>NC_030677.2:80866260-81208770 GCF_000004195.4 Xenopus tropicalis | reverse complement strand
CAGTTAACACTATAACTCCTGTCTTTATTAAGACAGGAAATAACCTCAAGGCCTATTTTGCTATATGAGTAATTTTTTTTTAGCCTTTTGAATTATAAATAAGGTGTAAGACCAGACAGACAGGTGTTTTGCCCTGGGAACACCTCTTGATATGCCAACAGGCCTAGTGTAGTTGTCACATTTTCTGGAAAATGTGTCAGCTCAGTGTTCTCAGCTTTCTTCCCTATTAATAACATTGTCATCAAAGATAAATGCTGATTGGTCTAGTAAGGCACCATTCATAAAAGTTCTGTAATAATCCATCCTACTGTGCCAAAAAAAAATTCTTTGCTTATAAATGCCCCCAAGCTTGTCTAGCCCTTCTTGTTTTCAGAAATATTTTGCAAACATGTAAGTTATGCGTGTTTTGAGGGCAGATGCTTTCAATATCTTCTTATTCTTTGGCTTTGTTCAAAGACAATACATTGTTTTCAGCACCACTCTATTATGCACAGAGTGCAGTAAGAAAAAGAACAAATTAATAAATACATTTGACACTTGTGTTGCTGGCTGTAAACATAATTGAGCTAATCATTTGCGGTGGAGCACATCTTTTACAGCTGACTAGAAGAGTGTAATATTCTCAGCTGTAATATCCAGTTGGACTGCAGTTTATCTGTTAAACCTCCTCTTTTTTCCATATTTGCATTGTTGGGCAATTAATGTAAAACTGAGCAGATCTGTTCATGCTTCTTTTAAAGGTCTATATATATTAATAATATAAACTGTAGAACACATTGACCCTACATTAAACAGAGGTTTTTTTTTTAAGCTTAGGCACTAAGTTTGCCCAGGAGCAGTAACCCGTAGCAAAAGATGTTTGCTTTTAAAGATGGCCAGAAAATGCTACCTGCTGATTGGTTGCTATGGGTAACTGCTCCTGGGTAAACCTAGTGCCATTTATTACATAACCCCCTTCCTCTTTTAAAGCATAACAGTCTGACTGCCTTGGACAAGCTATAGTACAAAGATGAATAAACACATTGTACTGAAACACTCATAGCATGACTGGAGTAGGAACTAAATGTCACATCTAACATGAAAATAATAGAAGGATATGTTTTGTATGTATGTATATCTTTATAAAGCGCTACTTATGTACGCAGAGCTGTACAGTAGAATACATTAATACAAACAGGGGGTTATTAAGATAATAATAGATAAATACAAAGTATAACAAGTTAAGAGTCAGTCTTTTGGGCAGAAATGTGCTAATTCATTATTTAGTCATAATAGTACAAGGGCAGTTTTATTCTAATCCTTTCTGAGCACCCCTCCCAAATAAACATGTTTCCATATGTGTGCATTTGTATGGTATTTTTATATCTTGGACTTTTACAAAGTTCATACTAGGGAACTGGGTAGGTTATTGGCACGTTTAATGGTGCGTTGTACAAGTCATCCGCAAGACAAAAAGCACTTAACAGATATTTCTTTATGAAGTGAGCTCAAACTCTTCTCAGTGTGGAATATTTCTGATGGCATCAAAATATGCTTTTGAGTTAAAACACAAGGTCATACATTTACTTCACTATCAGAAACAATTTTATATTTATGTATTCTCAAGTCTATTGTTCAGAACCTTGTTGCTGTCTGTTTATGTTCAGACCACTCCTGTCTACTGAAAAAAAATCCCATTTACTAAGCATGAAGCAAGTTAGGCACATACTGAGTTGTTTTTGAGCATATAACAAGAAACATTTTAGTGGTAGATAAATAGCAAGGTATACATAAGAAATAAGATTTATAAGAAATATTGTACCCATTTAAGACAAAAAAGGTCACACTGGAATGACATTAGCTCTTTAATAGCAGTCAACCTGTGGCCTTTATATGGTTATTGAACTCCCTGATTATTTAATTCCCATTTATTTTATTGGGCTTATCATTTCATATGTAGAGTATACAACTGACTAGACATACTGTAACATTCAACATATCTTTTTTGGTGTCTTTTAGCTGAAGAATAAATTCATGAAAAAGATACCCAGAGATGCAGAAGCATCCAACGTTCTTGTGGGGGAGGTGGATTTCCTGGAAACCCCTTTTATTGCTTTTGTCCGGTTGCAACAGGCGGTTATGTTTGGTGCCCTGACAGAAGTTCCTGTACCTACCAGGTATGGTTTTTTTAAGGATTTTAGAACAGTGCATTGACAGTGTGATACTGGTATTTTTACAGTGTGTTAACAATACTATACATGAGCATTGCATAATATGTAAAATATACCCCAACAATAAACAAGAGCTATGAATATTCTACAGATTTGCTCTTAATAAATAGTGCTTGTGATGTCATCTGTTTAAATCAGTGTTCAGTGATGTAAGATGTGTTACTCGACTTTGGCTTCTGTACCAGCCAGAATTCCTTGTGCATTGTTAAAAAATAAAACATAAAAATGTACTTCCGAATATAAAATATGAGGATACTATAAATCATCTCACAGTTCCATGACACACAGGCTTCAGACTTATGTCTTTATATAGTTATGGAAATCCTTGGTGACTTCTAACATATTTTAAAGTAGAGTATACATTATTCCCTATATAATGTTACTCCCTCCTATACTATACTAATGAGTGCTTGATGTTGCTTGTGTAACATGACTGATTAAAACTTGAAAATAGAACAATAAATGGAACACACAGAATAAATGGAACACACAGAACACATTCACAATCAAAACCCTAATTCTAGGGACATAATGAATAGAAGTGTGCATTGCCTCTTTAAGTGAATATTTTGCTAGTCTTACATCTAGGGGCTGATTTACTTACCCACGAACGGGTCGAATGGAGTCCGATTGCGTTTTTTTCGTAATGATCGGTACTTTGCGATTTTTTCGTATGTGTTGCGATTTTTTTCGGATTCTTTACGAATTTTTCGGATCCAATACGATTTTTGCGTAAAAACGCGAGTTTTCCTATCCATTACGAAAGTTGCGTAAAAAGTTGCGCATTTTGCGTAGCGTTAAAACTTACGCGAAAAGTTGCGCATTTTTCGCGTAAGTTTTAACGCTACGCAAAATGCGCAACTTTTTACGCAACTTTCGTAATGGATACGAAAAACTCGCGTTTTTACGCAAAAATCGTATTGGTAACGAAAAATTCGTACAGAATCCGAAAAAATCGCAAAACATACGAAAAAGTCGCAAAATGTTCGTTTTCAAGTCGGAACTTTTCCAATTCGGGTCGGATTCGTGGGTTAGTAAATCAGCCCCCTAGTCTGTATGGCTAACACATGCAAATATATAGATAACACAATGCTGCATATTACAAAGAGATGCTCTTGCTGCTTGATAAGTCTGGGACACTAGTTTTGTATCAATGACACATACAATTCTCTCCATAGAAAGTTATTATAGTTCCTTAAGGGAAAAAATATTTTTTAACCTCTTAAACATCACCAAAAGCTGTGTTTATTGTGCTTGGAGGCATTAAAAATATGTACACAAGGAAATAGGGGGATAAAGTAAACAGGGATTTAAGCACCAAGAGATGTAATCAACATGGCAATAACAATAAAAGCAAAGGCCTTTCAGCAGAACACTAATGGAAATTGTAATAACCATGTTTTTCTGTTATCAAAATCCATTATCTGTTTGTTGTCTTTAGCTGCAACTTTTAGCTGCAATCTAACAAATCAATTAAATATACATTTCTAAGCCACATGGAACTATTTGCAGTGTATAAATCCAGTAAATGTTCAACATATAAATCCCAGGAGGAGAGTGTACTTAGAGGCCAGTCCCAGCATTCCTCAAATAATAGCGGCCTAAACCTATTCTGCACTTGTGCTCTAATGTGTGCAGCACATCCAGCTGTTCAAAGCACATTACATTGCTACATTGCATGTTTGTTCTTTAAAATGACATGGCAGGTCTGGAAAACACTCAAGAACTGTAGCATTTGTTGTGTTTAGTAGTAAATTCAAGTTCTCTGTATGTTTATGTACATCCTAAATATAAAATGTGAGTAATATGCAGGAATTTGTTGTTTAAAAGAAATGACCCTGAATGTCTGCTATGTTGTCAATATCATATTAAAATGGATATACATGCAAATACTGTGTAAAATATAGAATTTTCACAATTACAAAATAAATATATATTTTTAAATTTATTTTTACTGAAGCAGTAACTGTTACAGCCTATAATTACCTAGCTATGATTAGTGTAGTGCAAGTTAGACTATGAAAGGCACTTATTAATTGCAGTTTAGCATCTATGTTAGAAAATTATAACCTTCACGCTTTGAATTTCCTCACCCACTACCCTGTTTTCAGGTTCCTGTTTATCCTGTTGGGCCCAAAGGGAAAAGCAAAGTCCTACCATGAAATTGGAAGAAGCATTGCCACCTTAATGTCTGATGAGGTATTGTTCTCATATATCATAATAATCTAAAATCAAAAGGAAACTTAAGAATGAGAAATTATTGATTTACCATTATTGTAAAGGCCCCCACCCTGCATTTGGAATTTTTATTCTAAAACTGTGACCAGCCCCGACATGTTCTGACAAATCTACCATTTGCAATGCTAAATGTTTTTTTGCATCTGTTCTAAGACATTTGTAGTGAATGTATCAGAATAATGTTTTGTTAACCTATCAAAATTATTTAAATAGGAAGACGTAAACTGAAAATTGTCGTTGATTCATGTCAGATCCACCATATTTAAGTAATATATAGTATTTTGCCTAAAATGTCTGGAGGAGAGAAACCTAATATTTTTTTTGCTAATTAGGTTTTTCATGACATTGCCTACAAAGCAAAAGACAGACAAGACTTGATTGCTGGAATTGATGAGTTTCTGGATGAAGTCATTGTACTTCCACCGGGTGAATGGGATCCTGCAATACGAATAGAACCACCCAAGAGTATTCCATCTTCTGATAAAAGGTGATCAACCCGTATAAGAAAATGTGCACAGAGTACTTTTATTATTATTGTTGCTGACAGTCTCGGCCCTGGTGGAGCATACAGAGACCACACAGAGACAGAAAGAAGGCTCTGTTCATCAGGGGTCTTTTTGTATGTTTTGGAGTGTAAGGGGAAATTGAAGTTTCTGGAGTTTTGACTAAATATTCTTTTAAGTATTTTTCCAATTTATTTGACCCTAGAAGTTTTTAACTATAGGTATGTTGCTCAAATTCCAGTTAACATTCTCAGTATAAAATATTTATATTATCCTCAGAAACAGAGTTTAACATACTGAGATTTTTTTTTTAAATGCTGAAGCAGGAAGCTTGATGATATATAATGATTGGTTATTGTAATCATCAGCTGTGTTAGTCATGTAAGCATCTTCCTTGTAACTCCTTTAATTGTAGCTTCACATTATCCATCAGCAAGGGGATGTTGCTGATGGGGCTTATCCTTTAGACTAAGGTTTTCTACATTTTAAGAAGTTCTTTCTTATATTTCCTATTTTTTAGTACATGCTTTGAAGGAAAAGGAAGGCAAATAGGAAAAAAAATATTGGGTGTATATTTTCAGTTTATTAAAGTTTTGCAAACCACAACAACTTATTATAATATGGTATTAAGTTAGATTCTTCCCAAAGCCATCTACTCATTCAAGTCTGTTCTCTTGCAGGAAAAACATGTATGCAGGGGGGGAGAATGTGCAGATGAATGGAGACACGCTTCATGATGAAGGTCATGGAGGAGGTGGACATGGGGATTGTCCAGAGCTAAAAAGAACTGGCCGGTTAGTAGCTAAATTCATATAAATAGCACAGAGCAGACATTTAAACAACTGTTTTACAGCAAATGTTTCTACTGTACAACTACTTTTGAAATTTAATTTATGGCTTTATTCATAGCAGTCATTATTGGTATTGTGGTCATATTGTGTAAGGTTTTCATTGTGTAGTAAAAAAAATCATGAAGGGATTGTTGTCTTGTATTCCACAGAATGGTGGTTGAATCAATAAATGTAAATAGTAAATTGGTCTGCAAATTGGCCCAGTTTGAATTTTTATAAATTGTCTCACTTAGAAAGAAAGAGTTGTGGAATTTCATCATCTTCAGTACATCTTTCACTTCCTTCCCTGGAACCGCAGCCAATAATTAGTAATGAAAAGTAACATTAAGACTGTGAAAAGTAGTATTAAGACTGATTACTTTGTTTCCATAGGTTTTGTGGAGGACTGGTAGAGGATATAAAGAGAAAAGCTCCATATTTTGCAAGTGACTTTTATGATGCATTAAGCATCCAGTCTCTTTCTGCCATGCTCTTTATTTACTTGGGAACAGTAACCAATGCCATCACCTTTGGAGGTCTTCTTGGAGATGCTACAGAAAACATGCAGGTCGGTTCTGTCAATTGTTGTTTAGGGTTTCTAAATGGAATGTTTAAGACATATGTACTATTCAGGACAATATTTACTATCGTAAAAGAGCACAGTGCTCTCTATGCTCCCCAACCTCTGCATGATGATCTATGTCCTCTACAGCAGTAAAAGGCCAGGTGACTGAGTATAGGAATGATTGGGTTGGTTGCTTCTGTGTAGGACTTTACTGTGCTGGACTACTTGCACTTTTAAATTAAACTCCAAATGTAATACAGGACGCCTAATTTACTGAAAAGGAACAGTTAATATTAATTAAATAATATCTTTCCATGTAACTATTTTCATCTCCTTCCACATCTGATTTAATGTAGCGTAGACTTTATATTAATTTAAGGCCTCGTTTCTTCCTGTAATTTCTGTAAACAAGTCTACCCTATGTTGCCCATTTAGTTGGAGACAGACTAAGATGAAGACATCATTCCATAATAGTTGTACTTGGTATCTTTGTTCACATTAGTTTCCTTATGGGAATTGTGTTGTAAAGCAACCCAAGATAATGGATGCTTAATCTAAAACCTGCAATTGTGAAAGCAGTTTCAATCTGGCATCTGCTTACTTTATCCTCCATAAGCAACCATTGGTCATATTATTAACAGATACTTTACATGTTAGGTTATGTGCCGTGTTACAGTGACTTCAGTGGATTTGATTAGAAATGCCAGCTTGATGTTCATGTGCTGTTTTTCTACTCTAATTATTTTAAACAGCAATATGATTAAGTCATATTAATTCAATACTATGTAACTTGGGGACATAAAGATTATTACAGGCAATTAAACAAACAGAATAATTTTGTTTCTTATATGGCATTATTGGTAGGATGAGTCAATAAGAAGCCAGTAAAACAGATACAAGTATGAGACCTATTTTCCCTTTTTTTAATTAAATTAAAGAGCTCACTTGCTATTGAATATATGTGAAGCTTTTGGAGCATCAGTACTAACTTTGCAGAGAGGTGTAACTTTTTCAGGAATGAAAAGTGTGATAAATGACAGATATGTCAGCTATGTAGCCTCTGGATCTAGGAGAGAAAATTAGCATTTTGGTGAAGTGTAACAATGAAAAATCACCACCACCACTGAAAACCCTAAAATTTAGATGCAAATTATACTTGCAGGAATGCTCAGGGTTTGTTATGCAGTTGTAGAAAACACAAAAAATCCTGCTAATTTCACCCTGAATACTGTCTAGCTACCCTAGTGCATGTTGTACCTATCTGCCTGGGTCTTCAGTTGCTGTACTGTACAGCATACTCATTATATGTTACATATAGTAGATAAGTTGAAAAAAGAACAACGTTCCTCAAGTTCAGCCCCTCAAAACAAACCCCAATACCAATATCAACTGTAGATTTTAGTATCACAATAGACTTGGATATTATGCCTGTTCAAGACATCATCCAAGCCCCTCTTAAAGGCATTAACAGAATCTGCCCTAACCGTGAAAAACAAAATATGTGGTTAAATACTGTCTGCATAATTGCCTGCAAAATCTGCCAGCCTTGACACAAAAACATGTACTGTCAATGCTAAAAATGTAGTATTAAAACTTTACTAAATGGAAACAGTGACTATCATAAAAATAATAATATCTAATTTTGAAAAATAGGTTTTATTATTTTCTCTTTTGTTTTTATGAATGGTTTTCTTAACATTTTTCTTCTGCTGCAAACATCTCAGCTATGCTGTTTGGCATTGGTGCAATGCTAACTGCTGTTTAAGCAGATACAATTGGTAACTGGTTCACAGTATCAGTGTTTAGGGTGCAGCTGGGAAAAAAATATTAAGTTGCAAATAAATCTTTTATTATTTAAACATCTGTAAGACAAAATAAAAGCTATTTGTGAAAGAGGCTTATTTAACATCCACTATCCACTATGATAACAACAGCTCCCCTTTAAAGTTTCAAGTGAAGACAGCAATGAAAGAAAATATGTGAGGACATTGATAGCTGCAAACCCGTTATCCAGGAAGCTCTGAATTACTGGAAAGCCATCTCCCATAGACTCAATTTTAATCAAATAATTAGAATTTTTAAAAATGATTTTTTTGATCCCAACTAAGATATAATTAATACATATTGATGGCAAAAAAAGTCCTACTGGGTTTTTTTTAATGATTAAGTGATTTTTTTAGCAGACAAAGTATGGAGATTCAAATTACTGAGAGACCCCTTAACCAGAAAACCCCAGGTCCGGAGCATCCTGAATAACAGGCCTCATACCATACCAAAATCTTTTCATTATACATTAATTAAACATATTCATTAGTTTTTGTAAATGTATTTGCTATTGAAAGCAGCAACAGTCTCATTGTTTTGTATTCTCTGCACATTTTTCTGGCTTCTGTAACAATGTAGCAGAAGCTGGCTGATTGACAGACGAGGAGGAGCTCTACCATAATTATATGCCATTATCACTTAGAATTATATTATCTTTCAGTATATACATATATATCTTACAGTATATGCCTGTCAAAATATTTCCTTATACACTGTGTCGGATTAACAAATGTCTTCCTAGTTTTCAAATAGAAGTACACATTGTTAGCATAGGAAGAGCAAGTGTCCATAGGAATGATCCCAAGGAATTAAAAAAAAAAATACTAGGAAGTCTCCTATTCTACTGCCTGTGTTACCATGAAACACACTTCTTTACATGTCAGGGGGCAAAGATAGATGAAGGGTCTTGGGAAACTGTTTAAATTTAAAACAAGTCAATTAACCCCTTTGGGACTTTACATTTATTTCGATCTAGCAATTTCTGTAGGGAACCGAATTTTGTGTTTTAACATACATGCCTGTCAGGATTGCAGAGTTTGTTTATTTATAGTGATATCTAGCATTGTATACCAAGACATTAATGTTACATATAAGTAGGCAATTTAACCCTTTCACTAGTGGATGGTATGAGTCTTCTACATATTGTGAAAGTGCTAACACTGGTTTCTGTGACTGGTGAAAATATTAAATAATGCAAAAATTTAATTATTGTTTACACACTATTACTTTGCAAAATCTATATTTGGCTGGCACTGGAACTTTTAGCATCTCTCTTACAATGTGGTGCTTGTTGGCTCCTTTCCTGGTAGCTGACAGGTTAATATGATAAATGTGGCAAACATTAAATGTGATTTTAATCTTTTTTTTTTATTACAGGGTGTCTTGGAAAGCTTTTTAGGCACAGCAATCTCAGGTGCTGTGTTTTGCCTTTTGGCTGGTCAGCCTCTTATTATTCTAAGCAGCACTGGTCCTGTCTTGGTTTTTGAGAGGCTTTTGTTTAATTTCAGCAGGTTAGTAATATTTGCACATTCCTATAGTCTGCATATTTAAAAAGAGAGCAAGACAAACTATTCACATGATCTACAGGAAGTCTCTCAAGCCTGGCAGTATGGATAGGAAACTCAGTGACTCACCTTTGGATTTTGTCTTAAAGGAGAAAACAAAATCCTTTTTAACCCAGTGCTTTTAGCCACATACTACAACGGTACAACCTTTAATCTCCTTACGCTGACTAGTATAGCTTTGGATACCCTCTATTCCTAGAAGGACTTTTTTCTAAACATATTAAATCCAGGCAACTGTCACCACCTGCTGCTAAGAGATTGCTATTTTCACCCCAAGAAGAGAGTTTTGCCAAGAGTTCAGTATATTAACGCGTTGCCTAATCATACAAAATCTGACACACTTCTGCCCGAAAATACACTAAATGATAACAGAAGATTTAAAATTAATTTTTGCAATATTAAAGGAGGAAAAAAGGCATTGTGTGATTTCTGTTGCCCTTAGGGAAGAGAGCAGGGCAGCGCCCCACCCAATTTTCTGGTCAGCTACAGATTTTAAAACAAAAAGAAAGAATGTTCTGTCAGAATAATTAATTTATCTCCCTAATTTTGTGTTACTTATCCTTCTATTCAGGCCCTCTTCTACTCATATTCTAGTCTCTCATTCAAACCATGGCTTGGTTGCTAAGGCAATTTGAACCCTAGCAACCAGATAGTTGCTTAAATTCCAAATAGCTTCTGAACAAAAAGCTAATTAATTCAAATATACAAATAGAAAATAAAGAGCAATTGCACATTGTCTCAAAATATTACCATCTATATCATACTATAAGTTATTTCAACGCCAAACAGCCCCTTTAACATATTTGCTCTGAACAACTGTGTGTACAGTACTTTCAGAAAAACAAGTGCTAGCATGTGAATACAATAAAATCTTGTGTGAGCATAGATTTCAGACTCCCTTCTGCCATATATATCCTGGCTCACTGGATGAATGTTGACATAAGTAATTTTAGATAAAGTCAGCACACATTTTAGCAGTAGATTTTCTTTGAACAACTTTATTATCATAATGCTTTTCCAGGTAAAACCACTCATGCAATTCTCTATTGTACCACACTCAGTCTTGTTGTCCATCAATTTGTCCTTTTCTAGAGATAATGGATTTGATTATTTGGAGTTTCGATTGTGGATTGGCCTATGGTCTGCTTTCCTGTGTCTTGTGCTTGTTGCCACCGATGCTAGCTCACTAGTCAAGTACTTCACTCGCTTTACAGAAGAAGGATTTGCTTGCCTCATCAGCTTCATTTTCATATATGATGCTTTTAAAAAGATGATCAAATTTGCTGACTACTACCCAATCAATACTCATTTCAAAGTTGGAGACGTCACTTTGTTCAGTTGCACGTGTCTTCCACCTGACCCAGGTAAGTACTGAGTGTTATGGAACAAAGGAACTGATTTGAATTGGTTTGTGTTACAACGTGATGGGGCAATGTAACAATAGGTACAAAGTTTGCTCTAGGTCTAATAACCCATAACCAGTTAGTAGGTATTTTTGAATGGTCTGCTGTTTGGTGTCTTGCAGTGGAATCTCTTTACAAACCAAAGCCCACCTACTTAATTGCTGTTTTAGCAAATTCAGTGTAGAAATTCTGCATCTTGAAACTGGAAGCTTTACAAGGTAGAAACCATTTACAGATCAAGAATATGTATTAAATTTCCTGTTAAAGCAGTTTTAATCTAAAATGATACAGATCTTCTTAAGTGACGTCTTCTTGTGGGAAAACCTTGTAATGTACTGAAAGGAAAATAAATGTTAGCTTTATCAGGTTGTGGGAAAGTCTTCCTCTTGTGTTAGCATATAGAGCAGTTAAATAGAGACTCTGTAATCGTCAGATCTTGTGTTTACTCTGCGTGGATGAGTACTGAGTCAAGTTGTTTTATTCTCCTGAGACAAATGGAAAGTGTCATGAGGGCAATTTTGCTAGGATCTCAAGCTCATAGGATACAGCAACTAGCTGTTAACATAAATCCTGTTAAATACTTTTCATCAAGATGAGAGCAATTACAAACAAGTACAACCTAGCAGGTCATCTTGTAGTATTCAGTATTTAAAACTAGGGCCTTTGGCATAAATCAATCTGTGACAACAGTTCTGTGACAGTATGTTGGGCAGTGACAGACCATTATTATAAAACCTGAAGAGCAAGGATTACTTAGGGGCAGATTTATTAAAATATGAGATTAGAGCTCACCAAAGAATAATCCACCCACTTTCTATTCATTTATTTGGGATTTTTAGAAGCCTTTTATTAATGGTGAACTCTTTAGCTCTAGCTAAATATACTTCTAAATATCCCATATGAAGTAATAGAAAGTAGGTGAATTTTTCTGTGGTGAGCCCTAATCTCACACTTTGATAAATCTGCCACTGCCACTTTGAACTTTGTACATGTGCAGTATTTCAGATAAAATTGTGTTGTTTTTATTGCCACCTCTTTGTAATGTAAATAAGATTTGATTAAGTGAATGGCAATCAGACAGGCACATACAGTATTACAAAGTGCCCACAGGAAGTTCAAGAACAGTAGCTTTTCAGAACTAAACTATTCTAGTCCTATTCTTACAGGCAGTTAACTCAGCTTGGCATCTTGTTTAATTAAAGAATGACACTAACACAACTAGTCTTTGCCTCAAACAAAGTACATTCTAAAAATTCACCCATGTTCTATTGATTACTATGGGATTTTTAGAAGTGTATTTATCAGTGGATCAAAGTTAGAACTCACCATTTGATAAATATGCTTCTAAATATCTCATGCTTCTAATCTCACATTTTGATGGTCCTTCCTTGGTGTAGCCTAGACTCCAGCTCTAAAATTCCAGTAAACTGTACTTATGCAGCCTAAGCATAAAACTTATCTCTTTATGTTATAGCAAACATTTCACTGTTTAATGGGACAACAGAATCGCCTTTGGACTTCTTCTCTACCACCATTGATATGGATATGGTATGTACTGAAAGTGGCCAAGTCATAAAAAGGCTTGCCTGTTCCAAAAACCTATTTTTACTAGGCATATTTTTAAAAATGATATGCAATGCCACAATGTCCTTTTTCAACAAGGGTTCTAACTAGTTTTATATCTAGTTTATTTTATATCCATATTTTATGTGTATCATAGTACATTGCTCTCTGTGTGATCTGTGTAAAGTAATTACATTTTACTAATTTTACTTTCTAAGAATAATTATCCAACCCACGGTTAAAAAATGCTCTTGTTCTACAAGTATTTCCAATCAGATGCTGAACAATAAATGAACTTTAGTATAACTAGAAACCTGCTGCTATACCTCTCTTTTCATTGAGATTAGAACCAGAATATGTTAAAACTGCTAATTTGCAAGGGGCAACTATATTAAGGCTGCAGCATCTTAAATAGATTTTTAATGTGAAAAATCTTTTCTTTGTCTCCCCAGGATCACAATAACACTATAAATTGGTCGACTCTTACCAAGAAGGAATGTTTGAAGTATGGCGGTAACCTAGTTGGAAACAACTGTAAATACATTCCTGATATAACATTAATGTCCTTTATCCTGTTCTTTGGTACATATGCATGCTCAATGGCTCTAAAGAAGTTCAAAACCAGTCGCTATTTCCCCACAACAGTAAGTTGACTATGAGAACTACTAATTGTATTTATTTAATCAAAAGTGTTACACAATTGTCACCAAAAAGACTGCAATATTTATTTACACTTAAGACGCAGTACTGCAAAACAATGGATTGCATCATTCTGGGTGACTAGCACGATACCTTATATTTAAAAAACAAGTACAGGTATGGAGTACCTGGGTTTTCCGTATAAGGGGTCTTTCTGTAACTTGGATCCCATACCTGTAAAATGTCTTTATTTTATACTTAAAAAAAACAATAATAAATAAATATATATGTAGAGGACCTAGGGTTTCTGGATATTTTGGATCTCCGTACTTTAAAGGAGGTAGGGCAGAAATTTTGTACATTATATTTTGGGCTTCTGTACCAGCCCATGGGAACCATAGCCCTTTAGCAGTAAAGATCTCTATCTTCTTTTCTGCTGATTCACTGCACATGCTCTGTGACGCTTTCAGTTACTGAGCTTGGGAACTGATTCACAATATACAGTATATATAGAATATACATGTCACAATATAAGGCTGATTAGTAATTAATACAGCTAATTACTACATGGCAGCTCAGAAACCAGTGCAGTTAATATCAGAATTTAATAATCAGCCCTGTAGCATCAACTTATATGGCAGACCAACTTCATTTTCTGCTTGATAATTACAAAGACCCCAAAGCTTAGCTTCTCAACAGCTGCCCAGAGAACATTGAGCATGTGAGTGTCACAGACACTTTCCAAGATAAGGAGCCAATGTGACAAGTTTGAAACTTTAGGCTGGTGCAGTAAAATCAGTATATTAAATATGCCATTTTTAGCTATATTCATTTTTAGGGTTTAGTTCTCCTTTAAGTCTGCTATGGGAGATTGCCTTCCTGTAATTTGGAGCTTTCTAGATAAAGGGTTTCTGGATAATGGATTCGATATCTGTATACATATACTGTATAATAAAATTCAATACCACTGCATCCCACTCAGTACTCCATTATTTGTTATATATCTCTTATATATGCTATTTTGATTAATACAAGGCAAGGTCCAGTTTTAAGTAGTTATTGCAGATGAAAAAATGTCACTTGCAAGAACACTTCTCACTTGAGTTGCGGACACTGGATACCACTTCTCACGCTTGATGTGTAAATACCCTTTTGTCTCAACAGCAACAGGACAGCAGCACAAATGCTGAGTTCTACTGCAGATAAACTATGTGTAAATAGTTAAAATGGAAAAAGGAAAATATGTTTAAATAGGAACAGACATTTAATGGAACCCTTGTTTTAGCCATCTGAAACAGATATTTTTTCCATAAATATTTGTATCTTTGTAAAATCTGGTACAAGAGACTTTAAATAATTTCTTGTTAAACAGGTCCAACCTTTCACCCTATCTGCCTCTGTACATTGTGTACTTTGTTCCATATTTTAAATAATTTTGAAGGCCCATAGCAGCACAGAGAGTGAGAGAGAGAGAGAGAGAGAGAGAGGGAGAGAGAGAGAAAGAGAGAGAAACTTGTTTTGTACACAGATGCCATGAATGAGAGCAGTGATTTATATCCAGCACTTAATAGTTTCTAAAAGCCACTTAATGTTTTTTTTTTCAATGGTAACAGTGCAGAGGAACAGCATCACTGTGTAGCCCATATCATCTGGTGATTTATATTACTAGTCCAAGGGCTCAATTTAAGTAGCTAAGGATCTGCAGCTTTGTGTGCCAAAGAATGTAGCTAGTGAAGCAGACAATGAGGTAGTGCAGTGTCTCAATTAAACTGCCAGTGCCTATAATAATGTGAACAATCTGAGCAAATCATTAACAGATTATCAGTATTCTATACCCAGTTTAAATGTTAGTCTTATAATACACACACACAAATATGCACACATGAGTATTTTCTTTTCTATATGAGAGTGGGAATTGTTGTGGTAACAAAGCTATATGTAAAGATCACAGATAAGGATGAAATATTAGCTGAGGCAAGCAATTTAGACCTGATACATCCTCATGTGTAATTTGGTGCACCATACTTTAAGGCTACTAAAAACGTTTAAATATTAAAAAAAACCCATAGATTGTTTTGCCACCCACACTAATTTAAAATTTTAAATATAAGTATCTGCTTATATAACTCTGTATGGAACATGGCATTCAGAGCATTCTGGCTAGCCCTAATACATTGTTCTGCTCTATATGCCCGTGGGTAGTAAGTGACACTATCATTTTGCAGATTGGAAATTGGTGTGTATTCATGCAAGGAACTGCTCGGCAACTGAAATGTAACCTCCAGAGTGACCCAGATCTAGAATTTATCTGTAGTCATTTAATTAAATTGCCAGAAGTAAAATGATCCATCTACACGACTCTTTCCAAAAATCTCTTGTGTCTAAAAAAAATGTGTTGACAAATAATATTGTTACACATGTTTCTGTCATTGGGGCCTGACTAACAGAACATCCAAACCTTAAGCTATATTCATTCTCTCTGGCCTGTTATTTAGCCAATGGCCTTTGTGACTCTCAATAAGCTGATGTACAATAGACAATTATGCTATTTACATTTTTACATCTTTTATTTTAGGCACGGAAGCTGATCAGTGACTTTGCCATCATATTGTCCATCCTGATTTTCTGCGGAATAGATGCACTTGTTGGAGTAGACACACCAAAACTGCTTGTGCCCAGTGAGTTTAAGGTAATGGTTAATTTTGAATCATTTTTAAATCTTGAACTAATGTGGCAATCAGTGGCAGTCGTGTAGTTCACTGAACAGACTTTGGACCTGTCATCTTAATACAGTAGTATAATATAATATAATGGTATAAGATGCACTGCCAGAACTGAAGGCGTTTAAAAATGTTTTTAAACAGTAAAAAAAGGCAAGAAAAAAAATAAATAAAAGAACAATTTACTTAATTGTACATTAAACTATATTTAGAACTATACACACTGTTACATGTTAAATGTTCTTTTAAAGATGGCATTTAGAAAAAAATGTTTCATGTTGTTTATACATTCTGCTAACATTTTACATGGTAGAGTTAAGAACAAACAAAAAGTTTACAGTTTAGCTTGTACGTTAATGTGTAATGCTAAATGACACTCCTTGGGGGCTATTTAATAAGGCAAATGTCCTGTAGTGAATTAAAAATAGCATTTGTTCTTAGTAGCTTCTTAGTAAAACAGCTGTCATTGCTTAGCCCTGACAGCAGTGTCAGCTTCTTTCAGTGTACAATTATTTATTTTCTTTCTATGGTTTTTGTTATTGTTCAGAGTGCTTTTAGTAGGTGGCAGAGTATCCAATTGCATGCAGTATAGCAAGCAGATTTTACTAGGTTTCATATACAAAACTCCAAATAAAAAAGCTTCAACCACTGGTGGTCAGTAGCTGAACTACAATACACATCAACTCTCAAAAGCTGAAGGCTCTCAAGGATTGTTGAGCTCAGTGGTTCATTGTGTGCTGGAAATCCACCGGCTGAAGATTCCAGCTCTAGAATTTAAGCAGGTTTCTTGGTGTTTTTACACCACTGCAATTATGATGTAATTTTAAAAACACGCTTCTGATGCATACCTCAGCCCGCAGTCCCAGATTCTTTCTGAACGTCCCTCATTTCCCTTTGATCTCCTGAACTAAACCTGCACTTAACGCTAAAAAAGATGTTTCTCAGACTTAAACAAATAGCTTTTGGCAGAGAGCCCAGAAAGTTAACAAGCTACACCTGCACTTAGATACAATTGTAACTAATAATCTAAACAGGTCTCTTTGGGGAACTTCACCTTTTTTTTTTTTTTTTTAGAAAAACTATAATTACACATAAAACAAGACCCCAAAGGCCCCCAGAAATGTGTTCAAACTTTAAAAAACCTGCCAAATTTTGTAAAATGGTTAATGGTATTTGGGGGGGGGTGTGGTTGCAAAAATGGGTGTGGTAAAAAAAATTATGCCATGCTATGCTGCCATTTCTTTTTGTCCCTCGTTGCGCTTTTCAAATGTTGGTATGCTGATGTAATATCCATAATGTCTTTCAGCCAACAAGTCCACACAGAGGCTGGTTTGTCCCACCCTTTGGAGGAAACCCCTGGTGGGTGTACCTTGCTGCAAGTCTTCCTGCTCTTCTTGTGACTATTTTGATCTTCATGGACCAACAGATCACAGCTGTCATTGTTAACAGGAAGGAACACAAACTCAAGGTTAGTTTTGTCCCTGTACCACCCTGTACGTCCCAAAAAACTGTCTCTCTCACTAACAGCACTGTCTCATCTACTAAAAAATTAAACACTAGGCTACGAATACCAACTTTATTTATTCATGACTGGACAGAAAAGAGTTTCCATTCAGAGGAGTGAGGTTTTGTTACAGATAATTTCTACTGTAGTTGCAATTCCATCCCCAATTTGCTTTAAGCTATGCCTTATTTCCTGACCTTGTATATTTTCAACAGTTTTTTATTTTGTCTTAGTTTGTGCTCATTAAACTTTACATATTCTCCCAGACATTATGTGACTGCACTTGGTTACAAAGGATTTTGTATGGCAGAAAAGAACAATATATATGTTTTAAGATGAATATGTTATTTTATTCATATAAAGGGTTCTGTTGCATACTTATTATATCATTTCTATAATGATGTATATAATTATACTTTTTTTGCATTAAGTAAAGGTCACTTTTAAATCAACTGTTAAGGAGCAACCAAATCTAAGCATCTCTTCAATTGGTCTTCACTATTTATTTGTATACTTTTTGGATTATCAACTTTCCTATGCTGCCCATTTCCAGTCTGCAACTGAAAAGGCTATCTGGTTTAGTTAGGACATTCAACCCATCATCTGTAAATCATGTGACATGACTTGTTTGGGTTCAGTATTGTGGTTATTTTTATGTTTTTGTGCTCATCTTTTGTTTTAAACCATTTACTATTCATCTTCCCCCCTGACTTCCAAACAGCTTTTTGGTTGCTAAGGTAATTAAGCACTAGCACTTCAGAGTGTCATTCTTAGTCACGGTGCATATTAACATGGTTATGTAGTGAGTATAAGGAGCAAAGTTTTCTACAGTGCTTATCGCCTATAGCAACCAATCAGTGGGTAGCATTTATTGGTCACTTTTTAAAACCAAACATCCCATTGCTATAGGTTACTGCACCTGGGCAAACTTAGTACCTTTTATTGCATAGGGGGGGTACACCCCTTCTGTAAAAACTAAATGTCTTCATTCTTCTTCAAAAATGACCTTTTGGGTGGAAACAATCCTACTGAGGCTGGTCACGCTTCTACATTTAAATAAGAGCCTGCTTTCTAAAGCAGTGCAAACAGAAAGTGACAATTGTTTTTCAAATGTGAGCTCAGTTTTGTGCCTTTTTGTGCACATTCTATACAGCAACTTACCTGCAAGCTTTGTCACACAGTATCAGTTTCGATTGACTTGTCTGACTATGTGTGTCCTTTCAAATGTGCAGATTTAGTTTAACCCTTACTATCTTAGTAATACAACAGTTTTTGTAGACTGTAATACATACAGGCATGGGATTTATTATCTGAACACTTATCCATTTGTCCTGCACCAGTAATTCAATGAACACAATTAGACACAGAGTGATTTGGTGAATGTGAATGATCAGATCAACTACTTGGTTGCTATTGGGTACTGGAGCAGGGCATATATTGTCCTTTTAATTATCTATACATAACTAAGGTGGCCATACACGTTCAGATTTTAGTCTTCTTTTGACGAATGTTCGGATATCGGTCTTACGTTTAAATGCAACAATCTGAAACTAACATTCAGACTGAAATTGTACGATAAAGCCATTAAAATGCGAATCGGAGGTTGTTCTCATCATGAAAAAGTTGTCAGACAACAATCTTACAAAAGTGACTTGTAAGGTCCAAGGAAATCGCCCGATACACAACACATGCACAGATTTTATCATTATCTGACCAAATTTTCTAATCTGGCCGATTGACTAAATGACTGATCACCAAGGTAAGAAAATTATTGGGACGATAATTCAGAGCCCACACATGGTCAGGAAATCGTACAAAACTAGGTTTCATACAATTTTATAGGTACGTGTATGGCCAGCTTTAGAAATATGGCAAAACGAGCAAGCACCAATGCATTTACTTTCAGGCAATTGCCATTTAATCCCCCACCTGGCACTGGGTTAACTTTCTTTCTGGGGCCTGAGTGAGGCTTAGACTAATGCACTTCTATGTATAGATGTCATTCTCTTTTTTTCTGTTGCCACCTCTGCTGTATTTTTTTTTTTTTTGGTACATCCTTTCTTATTCTGCATATGAAATCAGAGCTTTCATCCAATTTTAGCCTTGCACACTCTGTGGATTGTTCAGGTGAACAAAGTGGAACTGACGTGCTGTGAGGTCCTAGTGAATTATGCTATACAGAAACTTGTCCTTAGATCACTTTCCTGGGAAATTAGTGACCAGTGAGCATGACTAAAAGGAAAACATAATGAGAATTTTAATGATACCCAGACTACATTGTGTAGACGAAAATTAAGTATGAAACTCATGCCAAAGGTTTCCATTCACTTATCTCCAATTCTTTTATGTAAAATGTTACCCGTTGCTTCCTGACCTCTCAGATTTCGGGCATAGTATCCCTCTCATTATCCATTAAATTCAATCAGTGATCAAAAACAATAGCTTCATAAAGTAAGGCTTACAGAATTTAAGTCTGCCTCTAGTTTTAGAACAAGAAAACATCTGTGTAGGCAAAGGCCTTTAAAAGTTAGCTGTGTTAATATGTGAATAAGAACTCAATGTTGGTGTCTAGGATATGCCAACATAGATGAGAGATGTATTATGTAACAGAAAGTAATGTGCACCTATCGGAATTCACAGATTAACTGTTGGGGGTCACTAATCCCAGCAGCCAAAACTATTGCTCTGTGAGGCTTCAATTTTATTGTTATTTTTACTATTTATTACTTATCTTCCATTTAGAGCCATCATTGAAGTCACTACCTGGTTTCTAGGGGAAATTTTATTCTAGCAAGACCAGTTACACATTGGGGCAAATTTATCAAAATGTGAGTTTAGAGCTCACTACAGAAAAATTCACTCACTTTCTATTCATTCCTATGGGATTTTTAAAAGTTTATTTATCAATGGGTGAAAGGTAAAGTTCACAATTTGATAAATACGCTTCTAAAAATCCCATAAGAATAAATAAAAAGTGGAAGAATTTTTCTTTAGTGAGTTCTAATCACACATTTTGATAAATTTGCCCCATTGTCTCAGAATATCACTTTCTAAAACTTACAAAAAGTGAATAAAGAGGTGAACTGTCCCTTTAACACATCCCTTACTTAGGTGTTAACCAAAGTACTTCTGCTGCAACTTTTGGTCGTAGACACTTCAATGGATATTTATGAATACAGTGAAAGTTTCTGAAGCAACTTCCATGTGAGGAGTTGCAGAGGGGTGACCCCGTGAATATTATACTGTATTTTAGTTATTAGATTCAGAGAGGTGACTAACTGCATGTGATGTGCTGCAATAACATGCAGCTCAGTTACGAATCAATTATGCTCAGCTTGCATTATATCTTAGTTGTCTTTCTTCTGAATTCCTTAGAAAGGAGC
Organism: Xenopus tropicalis; assembly: GCF_000004195.4. Taxonomy (NCBI): domain Eukaryota; kingdom Metazoa; phylum Chordata; class Amphibia; order Anura; family Pipidae; genus Xenopus; species Xenopus tropicalis. The sequence goes on along the minus strand of NC_030677.2, from coordinate 81,187,823 downwards.
TGGCTATCATTTGGACTTGTTTTGGGTTGCTGTTCTGATGATTGTGTGCTCCTTCATGGCTCTTCCCTGGTATGTGGCTGCTACTGTCATCTCCATTGCTCACATCGACAGCTTGAAAATGGAAACAGAAACATCAGCCCCTGGAGAACAACCCAAGTTCTTGGGTGTCAGGTACTGTATATTCATCACCATGTGGCATGTACCTTAGAATGACCAGTGTTTAACCAGTGTTAATACTGTAAAGTGACTGCCTCTTTACTAAACTGGTCAGAATATACAGTTCATACTGCACAGTAATATACATTTTCTGTTGGTTTATAGGGAGCAAAGAGTTACAGGAGTCATGGTCTTCATTTTGACCGGTGTATCTGTCTTCATGGCCCCAATCCTAAAGGTAGATAAAAAATTAAGCTGTCTTATTTCTTCTTTTTCATTTATTAACAAATATGTGCCTGATGACATAAACATCCTGAGTGGCTGCCAAGTTATTATTAAATGCGGTGCCAGCTCAGCCTGCCTGTCCAACCCAGGCCACAGCTACACTGTTTGTACATACAATGACTATCACCGTTGGTGCTGGGTGAAGGGGACCCACCAATATGATCTTTGGCCAGGGTCCATCAAGGCTTTAAAGCAGCGCTGTATTCCTCTATAGTTATACTGTTTTTTAGAGAGTATTTAACTCATTGTCTTAGCTGACTGAACACTTTCTTATAGTGTTGTCCAAAACAATGAAAGTAAAGGCTATTATCCAGTCAGGATAAAAACTGAAGTAAACACTTATTTACCCTATACAATCTTGGAATTATGGAAGAATAATTTCTTGTGTCATTTGTTAAGAAGCAAGAAGGGCAACCATTGAAATATATAATGCTATAATGCTGATGATTTCATATGATGTGGCTGCCACCATGTGGCAAGGCTGAGGTGTGTTTCACGCAAACACATATAATATGTAAAATAAAACTGTTATTCAGAAGCTGTTTACTTACTTACTAACTTGCTGTTTCTTTAGACTGTAAAGTAATCTCTCCTAGAAAAACAAAGTTGTAAATGGAATTACATGAGAACAATCTGATCTTGAGCACTAAAAAAAAAACTCTGACTCAGAAAGCAATATAATTACTGGCATCTCACATTAGGTGCAGATTAGTTGTCAAGGTTACTAAAAAAAATTGGCACTTGAGTTAATTTACTTATCGGCCAAAGTAATTTTTTTTTTAATCAGGTGTTTGTGATCTTTTTGATCACAGGAAGCATTAATGAAATACAAAATAATTTAAACTTGCTGAACTTGTAGATTTTAATGTAAAAACAGGTGCTGTAGTTATGTTCTGAATATTCAACCTCATTTAAAGCAAATCTTTAGTGCTACAATATTACAATACAGTTTATCACAATTAAAGTAATGTTCTTGTTTGTGGTTATTAAAGTTTTACCTTTCTGGTCTTTGTTTAGGCAAATACTAGTCTTGTAAACCAGATGATATGTATGGTAACAATAATGTTGCAGCATTCAAGCACTTTGCTTTACCTTAGTTGAATAGCACACAGGGCATTGTGACCAACACTATACTCAGGTGGAAACCAGTCCATCAGCCTCCACTTTTATATATATATATATATATATGGTAAATGCAGTTTTTGATATGTGGTAAAAGCAGATGACAAGCAGTGACAAGAAGTCATCCTCTTGAAGGCACAAGACATTGTATGTATGGAGAGGAGCAGGTGAATGTGAGCGTATATACATGTAACCACATGTTCCTGTGGCTGTGACAGCACAGTCTAAAACTGATTTGGCTCCAAACTTCTTTATAAATATCAGTGACCAAAACAAGTAGCTCAGGATAACTGCATGTAAGTTTGTTACTTGTTTTTTCCTCTATGGATAAATGAGCCATTTGGATCTTGCCTTTTTCTTGAACATAAGATATATGAAGACATTCTAAATGAGCTTGACAACCTTGGTATGTAACATCATTTCTATCCCAGGGCTGGACTAATCTCTGCTATGTCCTTGGGCAGTGCCCTGTAACCCCCCACAGCTACACCCCTAACCCTCCCAAGCTCTTCCTCCTTTGCACCACACACCCTCTTATGGCTGCCACTGACCTGCCCTATCTTGCATAGAGATAAATAGCTTTAAATAGTGTTACTCGAGACCTACCATATTTTCAGTTGTGAATTTCACATTTACTCCAGGTATGGGTATATCTGTATGGTTGCATGTAAGTAATTAAAAAAATGTTATAGTGATCTGTATGGTTGCTTGTAAGTAATTTTACAAAAATGTTTTGCTGTTTACATTTTCTAGTTCATCCCTATGCCTGTGCTGTATGGAGTCTTCCTGTATATGGGTGTTGCATCTCTTAATGGAGTTCAGGTACACTATGTGTTTCACCCTACCACTCTTGTGTCAAGTTGTTTTAGTATATCTACAGTATATTTAACTTCAGATGACACCAGCATTATTCAAGTATTATTTATATATCTATATATATATATATTTTTATATAATTAATAATTAATAACTATTAATAATACAATTCAAGTCCTAAATAGTCAACATTTTATAGCAAAATCTTTGCTTCATGCACAAATGGCAGTTTATGGCAAATTCCTAAAGGTAGCCGTGACAGAGACTCAAAGCAGCATGACCTCTTTTGGTACAAAGGTATTTTTCCAGGATTTAGGCTTGTGAGCTAGAATTAATTATGTAGTGCTAGTTAAATCTGTTAAGCATTCAGTCCCTCATTAGAGCATATTAGAAGCTGGGCTGGCACACAACATTGTCATCCTGTTTTATATACTGCCATGGAACTACTGTTTCCCTGAGTTCATTACTGTGCATTAGCAGTAGTGCCATTGAACTGTTCTTCGATCTTGGTTAATCAGTGCCTTTTGTGGCATGTAGTAGTCAGTTTGGAACTCAACATAACAGTAATATTAGTCATACTGAGATGCTTAATTACAGTATATAGTTAATGGAAAATGCAATGTCATAAGCACGCCATGAACAGAACAGTTTCTTTATCCTATGTAATGTTGTTCAGGTACCCTGACAATGCTTTTGTTTGGCTTGCACTGAGATATTGCTTGTGTTAAACTGCAATAGCATAATTATTAGAAAGGTATGGGACCTGTTATTGAAAATGCACAGGACCTCCGGAAAAAGGGGTCTTTCTGTAATTTAGATTTCCATAACTTAAGTTCATAAAAAAACAAAAAACATTTAAACGTTAATCAAACTCAGTAGGATTGTTTTGTCTTACAATGGTTCCTTTTCATTACTTTAGTTCATGGACCGCCTCAAGTTGCTTTTGATGCCTGCAAAACATCAGCCAGATTTCATCTACTTACGTCATGTTCCTCTGCGCAGGGTGCATCTCTTTACTTTCATTCAGATATTATGCCTGGCACTACTCTGGATCCTCAAATCAACTGTGGCTGCTATAATATTTCCAGTTATGGTGAGTCCAGAAATCAGATGTTAAAATACAGGTCTTTGCAAGTTTCAATAATGGTCATCCATAGATTTTTCTTTTTGGGAGGTTGCCCCTAAACCAAAATAAACCTGTTTTTCTAAAGTAAACCTGTTAACAATAACTTGGTGGCAAGGAGAGATCATTTGTAGTAAATGAATTTCCTAATAAAACCCACCAAGGAGCTCACAGTTCCTCTAATTCTGTAATTATAGGGGGATACTCTTTAAAGGAAAAGGAAAGTCAGTTTGGCATTTTACTGCCAATAGATTCACCACATTAGTGTCACCTATATTTATTCTGCAAAAAGCATTACCATATAGAGTACCATACCATAGAGTAAAGAACCCTAGAAGCTTTCTCTGTTTAAGACATTTTATGTAGCTTCTTGCTACAGCTCTAGCCCTTATAGCTCAGATTACACATTCCTAAGAGAGGGGGGAGTGAGTTTTATGGATTCTTATGGGAGGGGGGAGCACAAGAGGGGAGATAGGAGAGAACTGCCCATACTCTGGCCCCAGGAATGAAGAGAGGACTCAGATACCCTAAGAACAAGTTTATAAAAAAGGAGACAAGAAATCCTGTTTCTTTTTATAGAAGACTCGTGCAGCATTTCTGTGAGTGCTCATGGCTCTGTTTACATAGAGCTTTCTGATAAAGCTTACTTAGTTTTTACCTTTCCTTTTCCTTTCAGTAGAGCAAAATAATGAAGTGTTACACTATTCAAAGCACAATAAGAAGTAATTTGGGAAAGGTCCCTGATTAAAGGGGTGGTTCTTTAATTTTTCTTTTAGTATGTTATTGAAACTCCTATTCCAGGCAACTTTTTCATTATTTATTTTTCATCATTTTTGAATTATTTTATCTATTCTACAGCTTAATGCTGAGTGTTACCTATGTGTTTCTGCTCTGGGGCAGTTTTTCTGAAAGTAAATGTGCCCCACTACTGTCTTTTTAATTGCCAAACTTTGCATTTTTTTAACAAGTCTTCAGTTGTTTTCCTAGAAATATCCAAATTGAAACCAGTTGCATTAATAGTAAGGAGCTTCAGCTGCATGCACACTCTTTCATATCAGTTTAAAATTATATCCCAACTTTGAGACCTTTTCGTAAAAGGACAAGACAACCTAATTTTGCATATTTTGTCTATATATTTGCACCACTTATCCTTCTGTGAGATAGTCAAATTCACTCCCTAATGTTTCTCTTGTGTAGATCCTTGCACTTGTGGCAGTGAGAAAGGCCATGGACTACCTGTTTTCCCAGCATGACCTCGGTTTCCTCGATGATGTCATCCCTGAGAAGGACAAGAAGAAAAAGGAGGATGAGAAAAAAAAGAAGAAAAAGAAGGGAAGCGTGGACAGTGACAATGAAGATGTAAGTCTTACCCTTTGTATAATATCTTTCAAAAAAGGAATCAGAACCAGATGTTATCCTGCTTTTCTGTGTCATTTAGAATTTTGCATGTGAACTAATATGGTATTGACTGCAATTGTTGCTGTGTCAATATTTTTCAACCTTTGTTCTTTGGGGACCAAAATTAAGCTGGAGAATCAGCTTCAAGGACAAACATTGACTTGGAACTAGTTATGCACCTCACTTTAATAACTATTTTGTATTATAGGAGGATATATCACTGGTAACCCACCCATCATAAGCAATGTGGAGAAATCTAAAAACATCAGTTTTATCAGTTTTATATTAAAAAATTATATGCATTCATCGCAGGGTGTTAAAGAAGAATTTAAGCCTAACTAAAGAATTATGCTAGAATTATTGTACATTATGGTTTGGGCTTCTGTACCAGCCTAAGGCAACCAAAGCTCTTTAGCAGGGAAGATCTGTGCTTTCAAAGATGCCCCCAGTAGATCCCCATCTTCTTTTCTGCTTATTCATTGCACATGCTCTGTGCTGCTGTCAGTTATTGAGCTTAGGGACCAACTCACAATATACGGTATACATAGAATGTAAATAATCATTCCAGTAGCATCAGCTTATATGACAACACATTTTTTGCTCGATAATTTGTTACGACCCCTAAGCTTAGCCTCTTAACAGCCGCTCAGAGCAAACTGAGCATGTAAGTGTCACTGACCCTTCTAACAGAATCCAACATAAGAAGCTCCTGTGATTAAGTTTAGAGACCTGGATAATTAATACTATAAAGATGATGAACATTTAGAATGGTGCAGTAAGTTCAGTATATAAAATATGGCATTTCATACTCATATTTCTATAAGACGAACTTTATTAGATTTTTTTATATTTTCTCTTAGCTTTAGTACAGGTATGGGATGTGTAATCCTGAATGCTTAGGACCTGGTGTTTTTGGGATAAGGGATCTTTGCATAATTTGCATCCGCCTACCTTTATCTGCTAAAAAATTATTTAAACATAAATAAACCCAATAGGATTGGTTTGCCTCCAATAAAGATTTATTATACTGTATATTAGTTGGGTTTCAAGTACAAGGTACTGTTTTATTATTACAGCGACAGCAACAAGAGGTCCTCTGCACTCACCCATTATCAATATATATAGGACATTAAGACATTCTGTGCATTAAGCTACCAAGAAATGCCCACCCCTTTAAGCAAAACAGGGATTGTTTGTTCATATATTGCAATATACTTTAAGCTGGCCAACTATGTCAAAGTCATCCCCTCTGGCCAGTTCTACATTAACTTTTATCTGATTCATTAAGAATACCATTGCTTCAATATACAATTAACAAAGGGACTGAGTTTTATCTGCAACTTTTTTGCTTTCAAGGTTAAAACCCCCATATGGTTGCCCTTTTATTGGCTCTATTGGGATCACCTGAGAAGGATGGGAGCTACAACATGGAGCTGGCCACTGCTCCTGTATAATCTATAGCAATCAGCCTTTTTTTATTATTACAGAGAAAAAGGAAATCATTTTAAAAATGGAAAGTATTTGATCAAAATGGAGTCTATAGGAAATGGCCTTTCCGAAATTTGGAGATTCCTGGACGTATCTATGTCAAGACGTATCTCAGTCAAGAGTATCTTAGTCTATGACGTATCTCAGTCAAGAGTTGCCCACAGCCATGTCAGCACTGCATTGGCTTGGTTTATCATCTAAGATTGGCCTAAATGTTTACTTAATCTTGTTTTAACCAGAAGAACATTATGACTCAAAGAATGACTACCTTCCACTAAGGCACACACGGGTGATTAGTTGTTGTGACTTTTCGCCTCCGTGTGTCTTTGCCCTTATAAGTAAAAGTGCAGTATATCCATACCATTTTTCAATAGATATGTGTTTACTTTTAGTTACAGTGATTGGGAACTACGTTTAGCCTTGTGTCTTAATTGAAGATGGTATGGATATACTGCTTGTTTGGCTGAACACCCCATGTCTACTAAGTTAAAATGGGTTGTTCATTACAAACAGTAAAACCATTCTGTATACCTATACTCTCTTCACTGAATACCACAAAACCAAAGCCAAATGTGATCTTCACAGATATCTGATTCCAAACAATTGTGAAGAATTACACCCAAATGACCCTTCAACTTCAACTTATAATGAAATTTAAAAAAAAAAAAAAAAAAAAAAGCCAAGTACCAAAGCCAACTGGATGATTATAAGATTTAAAAAGTAATTTTGGATTCCTTTCTTTTAATCCCAGCTTAAGCATTTAATCTTGTGTATATGTATGTCTGTAGTTGGGTATGAGAATCATGTTTGATTTAATGAACATAAGGTTCTAATGAAAAGTATCAAATAGTCTAATAAGTGAATTTGGAATAGATTCTTTACAAAGATATGTAATTTTCCAGTCATTATTACCAATTACCAAAGCAGTCTGCATGCTTATTTATACTACAAAGCAAATGCAAACTGCACTAAAGTGCCAATACACTAAGGTGCTTAAGTTTTCCAGTGAAGTTGCTCATAGCTACCAATCACATCTTTGGTATTATATTTTAGTCTGTAGTAGACTGATTGCTGATTGGTTTCTATGAGCTGGTGCAATTTAGCTATACATTAAATCAAACATAGATTACGAAGAAGTTTTTGTCTCCTACTGTTTAGATGTTTCATCTAGAAAAACTGTGGTCACCATACTTCAAAGGGCCCTTGCCCTGTTGACCAGGGTGCAGTTGGTTTTCAAAATATGACCCTGATTTACAGCCTAACAAATGATATGCTATTATAGCTTAGATGATCTTACAGTTGTAAGGATAAAGCTTTCTAGAGCTCATTAGCAAATATCATAATTTTGTCTTTTCTGGACTGAATGTAACATTTTGCTCCAAAGACTCCATGGGAAGGTATTTTTAAAGCCAGATAAACCACTTCTGTTGATTTCTTTCCTGTGCCTGTATGAGGATATTATGAAAGCTTTACTTGTTTCTGAGAAATCAAGATTGAAATTGAACCTTTTGCTGTTCCTTTGTTTGCCAGAAGAATGAATTGAATGTTCATTAAGTTACAAAGAATCTTCACAGTTAAAGCAAAAGCTTTATGGGTAAATGAGGACTTATGAAGTCTTTAAAAATGGCTGGATCGGCCCTCAGAAGTATTACATTTGGACATAATTTTGTACAGTGTTTATCCAGTTTACAGCAAAAGAAGATTGACCTGTATTCTGTTGGGAAAATTAACACAACTGCATAATCTCTAAGCACTTTTACACATTTTTTCCACAGTCTGACACTCCTTATTCAGAAAAAGTACCAAGTATTAAAATTCCTATGGACATCATGGAAAAGGAACCATTCCTAAGTGATAGCAAACCTAGTGACAGTGAGTAGTTCTAACCTCTTGCATGCCAGTAACAAGCTCCACTTCATCTCCAAAAAATCACTTCACTTGTAACCATTATTCACCTTTTTCCATGTTTCACTGAATATAATAAAGTTCACCAAAGATCCAATTGCTTCACTACTTTTCTTCCTCTATCCTCTAAAAATAACTGCAATTCTATATTTCAGCTAAAAGCCAGAGACTCTATCCAGTTTCCATAATTTGCTGATTTTTTATTGCACCCCAAGTGCATTTTTTAATAAAAAGTAGCACCAAGTTTTTTTTCAAGTTTTTTCTCTGGTTAAAAATAATTTACGATACTGCATGCACCCCTATGACACTCTTTTTTTTTTTTTTTTTTAGATATTCTGTCTAATTCTTTTACTGTATTAACTTTTTTTCTGTTCAATACATATTTTAGGGCCAGATTTATCCATAGGGTCATTTGTTCCAAATCGTTTTGGATCAATCAGAATATCCAAGGCTATTGTGATACTAATATCTACAGTTAGTACTAGTGGTTGTATTTATAGTTTATGTATGTGAGTATAGATTGGTAGGTGTGGGTTAGGTGTGCTGGGTTTACTTGGATGGGTTGAACTTGATGGACACAGGTCTTTTTTCAACCCTATGTAACTATGTAACTATGTAACTATGTTTTAAAGTGAAATGTCACCACAACATTCTGGTCTCAACTTAAATCCAAATAATAAATGAATCTTTGTAGTGTTTACGTTTACAGAATTGGAACATTTTTCTGAGACACCTATGGAAAGTATGGCCCTACCATTTGCTGTAAATGCATAAAAGGCAAAGGCTCTGTTAACTCACAGAAAAGTTGCCAGAATCATCATCACTGTGTCTTACTCTTGGGATCCTAATTGACCGTGTTATTAATCTTGATCATGTGAAGTGCTTCATCAGATTTGGTTTGGTTTAATCTAGGATTTATTTTGATTTCCATTTGCAATTTTAGCATGCAAAATAGGTAACAATTTGTTTTGTTAAATGCAGTGATCTGCATGTGTGGCTTTGGAACTTGCATGTTGGTGTCGGGATAATGTGTGATGTTAGTGGTTTTCCACACAAATAGTGATGAGTGAATCTGTCCTGTTTTGCTTTGCAAAAAAATTCACAAAACAGCAAACATTCACGTGCAACTTTTTTTTTTTGCTGGCATTTTAGTCTATGGACATTTTTTCTTGCCAAAACTTGGCAAAGAATTTCGTTCATCGCTACTCACAATGAATATTTGTGGAAACCACTCCCTGTCAGTGATTTTACCACATCCTAATGTCTTATGAATTACATCCTCCTTTTTTACTAATTAAGTTGCCCTTTATTGTTGTGTTTTGTGCTCATATAATTATATGATATATATGATAATTATATATCATGACATGCTATCCATGCTATCTGCATAGTACCTAATCAATTCTACTGCTATTGTTCTTTTTTGTTAAGTGGCTGTAACAATGTCTATTGCATTTAATGGAAAGGGAAACTGGGATATGTGTATGTCATGACTTTGATTATATTAGTGTCAGTTTACTCTGTGAAGAAAAAGAGTGATTTAAAGCTCATTGCAAATACTGTTATTCATTTGAATAATCTGTCTAGCCTGGACTTCTTTAGATTGTTCAAATGTAAAAGGAACACTATCACTTTTTCTATATAAGTGCTATAACTGACTTGACTTTGCACTTTTTATGTACAGTTTTGTACTGAAAAGCTAATCTTCCAGCCATTAATGTGATCACCCTGCTGGAAGAAGCCCGCATTAAATTTAATAATTTAATTCTCTTGCATTAAACTAAGATTAATATCCAACATGCCATTTAAGCATTTAGCCCAGCATTTTCATGAAGTCATCCCACCGTATCTGAAAGATACAGCTTCTAATCCTTATCCTTGTTCTATTTATTTTTGTTTTTGCAGGAGAAAAACCTTTTACATTCCTTGAGCGACACACATCATGCTGAAAGAATACCTTTTCTTCAGTCACATATGCCAAGGTATTACAACTGTCGATTTTTTGTGAACCACCAACTTTCTAAAATATTTGCTTGTCGGAACTCTCTGGGAAATGTAAAGTATGGTATTGCTGTTTTTTTAGATTGTGTACAAGATGGGCAAATTATTTTTAATATTATAATGACATTATGAAATTGGGTTTTATATAGTTATTTATTTATAAAAATGAATAAAATGATTATATAAAAAAGCAGATCTGTAAATGTAAGGGCAGTTGAATTAGACTAGAGGTTAGAAAATGTGATACATGATGAAGTTAGAAAAACAGGATTCATTTAAGGCCTCATTCAAACACAATATTGTCCACATGGGCTCATTTTACAGTTAGATCCTAGTATTATTAACCCACATGCAGTTAATTATCAGTCTAAACATAAGCCATCTAAGTTGTTTGTTGTAATGTTCTTTCAGCTTGAAATGCTTGCTCACAGGTGTTACATGCCTATGTGATTCCACACAATTATCAATGGACCTCTTGTATTTTGTTATAACTGAACTTTATCCACAATGCCAGGGGCATTTCAAATAATAAATAACCCCTTTTGTCTTGCAAGTAGCTTAATCGTGTAACTTGATCATGTGACCATAAGTAGTTAAATTTCTTCCATTAATAACACTGACAGCGATAAGGAGGCATATGTGCCTACAGGTGGCTTACAAAAAAACATGGGTAATCCCATATTAGGTACTACTAGCACATATTATTATCAAATGGCCACTTGAGTGATATTTTTTTTGGCTTGACCTTAAGCAGTGCTTCAAAAGCTTTTTTGTAGTATCTTCCAAATGCCTATGTACAAGCTATTAACATTGCATGGTTATGACTGTAAAATGTTCAATCAAAACACCTGGGCTTATTTTCCAAAGAAAAACACTCTTAAGTGCTGTGAGTAGTGCAGGACCCACAATTACAACCAAAAGAATAGCAGATGCCAAGTTATGGCGATCTCCTGCAATAGCAATTACATCAGTTTGGGTTAATTCAACAAAAGATGTAACGTTTGCAACAGATCTGGTAAAAGATAGAAACCAATGACCTGGTTATTTACTGTCACTAGACTTCCAAGAAACTTTGCCCTGGTAATTATATTAGCCCATTTGTGTCCCATTTGCAAATTTGAGCAATTCTTTGTTCAAGAAGTATTTATCTGTAAAACACTCCAGCATTATATATTCGAAAATAGACCAATTAAGTTCATTGTTATTAATTTTTTTTTTTTTTAGAAAATTACAAATATACAGGGAGATGAGGCTCTTCTTGCTTATATATTTGGCGAAGCAAATAGAAAAGTAAACACAGATTAAAAAACATCTTTTCCTTGTCCTGTAATCTGGTTTTATAGTGATAATTTCATTCAAAGAATGCCTATACTAATTAAAAGAAAGAGTAGTTTATGAATAAAACAAGCTATTACAGACAGATGATAAACTTATATGTTCTACATGTGTTTATAGATGCAGCAGATATGTACTGATGTGCCTCTTGATTAGCAGTTTACTTACCATAACAAATCATATGTTTTTGTAGTAAATGTGGCATTACTAGTATAATAGGCATTTTGGTTATTTTGGCTTTGGACCCCTTGGGAAGTAATTTAAACAGACATTTAATCCCATTGGATTACAGTCTGTTCTTACTGAAACCATGAATTGCAACCAACACTTTTCAGTTTATAATTGGCACATCAACACATTTGGCCACGTTTCAGTCCAGTTCAACTTGACTCCTTACAGATCATTGTCAATATGTTCATCAGTCCTTTTTTGACAATCCATTGAAAAAGTCAAATCAATCAATATCTATCCATTTGTCTGCTAAATAACCCAACCTTTAGCCTTTCCTTGGTTGCATGCTTAGTGTAATTGGGAAACAATTGCTTAGTAGATAGGAGACTTTCACTTTTCTATATTATCTCTACTAGTATTTAGGTTATTAGATCTCGCAATCTCTTGTGTATATGAACTTTCTGGTACTGGCTTTCAAGCTCAAAAGAATATTACAATAATATTTTTTTCTGTGTTACAGCCCACCAAGCACTCCAATACGAATTGTGCCTCAGATTAGAATAGAGATCGAGCCAGATGATGACTCTTATTTCTGGAGGAGCCGGGGAACAGAAACAACTTTATAAAGCTGTGAACCATAGCCTGCAATTGTTTTTTGTCTGTTTTTTGTTATTTCACTTTTTTGGTCACTAGCCAAATATGAAATCATCTTTGCACTTTTCACAAATAATGTGAAAAGCTTCTGCCTACAGCATTTTGTAAATAGCTTGCGCTTCCTTCATTATGTTAATAATCTCACCAATTTCTGTTTCATCGCTTCTGTAAATGCTTTTTTTTTTAACCTTTTTTTCATCCCACTAAAACGAAAGCACATATTTTATGTTTATGCTGTAATTATCGCTGCTATGTGAAGCGAATTCCATACAGAATAACTATGCAGATCTTTCTAAGAGTCCCACATGCCATCCTGAGTTAATGCATGTTCGGACCCTGAAAGACTAGAACATTAGAAAAAAATAGATCTATAGGTACACGGCTTAACGAATTGCCATATAATAAATATCCCTTGTCTTTGTATCTTCTTTGAAATACTTTTTGGTACTCTGTATAAAATGAAGCAACATATTTAATACCTTCTAAATTTTGTCTTTAAATTATGGGGCCTAACACTGAACATATATTGTAATAATTTTTTTTTAAGAAACTTTTTTAATGACTGTAAAGAAAATGAATTTTTTTCCTGCAGCAGGAAATTTATAGTTTGAAGTAGTTCTACCTCTTATATGTAGGAGCTGGGCTTTTATTTTTCTGTATGAATGTTTTGTGTACAATGTGATTATAACGTATCTCGATCTCCATGTTAAGCGAGTGATTAAATCCTTCAAAGTTTTATATTTGAACTAATCAGTCAGCTCTTTTTATTACATCTTGAGGGAGGTAGCGCTAAATTATAATCCATTGTGTTATCGTTTCAAAGTGTTTTTTATGTATGTAGGCAATAAATGATAATACTGACTGGTAATAGGGATCAACAAAGAAATTAGTGGTAATCTTTTTGAAAGGGTAATTTTACTTACAGTATTGACACTATTTCACTAATACTTGTGTTTTAATGATATCTATTGATACTGTGTATATGTGTGAGAAACAGAATGTTGAAATCATCCCAAAATAATGGAATTCTGATTCTAATGCGTAATTCAAAATTCTTCTGCTGAGGCCAAGAATATACTATCAATTTTCCCTACGAGACTAAAGCTATTGCATTTTACTCCAAAATGACCTTAAGTAAAATAATAGTAGAGGAGTTTTATACTCAGTAGCACCTCATAACGGATTTAGGAGCACATAAGGATGCTACTTAACTGGGATGCTTATGTCCTTCCATCAAGAATGTATGCAGGGTTTTAGGATTAAGAGCAGATCTTGTCTTTTGGTGCCCCTTATTTACATAATAAGCCTGCATATCTAAGACCAAATTACAGTACCTTCTCAAGTGACTAATCAAGGTGCCCACCTAGTAGGGTTGCTACCTGTCTGGTTTTCACCTGGAAAGCACATGTTTTGGAAGGGTTGTCTAGGTGAAAACTGCCTGTCCGGATTTCCGAATTAGGATTTCCAGATAGGACTTGAATTGAACGTTGCAATGATCAGCCGATTGCTGTTCACTACACCATAACCTCACCCCTGACATCATAGGTCCACCTTTCAAACACCACCTCACCCGCATCTGCCTGCTTTCTGATGTCATTAGCCCTGTCCCCTGTCTGGACCTCCAAGCTGCAAAAGGTGGCAACCCTACCACCAGGGTAGGCAACAAGGGCAAGGATGTTGGGGACCATTTTGAAGTACCAGATGATCAGACATCTTATGGTATAAAATATGCCTATATGTTTCATTCAGTTATTCTGAAGCCCATTTTAAAGTCTGACAAGGATTCAGTCTTTAAATTACTGTCAACCATTTAGGGTAATATTGAGATAAAAACTGGATATACTTCACCTGGTCCTAAGAGAGGTCTAAAGGGTTATTATGAAAATGCTGATAAAAATATAAAGGAAGGATTTTTTTAAAATTTGCTCATCACTGAAAATAATGTAAATCTATGTCCACAGTTAGTGCTATGTCATTCACTTAGCTAATAATAATATATAGTTTCCCCCTTTTTATAGAACACACAGGTATAATATGCATAGATAAGGGTTCTATAAAACTACCTTTTTGTCAATACTTTTTATAACACAGTCTTCCAGTTTGAAATCATGTTTCTTTTACTTGAACTGTATTAACTGCTGAATTAATTGTCTAGTGTATATGTCTTATCAAATGAAGTGCGAGGAGAGCTGCAACGTTTGGGTGTAGGTATGGGACAAAGCTTGTGATCTGTGACAAGATCCTTACTGAAAATATTTAGTTCTTAGCACAAATACAAGGATGAGTATTCTGTTTCTTGCCAGACACATAAAAAAGTTCCAACTCCTGGCAATTCTGAGGAACTCAAAGGTGAATTCTGGAAACATCAGCTCCACAATATCTGGAGTTGTGAAGGATTCCATGGCTGCACATTTGTTTTATCTCCAAGCAAGTTAAACTGAGGACAAGCATGGGAATTAAATAAAAGTATAATATATTATTATAGTAATCCCTTTAAGCACATTTGCAGCCTATACATACACGCAAAAATACCAAAATATATGAAAACTGCAAGAGTAGAATTCCTTTCTGTCTGTATAGTGGAAATGCAAGTGCCAGTCCCAGATACAATTTTTAATGTTATAACTATTCATTCCCATACATATTCCATACTAGATGGAATAATAGTCTTACATTTTACCTGGTGTATTTCTTTTCATAGGCACATTATAGTACTAGAAAAACAGTAGGTCCTTAGAAATCCAGGCTTGTTCCAAAAAACTAAACAGATTACTTCCTCTGGGTTTAGACATCCTGTGAGCCATTTTGAGAGCCATGAACACCTTTGTCCCATACCTATACCTATTTAGTGTTAACAACTGCTTTAATTTATAGTCATTGACATGGCTACTATAAGAAGTATTTTTTTTCTGGGGCAGGGGTGGGGAAAGATCAGCACTTTCAGGTAAAAAACTAAAAAAGCAACAAAACACTTTCATGAACACACATCCCTCAAGTGCTAGAGAGGTCCATAAATAATTGCCACTTAATCTGTTTTGGGCAACTCTGTCACATAGGGGGTTAAGCAACATATGTGTCCTTTATTGGACATAAATTTTATTTTGTATTTAATTTTATTAAATAAAGAATGATCAAACACATAGAAGGAAGCAGCAGAAGCAGACTGTAATGATTTTTTTTCCCTATAACGAGAACTAATTATTATGTCTATTTAGTACATTGCTATTTTATGAAACTTTCTATTGTGACTTTTATGGAATCAAGAGAATGAAGAAATTGATATTTTAGCATTTATATTTTTTGAAATTAAATGTATATTGAAAATAAAGTAACTTTATGAAGTTTTCTGTGTGCTGGGATTATTTTTAGTACTAGCAAATAGTACCTATTTTAGCTTTCTAGTTTTTACTGTGGCCTGCTGATTCTTGTTAGTGAAACACTGCTTACCCACAAGGGATTACAGGAAAAAATAGTGTTCTCTCTTCCACTTAAACATGGTGTGGGCCAATAAATGCTTGCTTGGCGACCTTGCCAGGCCAGCGGATCTTAACGTGTATGGCCACTCTTAGTTACGCATACAAGCTAACCAATCCCAAACCAATCTGCTTCCTATAAAATGACTGCTCTAAACATTTACTTTCTTTCTTCACGAGTCACTGCTGTAATCTATTCTGTGGAAGGAGTTCAAAAAGAAGGTCCGAAAGAAATATGCAGTATATATGGCTATATTAGCAGGCCTACACCAGTGTTTCCTTTGTAGTTCCTGATTATAGTATTTTTTGTGATTTTTGCCCTGAAAATTAAAAATAAGATTTTTAGATAGATAACACTAGCTGGTCCCTTTTGTCAATAATTCTGTTTTTTTAAAAAACAATTTAATTTGTCTCTGTAGAAATAAAACAGTACCTTGTACTTGATGGTAACTGCACTGCATGAATCCACATTGGTGGCAAATAATTCTATTGAGGTTTAAATTATTCTTACCAGGAATAAGATAAGGTGATCCAAATCACGTAAGGATCTCTTATCTGTAAAACCCCAGGTCCCCAGCATTCTGAAGGGGTCCCATAACAGTATTACATTAATATATCAGATTCTGAATTTTTTTTACTCATTTATTTTGGTAAGTCAGATGAACTGCTTGAGAAGGGCACCCCATTTTGATTAAGTGGGTTATTTTGGCTGTGCTCTGTTTGACCAATTTAATATAGTTGTGCCCATCATTATTTGCACAAAACCAGGGTACAGCACTATTTATGGCCCTCAGAGACTATATACTATATTAAGAACTATCAAGGTGAATATACAGTATAAATGTAGTTACCTAAACTACCTCCCATCAACCAAGCTTACTGGTTTTTGGAGTATTAACAAAAAATAATAATTTCTTAACTGCTTAATAAGACAAAAAATATATCTGTTATACAGGGACAAAGATAACTTACGGTGCATTAACCTTTAAAGCATTTAAACCTTTAACACCATTCATAGTATCTTAAGATATGATTCTTGATTACTCTTCCTCTTGGCCTTTTATTACAACTCTTGGGAACAAATGGCAATTGTGTTCTTTCACATGTCAGATATAATATTGATCTTCATTTTTCCGTTAACTCAGTGCTTGTTAATATTAACCCATGGGATTAGGAAATGAGTTTTTATTGGTACATTGTGTTGTAGGAGTTGCCCAGTTCTCATTATTATCTTATTAGAGCTTTAAAGGAAAATGCTAATTACAGAATGTGTGCTACTTTAAGATCATTTGTGTAACATTGAGTTCTAAAAGAAAAAATGCCTCTGATTAAACTGTAATCAGCTTGACCAAAGTTTAGGGTGCTCTGGTTCCCTCTGAAGGTTGTTTAATGATAAAAATGTATTAATGAATTGCGTATGATCAAAGGAAGGCAACAGATCAATGTTCATAGTCAGCGGACTTCAAACCAACAATTATTTTGAAACAATTTAAATGGCTTGGCGTCATTATCAGTGTTGAGTTGGATTTGGGAGTACCCTCTGCCTTCCTCTTTGCCTGCACCCGGAACCACTTTGTGGCTTTGAAATGCAAACTCTCTCGTTTCTTCTCTGATATCTGCCACGTCTGCCTGCATCTGGGCCAACGCAATGGTAGAACCATTATAAAATACATTTTAACTCACCAGTTAGTGAGTAATTTCTACCTGTCTTTACAAGACGGGAATTTATTAGTATGTAAATTGTGTGTGTGTCTGTATATATATATATTTCTATACTATCTACTTTTTTTTCTAAAGAAACTTATATGTGAAAATATAAGCCTAGGTATAAAATGGGTACCAGAGCAGCAAAGAAATATAATACAAATTACTGTCAAAAGTTATTAAACTTGAAGTTGCCGCTAGCTAAAGCCCATCTTGGAACATACAATAGACATTACACAATTAAGCAGGGACACAATAATACACAAAATGTAACATCACTGTACTTTAACTCAGCATGTTTGAAAGCATACTGGTATTCGTAGGTCAGCAACAACTGAGTATGGTAGAGCAATAGCGTTTAGCTTAAAAACCAACCCATGTATGACTGGGTACAATTACTGTGCTAGTGACGAATGGGACCAGCTAGTGTAACCTACCAGCTTTGTGTGCAGGCACTTATATACCATTATATATACACCAAAAATCACACACATAGTTTTCATATAGAGACTGCAAGTTGTGATCAATAGTGTATGACCACTGTATGAAAGCAAGTGCAAACAGAGCAGACGGGATTATCATTGGATGCAAAAGCAGGAACGTTGGCCCTGGAGGACTTGAAAAAGTTTTTTCATCTCTTAAGGCAATGGTGATTGCCACATATAAGGGATATTACTCGTGGTGATTTGGCTCAGTCATTGAAATTGCGGAGAGACGCAATTTTCTGTGATTAAAAGGGTTATTCACCTTTACATTAACTTTTAGTACGTTATAGAAAGGCCAGTTCTAAGCAACTTTTCAATTAATCTTCATTATTTCTTTTTCATAGTTTGAATTATTTGCCTTCTAAATGGGGGTCACTGACCCCGGCAGCCAAAAAAATTATTGCTCTGTGAGGCTCCAGTTATATTATTATTGTTACTTTATATTACTTAATTTTCTATCCAGATCCTTTACTATTCATATATCAGTTTATCATTCAAACTACACCCTGGTTGCTAAGATAATTTGGATCCTAGAAACAAAGTAGCTGCTGTAACGCCAAACTGGAGAGCTGCCAATCAAAAACTGAAATAATTAAAAAACTACAAATAATAAAAAATGAAGACCAGTTGCTAATTGTCTCAGAAAATGACTCTCTATATCATACTAAAAGTTTAAACTCAAAGGTGGACATCCCCTTTAAGCCAGATCACCGCAAGTAATATGTTTTAATTGCGTCAATTGCAATGTTAGGCAATGGCAAGGCATTTTCGGATTATCTGTTGCCCGCAGTAGTGCAGATTTCCTCAATCAAAAGAAACACCAGATTTCTTGTCTCCTTTTTTGTAAACATGTTGTTCACATGTCTGACTTCCTCTCTCAGAAAAATCCTTAATTCCTGAGGCCAGAGCAGTTCTCTCCTCTCTCCCCTCTCTTGCTCCCCCCTCCCATAAGAACGCTAAGAAGTCCTGCCCCCCTCCCTTAGGAATGTGTGAACTGAGCTATAAGGGCTAGACTGCAAGCAGGAAGCTATTTAAAATGGCAGCTCCTATCTTAAGCAAACAGAGAAAACTTCTAGGGCTCTTTACTCAGGTATGGTAATGGTTTCTGCAGAATAAATATAGTGTTCTAGGTGGCACTAATGTGGCAAATCTATTGGCAGTAAAATGCCAAAATTAATTCCTTCTCCTTTAACAAACAGATAGTTTATATTATGTTAAGTGACCTATTAAAGTATCTTGCCAAAGTGGAATATATATATATCAGTAAATATTGCCCTTTTACATCCTTCCCCCTCGATCCACCATTTTGTGATGGGCTGTGTGCTCCCTCAGAGATCACATGAAATAATGCAGCTTTGTCAGTAAAAGGAACAAGTGTGGAAGCAAAAGGAAGTACTCTGCCCATTCATTGGCTGATGTGGCCTAGCATGTATGTGTGCCTTGGCTTGTTTGTGTGCACTGTGAATCCTATGATCCCAGGAGGCGGCCCTTATTTCTTAAAATGGCAATTTTCTATTTAGGATTACCAACAGCACATAGTACTAAAAAAGTATATTTTTTATGAAAATGGTTTATGTAGATGAAGCAGGTTTTTACATATGAGCTGTTTATGCAATGTATTTTTTACATGGGCATTAATGGGCGAAATTACGAAAAAGAAGGAACCTTTATAAAATATCTAAAAAATTGCCCTTCACTTTCAACCATCCCTCTGAACCCCATCTGAACCCCATTGTTACATACCTTAATGAAACACCAGGAGCCAGAAATGGGTGATAAGAGGCCACAGTATTTATTTATATTTTATCAAATAAATAGGACCTTGCCAGCCTCACCCCAAGGCAATATTCAAAGCCAGAATTCCGTAAGAGATTGCTATTATGCTCTGCTGTTCCTTACTGAAGACTTGAGATCAGCGCTATGTCATTAAATCCACCACTGAGTATTAAGCTGCCTCTACCTACAGAGAGGATGGCCCCAAACTCTGCTACCAGCAGGAGCTGCATGTCCCACCATGAGAGTAGTTCAACAGCCCTGCTGCTGTCGGTCCTGAATATGCAGTGCCTAAATGTTAGGAAATCCAAGCAGGCTGTCACCTAGCACAAGCAGTAGTAGCGTCTGTATAAATCAACCCACTGTGCAGTCAAAGGAGAGAATCTCCTTTCTTACTCTTCTAAAATTTCCTGTGCAGTACTCTGGCAAGGTCCTACCGCTGCTGTGACAGATACAATTTAAAATACATTATCATATAGCCACTGTTTTGATCCAGAGGAAGGCAAAAAACCCAGCCTGAAGCCAGTACCAATTATGCCTCAAGAGGGAAAAAAATCCTTCCTGACCCCCATGGCGATCGGAAAATTCCCTGGATCAAGGATTTGACTTTCATTTAACATAAATGATACCATGCACACTCTCACATTCATACTGTATAACGTTGCCGAAACCACAATATAACAGGGCATACAGGAAAACATTCACATTCTGTTATTAATAGATAATATGAGAGCATAAAGAAGCATAAAGAAGAGAATAACCTGGCATTTTTTAAAATATGCAAAAAAGGGGGGTGGGTGGGATGTTTCTACCTGCTCAGAAGATAGGAAGTGAACTGCTTCTCTTGTGACATCACATCCCTATCCTTCTCCACCCCCAGCCCTGTTTCCCCCTCCTCAATTTATTGCTTCTCACCCAATCACAGCTGCACCTGCCAATCTTTAAACATAAACCAGTGTAATCTGGCTGCTGGTCATTCGGATCCCTTGCCATGCAGCCCCTGGGTTTATAGCTTCAGGGCTTCCTATACCCACGCAACAAAATTTCCATCATGTCCCCACACAAATCTGCATTCAGCCATATAACATCCACAAAATCACAACTAAACACTGGATTGACTTTCATTTTTTGCATTTAATTTTTTTTTTAATTGCTGCAAAAGAGGTTTTGCAACTTGAAGTGAATAACAGAAATTACTTTATAAAGCCTACAAACTGTTAGTTTAGAACAACAAAATCAAATTTGTTACAGTTGAAAACCTTTGATTTTCTATCTGTCAAATCAGAGAGGAAAACCAAGTATCCATTACTGTAATATGGCCAGCCGATCACTCATTACTTTATTTTATTTAAACCTCACGTTGGTGGGAACATTTCTTCTCTACTGCAAATCTATGTGGGGGAGTTATTTATTTTCAGTGCATTTACACATTGACACTGGAAATGAACTGGAAGGGCCTTTCCAGTTAGTTTGTTTATGCGGCTGAGGTCACATGCTGATAAAATGTGTTGGGCTTGATACGGCTTGGAAATCTGATACAGTTTTTAATGCTGCAATTTGTAAGTGCATTATTTTTATCCTAATAAATGTTCTTCCTGAATTACACTATGGGAGTGTGCCTCTCTCTTCTGATTGAAGAGGCAGCATAGGTCAGAAACATTTGGGCATTTCCAGTACACATTCTTTGGGATTGTGGACCTTACAAAGAACACTGCTGCAAACAGACTGCTACAAACTGTGAATTACACTTTTAATATTTTTTTTGTGCCCCTTCATTTTCTACATCTTAAAATTCCCCCCACCAGTCGCCTTGCTGAATTAACTCCATATAATGCCTGCATCAGGCAGCGGCAATTGGGAGGTTGAACCTCACTATACAGTAACTGGGAAACTACTTTGCTTATTACAGATGATCAAGAAAATTTTTGGTCCCAAATCTTAACATTATTCATTACTGCAAGGACTATAATTCAATCTAATGTGTCACTTTTAACTGTTATTCAGTGCTCAGGAATCTGAACGTTCTAGTGCATAATGATATTT
Organism: Xenopus tropicalis; assembly: GCF_000004195.4. Classification (NCBI taxonomy): domain Eukaryota; kingdom Metazoa; phylum Chordata; class Amphibia; order Anura; family Pipidae; genus Xenopus; species Xenopus tropicalis. Next base: position 81,165,891 of record NC_030677.2, on the reverse strand, counting down.
TTCAGCAGTCAAACATCACCACCCAGTGGCCTATATTAGTATCTGCATTTTGAGTTTGAGACATTTTATTCATTCGCATTTTTGTGCTGCATTACCAATTGTTCAGAATATTGTTCCACAAGGTTATATGAATATGTCACATGGTAAATACACATCCAACCTGGATGTCAAAAACACACCATATGAGCTGGCAGTGTTTGCGCCATGCCCCCTCGGCAGCCAAAGGATGTTTTCCTTTTTTTTTTTTAATAATCTAAGAAAAAAAAAAAAAGGTATGGGATTCCTTATCCAGAAACCTGTTATGCAGAAAGCTCCGAATTACGGAAAGCCCGTCTCCCATAGACTCCATTTTAATCAAATAATTTAGAACTTTAAAACTGATTTCCTTTTTCTCTGTAATAATAAAACAGTACCTTGTAATTGATCCCAACTAAGATATAAATAATCCTTATTGGATGCAAAACAATCCAATTGGGTTAAATTAATGTTTTATTGATTTTTTTTAGTAGACTTAAGGTGTGGAGATCCAAATTACGGAAAGACCCCTTATCCGGAATACCATTGGTCCCGAGCATTCTGGATAATGGGTCCTATACCTGTACTGTAATTGTTAAAGATTTGCTATGACTTACAGGATGTGTAAGAAGGCCCTATAGGAGAGTTACAGTACTAAAATAAACTTTGACCCTACTATGTAGTGTATCTGAATCCCAGCAGGAAAAACTTAAGAGCTGGGTATGACCCTCTGGTGTGAAGTTTTATGATAGTTCCCCAGGCAGTGGTGAAAATAAGCCCACCGCAGGCCCCTCGCCACTTGGGGAGCCCTGGTTTTGGGAGGTACCCACTAGGAATGCCGAATCCACTTTTTTTCAGGTTCAGCCGAAATCTGAATCGAATCCGAATCCTAATTTGAACATGCAAATTAGGTTACGAAGAGTTAAATTTGCAACTTGTTTATGTGAGAAAAAGTCATGTGATTTTAAGGGTTCAAATTCGGTTCGGCCAGGAACGTGGATTCGGCCAAATTTTAATCCTGGCGAAAAATGCTGAATCCTGGATTTGGTGCATCCCTAGTACCCACAATCCAATGCAGCCTGCACAGCCACAATCAGGAATTAGGGGACTAGGGACATTTAAGATGGCCATACACGCACCGATAATATGGTACGAAATGTGGTTTCGTACCATATTATCGGTGCGTGTATGGCAACTCGGTGAGGCGACCGATATCGCAGAAGGCTGCTGATAACAGTCGCCGATCGGGCGTTAAAAGATTTTGATCGGCACCATTGAAGGCGCCTGAGCAAAATCTGCCTTCAGGACAGAAGGAGGTAGAAATCCTATTGTTTCTACCTCCATATCTGACGATTCAGTCCTAAATGTCAGTGGAGGATTGAAGTGCAACTTTCTACACATTAACTGGAGTTAGCTTTAGGGTGCTTTACTGCAATTCCCCTGGTTCAGATCATGTTAGATATTAGGATTAGAAGCATAAAATAGTGCAGTTGGAAAAGGCTCAGCTTGTGAACCTTCGAGACAATGCAGACATTCTGAATCTTTTCATTGTGCCAAGAAGACAAGAAAAAATACAAAGATTAGCAACCTCAGTCTGAGAGATAACTGAAAGATAAATGTAATGTGGAAGGATTGCACAGTTTAGTAGGAAAAGTACTAGTGACAAAAGCTACAGTTATGGACTAACAGCCAAAGTTCAAGTATGAAGGACACAGTTATATCTCTGCATGATACTGTGATTCAGTTTCCTTTAGTTCAGCCCATTGCTAGGTATGTTCTCAGCTCTCTGATTAATGTTTGTCATTAATGCTATTTATCATGTACATGATTATTTTAGTCATACTAACTGCCAAATGACCCTATTTTGAAGTGATTTTTTTTTATTCTCTGGGATTCCAGGTAAGCCTCACATGTTCTCTGGTCACATGTTCTTTGCCCCTTTTGCCCCATTTATTAAATCAGCCTCTGTAGGTCCCACTGAATGATTCTAATCGTTCGCCCCTAGAGACAAAGAACATATCTAGCTGTGTATGGCCAGCTTAATTCCAGTATGAGTGAATATTTTAAGGCTTTATAAAAAAAATACTGCCCAACATTGTTCTTTAACTGTAGTATCTGGCACATATTCTATAAAAACTATGAATGTACCAGTAAATTATACTCCTCTAGATATGGAAGGATTGTGCTTAAAAAAGTTGTGTTTCTGACTGATTTATTCCACCAAAACCCCACTAGCCCCACCCATCTGTTCCACTTCCTGCTGGCTGAATTCTCTGGATGAGCTGGGGAGCTGGTGGCACTCAGTTACACAGCACTGTAGGATAGGAACCAATCAGCAGCTAGGCTGACCTGAAAGGGAAACTGAAGCCCGCCTTTGCTTGTGGGAGTGCAAGGCTGTGATTGTCTATCCCCCTCCTACTGTGTTTCTGGCAGGGATCATTAGGACACGCCCACCCTTTATTTCAAACACGGACAGAGAACTGATAGGTAGTGATGAGCGAATTTTTTCGCCAGGCATGGATTTGCAGCGAATTTCCGCATTGGCGAATTGTTTTGCAAAACTTCAGTGAAAATTTGCAGCGGAAAAATTAGGCACGCAGAAATTTTTCTGTCGTGCGTAAAATTGGTCTTGGTCCTGTCAAAAAAGGGCGGAAGCGTGTCAAAAAAGGGCGCAAGTGCGTCAAAAAAAGGCGTGGTCGTGTAAAAAAAGCACGGGCGACAAAGAAAATGGAAGCGCGCGACAAAAAATAGACGCAGGTGCTCATCACTACTGATAGGATCTATAGGGAGGTCCAATAAAGGTGCAATTTTTAAAGATTGGATTAATTTTTTAGCACAAAGTGAAACCAGCACCATATAATATTCATAATTGCCAACAAAATTAGGGTTTTCCCATTGATCCAATATGTCTCCTTTAAGGTCTGGTCCAAAATTAGCAGGATTGATATAATTCAGTGGTAATAGCACTAGCAGCTGTGTTGTGTGTTTTATTTTGTACCAAAAACTGTTAAACTGTGTGTATATATAAATATCTATTTATAGGAGTTACCTTCCCTTTTGGCATTAATTCCAGGCTCAGCACATTATATTTAGAAACGGTGTATGCCAGAGGTACAGATACTATTCAGCTTGGTCCCTCAAAGTGTACTAGTTAACATAGTTAAAACAGGAAAATTCTGTGAAAGATTACATATCTAATGCAGATTTTCTAGCTATCCTACTACATTGCTGTCTAAAAAGCAATTCAGAAAACTATATTTTTTTTTATACACACTTTTATAAATATTGCATTATTGTGCTTTCTGGCAGGAAATTGCTGGAACGGATACAGGTCACAGATGCTGAAACTGCACAAAATTAGCAAGAAACAAGTATATTTCACTTATTATCAGCAGGTATTGTTTAATTGTGCCCACCTGAGATCTATATGTCATGTTAGGAAGAAGCCAATGATCATTAAGTGAGTGAGTTTGATTGTCAGTTAGGTCAACGCCTCTCAATACAGGACAAGAGGGGGCATTTACCAAAAATGTGCTAAAATACTAAGCTTGGGCTTTTGCTCCACTCTGCACCTCATGCTGGCACTCCTCACAGTATCTTGCACGTCTAAATGACTTCCAAACCAGACATCACTGTATTTATCTGTGAAGTGCAGGGCCTGGTGCTACCTGGTGCAACATACAAAATGGGAAGAAATGGTAGGTACCATTTGTGGCTTGCTAGTTACCATTTGCATTAGCATTTCCTTTTAACAATTTGGCAAATGTCTTTTCAGCTGATATATAAATAGTAGTCTTGTAAATCAAGCTGTTATTTTTAGGGACTCATGTGCGATGCTATAGTTTACGAATATCAAGAGGGATCCAAGTTTGAGTTCTGACTTATTTTTCTTTGCTGCGTACAAATGCTATAATCCCCTATAATTTTCAGATTTTTAATTTTTTTCCTTAAAGGTCAATGACACTTTAGTCTAAAAAGGCAGATATTATGTGCCTTGGCCTTTGGTTAATATGTGATTTTAAAATGTCAACCCAGTGTAAATTGACTTAGCTGTTTAAGAATGTAAGATCTCTGCCAATATTATTTATTTGTAGGTATGATGTGTTAATGGTCATCACATGGCTCATTTAGCATTTTGAAATGTCAAAGTGCAGCAGTGCGGAAGAGAGAGCAGGTACTAGCCAACCACAAATAAATGCAATTACTGCTTCTAGTGGTATTATCTATGGACCTTTCTATATCTTGCTGCCTTGTTATCAATCAATCCCATATCTATCTATCTATCTATCTATCTATCTATCTATCTATCTATCTATCTATCTATCTATCATCTATCATTTATCTATCTATCTATCTATCTATCTATCTATCATCTATCTATCTATCTATCTATCTATCTATCTATCTATCTATCTATCTATCATCTATCATCTATCATCTATCATTTATCTATCTATCTATCTATCTATCTATCTATCTATCTATCTATCTATCTATCTATCTATCATCTATCTATCTATCTATCTATCATCTATCATTTATCTATCTATCTATCTATCTATCTATCTATCTATCTATCTATCTATCTATCATCTATCTGTCCATCCAAGCTTCTATAGGGGTCTTTTAAAACCGCAAGTAAAATGTGCAATTTTGAATTCAAAAATGCATTTTTTCCCACAATCCAGCATTTTCTCATTTCCAACATAATTGCATTGGTGTGTTGATAAGGTCATAGCCAGATGGGTCTCAGTAGTCCCCACTGTATGAACTGATCATTGGCCCCAGGGCCAGAACTAGGGGTAGGCAGAAGAAGCACCTGTCTAGGGTGCAACACTGGGTGGGCTCCAGGCAGGTAGCTCTTCTTTCACTATTTCTGTGCTTTTTACTGCCACCACACCCCCCCCTCCAGCAGCTCCTACAGCCCCCCCCCATATGCATGCATAAGTGACATGCCACTGATTGGCCCGATGTGTTAAAATGCATACAGTGGCATCTGCACTATTTTTTTACTAGGCCTTACCAGTGGTTTGCAAAAAGGAAAGTAACTGTAACTCTATACCACTTTACAGTATATAAAGCCACTACTGCTGCTGACAGATGTTGCTTGCTACAGTTAAGTTTAAAAATGTGTCTTTGTGGATGCATATTTTTACATCCCAGGTACACAACCTTAGATTTACATCAACACTGAATCTCATCTGCAACTTAGCCACCCAGATTGTCAGTTTGTCAAGATCCACATCCTGGGTGGAATTCATTTGGCTGCAGAAGTTTGTTTCATAAGCAAACATTAATACAATGTTTGCTAATGACAATGTCTTCCTCCCAAGTCATTAATGAATAAGGCAAATAAAAGTGGACCAAATACTGAACCCGGCAGTGCCACATTTAAAGCCCTACTCTAAGTAAAGTCTTGTAGAACATCTACCACTGATAACTTTTCTCTATATGCCAAACTTTAGCCATTTTTTATCCATGTACAGAGACATTAAGACCATACTAAGACCAACAGACCTTAGCTTAGAAAGTAGTCGTTTGTGGGCCACTGTATCAAACACTCTGGCAAAATCCAAATAGATCACATCTACTGTAACCCCACTTTGCATTGTCTCACTTACTTCATTATAAAATGTTTGACATGATCTATCCTTCATCCTGCTTGTTACTCATAATGCCATAACTCTACCTTGTTGGGTAGTCGGGTAGGTATATCCGCACACTCTATTAAGAACAATAAGAAGGCAGACTTTTATACATTGTAGAATCAGACCAAGGCTTGGAGCAGCCCCTTCATATCAGAGACTGAGGCACTGTTGCTCAATTTTGCTACAGTTTATAGAAGGAGATTTTATTGAAAGGTGCCATCTAAATTGCTCACGTTTAACAGTTAACACAAAAATTCTGATTTGATCTTATTTTCTAGAACTGGTGATTAAGATTTTTTTTCCACAGGCCTTTTTATATAGTGTCAGATAATAGCTCACTTAATTTATGACTTATAAGATTCATTCCTTCAGCAGCAAAGCACAAGGGCAGTCTGTCAAATTATCAGCTTGGAACAAAAGGTGACTGATGATGTGCATGAGAAACCATGTGGGGGAGCAAAAGTTTTACCTTGGGACATGGCATTGCAGTAGCCTTCCCACATTAACAATGTCAGATTGACCTGTGATAATACAAGATTATGCCAATAGCTCGCAATTAGTCTGCATTAGAGCAAGCTTTGATCTAACACTGATACTCTCAGTTCTGTTCTCATGCTCTCGGTTTCTTTACTGCTGTCATAAAACCTTCTATTAATAATATATGCGTTTGATGAAAATTGTATTATTATGAAATTAAATAGGGAACTAACCACATATTATGATACAACTAAATGTAATATGAGAGCCTTAACATCACGGGCAGAAAGAGCCAGCAATTTGAATTAAACTCAGCATCAGATTCAAAAGCTAATTGGGGGCAATGGGAGATTTTGTCTTTATTAATCCTTAGCTAAAACAAAAAGTCAAATTGATCTGGGAGCAAATTCTAGGCTTACTTGATTTAGTCATTAGGGTTGGGTGCTGTGGGCATTGCAATTAAGGAATGTAATGTATTTAAGGTGTATTTAAGTATATAAATACCTGTGGTTGTTACAATATGCACTTTATTATAAAAACAGAGGTTTTCAGAATTTTTTCTTTATGGTCTCTTTTGTGGATCAGTTTACCCATAAGTCCACTATCCCAGGTCTCCTCCTGTGCATGCTCCTGGTCAGCAAGGAGCACTAAAATGCCAGAAATCAATAGTGAGTTGGCCTAACCTAGTGGCTGCCAAACTTACTGTGCAGATCTGCTTTAGGAGGTTAGGAATGGGGTAGCAAGACTTTCTTGAGGAGCACTTATGGCATGAATTGGCAGGGGAAACTGTACAGGGAGCATTAGTGGTAAAAATGTCATGTGGGAGGGTTAGTTCTCCTGTAAAACATCAAATCTTATATATAAATGAACTAGGAGAAGGAAGGAAGGGGCTGGTTTATTCAGAAATCTACAATCTTATTCTTGGTGGTGGGATATAATAATGTTAGTATTAATGGTAAAAAACAATGGCCCATTAACATTGTAATAAGACAAAATTAAGAAAACATTTTTGTGTAATGTTAATACCTACAAGCAGATTTCTAGATTACTTGGAGCCATGTTTTAGATGTGGCTGCCCAGGAGCAGTGGTATAATGCTAAAAAATGTGGACATATACATGGGGTGTTAGTAATAGAGGCCCTGCTGCTTCAAAGGCTCACAACCCATTCCAGATCTCACAATAAACTTTGTTTGTATTCCAGGCAGGAATTATAGCATTATTGGGGGTCTTAAAAAGGATTTCAATCCCTCAATCTCTTCTTGAAATAATGAGATATATTCTGCTACAAAAAGTGCAGCTCCTGCCCATCAACCGTGCTGCTCTACTCTCCTTTATTAAAAGATATGGGTACAAGTACCACATATTTGAGTATATGATTAATTGGAGAATTGTAGTCTATGGTCTTCTGATGTACTTTGATATTGCATTCACAGATTGTGAAATGAAAATTAGGTATAATTATCTAGGTGACTCCACTAAACCGTGTAATAATAAAAAATTGAAAGATTCAAATCAGGAAGAAAGTAGAGACCATAAGAACCTAACCTGAGAGATCATTAAGATAACAAGAGACTAGCAGAACATGTAGTAGGTGAGTAATCATAAACGGGGAATGATGAAGAACAGGTGACCTGTAAGTGCTTATTTTAGTGTAACAATGGTATTTTATGTGCATAATGCCTTGGAGTCAATTTAAATGACACAGGGGACCTATTTTCTAATGTTTTGTCTTTTATCAGCACAGTGTCATGTAGACTATTGCATTATATTGGACTTTATATGTTTTTAAAACCATCTCATGATAACTCCACTCATGCTCTTAGATATTCAGGCATCAAATTATCTGAATGGGGAGATTCTAACCTTTTAAGCCCTAGAACCAGAAATTAACAAAATCAAAATATACATAAACATATTGTATTGGTTTAACAGGCAGTATTTTAAGGTATGTACCAAGTACCCAGAAGCTATCATGTCTGTATCACCTATTGTATAATGAAATATAAGGCTGATTAAATGTATTGGCTTTGTATGCTGTTCTCATTTCACAATGATACTTATACCTAAGCAAAACCTGGTTGGAGGAATGGAGGGGGGGCTAATGATAAGCTATAAAGCAGTACAGAACAATGTCATTTTTAACCATGCCACGTCATGTTAGGTTTGGCCACAGAGGGGCAGGCAAAGATTAATGCAGCTTATGTGTCCTTAGACTGGACTCAATTTTTGGTTTCAGTACTAAAGCACCAATCCACACTTCTGTTATTCCTGTGACCTTTCATTAGCACTTTTTTGACCAATAGACTGGTTGCAATAACACCCTCAAAAGTGAACAAACCAGACAAAAGAACACAAACAAGGGTTTTGACATGGGATTTAGTTCCACAGTAGGATGGTCTTGGGATTTCCAAAGTTAAAACAAAATATTAAGTACCTTTATTGGACAAAAACAAATCACCAAGATTTTTCCTAGCAGCCGTCCAAACTGCTGCCCTTTTACTCCTTTAGAGAAACCGGGGGGGTGGGGAAATATATTTCCCTCCAAATTATTTTTTCAGTTACCAGCTCAGAGTATCTAGAAACTGTTGTGTAAGTCTAAAAGGCCTGGCTTAAAATAGCAACAAAAGCACAGGCACTCAGAGCTGCAAATGGGTCTATCCCTTTAAAAAATCTTTATTGCGGAGGTGCAATGTTTCAGGGCAAAATGACCCCTTTATCAAGCTTAAAATAGCCACACACTAGGTTATATCAGACAATTCATGGAGGAAAAAAAGTTTTTAACTTGTACACCCCTTCATCTGTGAGAGCATGCAGAACATCATACATTTAATAAGATTCTTTGATAGGTCACATATTAGAATATAACTTATACGTTAGTTCAACTTTCATTCAGTTCTAGCTACATGGGTGCATTGAACTGATTGTATCACTTCTAATTTTTAGGGTGTTCTAGAAGTAGAACAGTATAGAAATTTTTCAAGAAACCCTTTGTTTCATCACATTTTATGGCCTGGTTCTCCATAAGCATTTCTAAGGAAAGATCTTCTGACACGAAGGGGCCTATTAATTAAAGTACGACAGGTACTAATTACAAAAAAATCGTAGTACGAAAGTTTCGGATTCATTCAAGCTTCGGTATTGTGACTTTCCTTGGGCCAGGTTGGAGCTGCAGAGTACCATTGAGTCCTTAAGGCTTCCAAAATCAAGCACAGAAGGATCAAAGTCAGAAAGGTTTTCCCGCCATTTACAATAGTTCGTATACGAAAGTTTCGTGACTTTCGGATCGCCAATACGATATTATCGTGACTAATACGATTTTTCGTAAGCATTTTTGTGACATTTGCGATCATCAGAGATTATCGTATTTAATCCGAATTTTTCCCAATTTGGGATTTGTACTTTGATGAATAGACCCCAAAGAAGACTATTCTGTAGTTTGGGGGCTAATCAATGGGTTTGTTTCCACTAGAGTTAAAAAATCTTTTTGAAAGTTTTGAAGTTTTGCAATCTGAGGATAAATCTTTGAGTTATGGTGAACTTTACCTTTACTTTAACGTTAGGTAATGACTCCAAGGCCGTTTTATGATGTCAAAATGACACAGGTCTGCTGAATGATTCCTTCTTTTGAAGGTCACTTAGAGAAAATGATTAACATGGTTCAGGATTATTCTAAATCGTTCTTTTCCAGCAGGAATTAATGAGGTGTCATACATTTTCTTTGTGACGGTATTTTCAAGTAATTAACTCTAGTATTTGCAGAATGGCTGGGTCACCTGTGGACTTTATCTGAGCTACAGTAGCAAAATGTGTGCAAAAAAAGAAAAATGTGGTTCTGCTAAATAAGTTCCCCTTGTCTTCTATTATATATTAACATCACTATCGTCATAATAAAACCTGCTGACTGTTCTATAAAAACAATGTATCAGAATGCAAAGTGAACTTGTGTGTTATTTTAAGGTCACAATAATTTTTAATTTGTCAGAGCTTTCAGGTGTGCAGGGAATATTTCTGTTAAATCAGCAGCCAATTGAAATGAAATGCTATTAAGTTAGTGCATGCATAGCACTACCCAGAGTTATCTAAAGGAAAACTTATACAGTGATAAAGAATTTATTTTTAATACATTTTTGCAAGGATTTATACATGAACGGGGGTCAGGTGAAAAGTAACTTTCTGAAAATGTAATGGTGTTTCATATTATATATTGATTTGTACAACACAGCAACTGTTTACTTATGAGGTCATAGTACCCAAGGGCTGCAAGCACAGAATAATGTACTCCTTTTAAGAAGATGATGCTGAACTTGAATGTCGATACAAGCCATAAAGTTTAGATTAATTTCTAGATATGTATTGAGAATCAAGGTATTGTTTTACCTAAGCTCATAAAGCTGTCACAAGATATGAAATCATTGTCACTACAATGTCCCTGGCGCATTGAATCTCCAAATTAGCATGTACCCCACAGTATTTGGCCTTCTGCTGCTTTGAGGGGTGGTGGCCCCTTGGTTTGAGAGCCTATTCTTCAGTTGACATATAAATTTTACAAGGAAAGAAATCACCATCTCTTTTACATACACCTACACCACTGTGCCCCCTTTGTCTTAAAACAAAAATAATATTTGAAATTGTCACTAAAGTTGCAAACTTTTGACACTTGCAGATGCAACTGCACTTAGCTGTAAATGAGTCCTTTGCAAATTAAACATGAAACCCCCATTTGTTTTTAAATTAAAACATCCATTTTTCTTATAAAGGTATTTAAACATTTTTACTCTCAATCATATATTATCTCCCCCTCTTCTATCCCTCAGGCATAGAGGCGGATCAGCCAATTGCATTTTTTTGCCCATTCAGCACTTCCTAGATGTCACTGCACTCCTGAACATTCCCCCTCCATCCTCAGGCTCTGTAATTTTGTATCCAGTGCATTAGCCCCCCCCATACACAAGATTTTGAGGTCATACAAATCTTGCTTTAATAATTGTGTCCTCAAAATGGTGCCTACTTGCTTGTTGTGATTGTGAATTCCAGGACAGAAATTAGATCTAAATAATTCATATAGTGTAAGTTTATTTTCCTTAATTACATGATGGAAAAGGGTTTGGAATGATTTCTTAGGGTGACAGGTCCCCCTTTTACAAAGATAACTGTAAGAGGAGTTGGAATGTTTGCAGTAAATGTTATGGAATGTTTGGTTAGAATGTTTGTTTAGAATGTATGCTATATAGTTACAGAGCTACAGTTATGGTTATGGAAAAATCGCGAAACGGCAAAAATGACGCGCGTAAAAAAAAAAAACTGTCGCCCGCGGCTATTCTTTTGTCGTGCGGCAATTCTTTAGTCGCCCGTGCCTATTTTCATCCATTTTGCAAAACAATCCGCCAATGGCAAACTGCAGAAATTCGTCGCAAATCCATGCCTGACGAAACATTTCGCCCATCACTATTTATTAATATGGAAAACTTGTTCGAATATAAAACTTGAATAACTCAAATTGAAAGTATGGCTTGACTATGTCTAGGACAACTCCCATTGACTTCTACATAAACTTGCAATCTTTTAGATGCCCAATAAAATTCAGACATTCATGTTTTCGAACCATAATTTGAATTTTGCAAGTTTTAGAATTGTTAAATAAATTCGAACGTTTCTAGAGTTTCAGAATCTCAGTAATGATTTAGGCTTTCAATAGGATTTCCATAGGAGTTTTATTGACACTTACAGTACATGCTCAGTGTATGCTGGGCAGTTAAATTAATTACTAATCAGCCTTTTATTGTGTCATTTATATTCTAAATAAGTAACAGCAGCACAGAGCATGTGCAGTGAATCAGCAGGAAATAAGATGGGGAGCTACTGGGGCATCTTTGGAGGAACATATCTTCCCTGCTAAAAAGCTTTGGGCTGGTACAGGACCCCAAAATGTAATGTACAATATTTAGTAATGTACACGTACTCCTTTATTAAGCTTTAGTTTTCCTTTAAATTAGCTTTGATTAGAATACCCTTAAAACTTATAATAACTACAGTAACTAAACCCTTACCTATTGAAATATATCACTGGGAGAGAGTTGAGTGTTAACATATATCTCAGTGTATGCATAAGTCAATGTGTGTTTTTTTTTTTAACAATCATTAACTATGCAATCAATTGATTTGATCCATGGCCACAGGTTGCATAGATGCTTTCCTCATTTGTCATCATAGGTGAAATAGCAATGTGATATAGGAATCTTAACAAAGCAGCAAAACAAACAACAAGAGTCATCGCATTTCAGTTTGTAATAGTTTCAAAACAAGCAGAACAGAAATAAATGTTTCATATTATGCTGGGATAAGGTTTGTCATTTATTCATACCATTCTGCCCAAGGGTGAAGAAAGCAAACTTTGGAGACACAGGAGCAGATGGATGCAAGAGCAAACAAACAATTTCCAATAAAACCTGCAAGAAGATATGTTATAGGAATCCACACCTGTCTAATGTGCGTAACAGACAAAGTGAACATATTGATGGATTGTATTATCTAGCTTCACAGAAGGCTGCTTGCAGATAGAGAGACATTACTGGCATAGTAAAACATGGTTTTACAGTTCTAAAGTATAGGAGCCCTCCACAAGCCTCTCTCTCCCCTCCCCAACCACTCCATTAAACTGAACTGCACCCAATTTCAAAGCAGGTTTGGCAGCTACCATGTATCAAGTTCAATCAGAGCTTCTAATGCTGCATCTGCCAATCAGGGGCATCCACAATGAAAACCAGGGCTAGGACAACTTTCTTTGTGCTTGGCCTCCCCAGCGATGGAAGCTCTAAATAAAAAAAGTTTCGCAGCCTCTAGAACATCCAATCAAATTATTGCTTGCAATAATCATTTCTGTAATTATGCATATATTATGGGTTTTGAACCAATATTTGTTAAGGAGCCCCACACAACACAGAAACCCCTAAAATACCTATCTCTGTATTCAAAAAGTATGAATAAATACCACTTTTATATGCTGAATTCAAGTTGCAAAACAGTTCTCTTTCTGCATTTGAAATCCTGGTAGGGGAGGAGGGACTAAAACATTGATGTTACAAATTGTAACAACTTATCCACAGCTTACAGACAGCATGCAGGAACTACATAACCCACAATGCATTGCACTGTGATATTCCTTTCCTTATCGACAGGCCCGGATTTGTGGCGAGGGGAGGAGGGACTAAAACATTGATGTTACAAATTATAACAACTTATCCACACCTTACAGACAGCATGCAGGAACTACATAACCCACAATGCATTGCACTGTGATATTCCTTTCATTATTGACAGGCCCGGATTTGTGGCGAGGCCACAAAGGCCCGGGCCTAGGGTGGCACCAATTATGGGGCAGCATAATGAGGACTTCTCCCCACTGCTCCGTATGGGAGTTTAAAGGCATGCGCGCATGCGCGCTTGTGGCAGCGGCGGGGTGGTGGAGAGAGGTTTATTCGCTCGTTTGCGCATGCGTGCACCTGGGGGGGGGGGCGAAAGGTGGTCATACACCTTACAAGATTGGCTTGTTTAGCAAGGTAGCCAAATGAGTGGATCTTCTCCCAATATGCCCACCTAAGGTGGCCAATTACAACAGTAGGCATAGGCGCCGCCATGTGGGCCGCATAAACGAGACAAATGTGGTCCCCGACGGAAAATCAAAACTTTTTGTTCATGATCTGCCCAATTTTAGGGCAGATATCGTTCAGGGAGGCCTGTGAGGGGTACCCTTACATGAGCAGATAAGCTGTTGAATTGGTATGAAGGACCAGGATTGACAGTTCAAATCTGTGTATGGCCACCTTACAGACAGTCGACTACTGTTAAAGTAGTCAGCCAGATCAGCAGGAGAACAGTTGACTAGGCTTAGGTAACTTTTCCAAACCATATTATTACAATAAAAATCACAAAAAAAAATCATATTTTTCAACTGATGTACATTGCATATTGTATATTGCTTAAAATTATGTTTAATTTTGAAAAGTTGTTTATGTGGAGTTCCCCTTTAATTATGTGTAGTTTTCTGTTACTAAAGGAATTATATACGACTATTTAGATATTAGATATTAATACATGTTTGCGTGACATTTTTGCCAATGACTCATGGCAATAACCTAATAGATCATTATTTGAATAGCATTGATCAGTTGAAGGCTCTTATATTTCCATTTTTTTACACTAATTTGACTTGAGAGAACTATTTGATGGGTCTGAGCTGCTCCCACTACCATAAATAAATACAAAGGACCATCCCAATAAATTGCCCAATGGAGCATTTAATCTCAGGTGCTGATTTCACTGACTTACAAAGGTGCAGCAGAAAGGCCTTAATAAGTGATAATTGGTTTGCTGCTCTTTATCAGGTACATAACTATTATTTTGTCATTAAATGGAAAAAAGTCAAAGTGGACAAAGAAATCGGCTTTAAGTACTGCAAAAAACATATCTCACCTTGACTTTTGCAAAATTACTTTGTAGAACTTTGGGAAAAGTTTTGTCTTATAGCATTTTTATAATGTAAGGTCAAGGGGTGGCTGGTGAATTCTATATCGTGATACTTTCATGCCACAGAGGTTATAGAACTAGATTCAATTTTCTAAATGAGCTGCAGTAAAACAATGAGACAGCATTTTGCTGCCATCTAGTGGCCCATTTATGCTTTTTACTTGAACCTTATAAATTACTAATTTATGATGGGGATATAGTTCATTTTCCTATAACATCCACAGTGCTTAAGGTAAAGATATCACAACATTTCCAAGAACATATTTAATAATAATTATTCTGCTTTTCTCCAATGATGGCAGTATTCTTGTGCACTCAGCACACTTAGCTCATAGAACACGAGTATTGTTGCAATAAATAGAAAGTAAAAAGTCAGGGCTTCTTCTGAGTGCTCAAATTAATTCTCTTCTCAAAAGGCATGCAGTCAGTAAACACTGAACCCCCTGAACACTTTTTTTCATGTCACTAATTTTCATACCCATAGCATCAGTGGCTGAATCTGTTTGTTTGTGTGTATACCTGTGAGTATCAGCAAGTACAGTAAGTGAGTAAGTGACCTCCTAACCTCTGCCCTCCACTGAAGATGTTTGTTCAAACCTGGTTATTGTATATATACAGTATATTTTATAGTTATTTACATGTGTTAACATAGCCATCAAGTCCTTCAGGTTACCCTGGAGTTACCCGGTTTTGTGCCCTGTCCCCTGGTCTCCTGTCACAATATGCCATCCCCCCTTATTTTTTCAATTTCCAATTATTAAGTAGCTGTGGATGGGCCTATGCACATGTGCAGTGGGAATTCAAAAGAAGCATTTGGGATGTCACTAGGCCATGCCTACATTTTTTGGCCTTTGTGTCCTGCCGGTCCCCTGCTATATACTTTGTGCGTCTCTGTGTGCTCCCTAAATGAATATTGTATACTACACCAAGTAGTAAAGAATGCACAAGAATTTGTTTATTTTTGTCTTTCATTTTGTGTATAGTTTAGTGTATAGTTACTGGCTAAATAATTGAACTATAAAAGATATAAGTCATCATGTGCTAAATGCTAAAAACAGTATGCATGATCTTGTCATTACTACATAACTATATGACCCCTATGGTGAGTATAGCATTGATCCTTTTTAGATTTTACTGTTTACTTAGAAAAATTACTGTTTTCTTAAACTTTTTAAAGGACAAGGAAAGGCTAGTAAAGAGTTAATCTCAAGCTGCAGGCATACCTTCAGTTCTCTCAATAGTGCCCTTAAGTCTCCCCATATTTCTCCTGTTCAGATGATCAGAAGCCAAACAGGAAAAAAAAAAATGCTGAGCTGTGTAAAGAAAGTTCCCATAATGCCTCACTCCTGCACAGACACCCAAACCAAGTGAACATGCTCAGTTAGTTAGACTATAGGGCTGATTCACTAAAGTGCATTAAAACAAGTGCTATTTATAGCATGTGTTAAAAATTTTATCGCTTCTTATGTTTTGTGACTTAATGCACAATTTACTAAAAGGAAAGGCGTAAAAATTTAGACGTGTTGTTGTTTGCGTTATTTAAGTCACGATGAGCGTTTTTCTTGCGTTATTTTCCACGCGTGTGTTAATTCCTGCTGTGCGCGATATATATCTTCGCTTGCTATAAAGCTCACCAACCATAATTTTCTTTAAGTACCCCCTGCCCCAAGTAGGTGTTAAACTTTGCACAGACTAATGCGATATTTAGTGAGTTTAACGCTTCATATGTGTTTGTGAATCATGCGTTAGTATGCGAAGTAACGCATGCGTTAAAATTAACGCATATCAGTAGCGCGTGATTTAACGCATGCAAAATTACTTTGATGAATCGCTCGTTATTTATTGCATCAATTTAAACGCAAAAAACCATGCGATAACACTTATTGACCCCTATGAGTCAGCTTCCTGCTGATTGGCTTATATCCACATTCCTAAGGGGGGGTGTGAGTTCTTAGCATTCTTGAGGGAGGGGGGAGCAGGAGAGAGGAGAAAGCTGAAAGCTGTGAGTCTCTGGCACAGGAATTACAGATAAATCTTTTGACAGAGAACTCAGTGCAGCGTTACTGTGAGTGCTTATGGCTGTATTTACATAGACCTTTCTGATAAAGCTTACTTAGTTTTTACCTTTCCTTCTCCTTTAAGTTTCAAATTCTCTCTAACTGCAAAGATGGCCTGTAATATGATTGGTGACTTTTTACATCTGTCTGCTCAACTCTTATGTAGAGGGTTTCTGAATGACAGGGTTGCCAGTGATGTCATGGGGCAGAGCAGCAACGTCACAGGTGGGGCCAGTGACGTGGGGTAGGACCATGGCATCACAGGGGCTGGACAATGACATTGTCAAATCACTTAATCAGTCAGGGGGAGTCCTATCTAGATTTCTTTAGTTGGAGAACTGGGCAGGCAGTACTGACCCTCCAAAAACTGGACTGTCCGGATCAAAACAGGCAAAGTTTACTGCAGTTCTAATAACCCATAGCCACCAAATATCAGCTAGATTTCATTTGATTTACTGGCAGGGGATCCTAAATATTGGAACTTTAGGTGCATTATAGGGGCCTGAAATTCAGCGAGCAGCAGTGTTGGGTGCAGGCCTCCCTATCCATAAAGCCTATGTCCTATAAAGTCTTTGGCCTACTACATGCCCCTCAAGAACACAATGCTACTAAATGCAGGCAAAGCTGTTCTCATGTGGATGGTTGCAGGTTTTTGATATTTGAAACAATTGGTGGGACCATTCGCCAGGAACACAGATGGAGTTTTCCGATAACAGTTCAGACTTGTGGTGACAACTACTACTATGATGAGGAGGGATCTGCATTAATTCACGGCAGCTTAGTGGCATTATGTTAAGGGATAGTTGTTGGGGGCAAAATAGCATGTATGACATAAGCCAGCTGGGACAGTAGATATTATTGTGATAACTAAAAAAAAAACCAGTTTAACATTTCCAACATAAATACACTGTATTTTACTGAGCAAATAAGTTATTTTCTAGTATAAGCTTTTGTTTAATTAGGATCTAGACAGTTATTTGTGTTTCATTATCTATTTTACACGCTTCACACTTACTATACAAAGGTTGAATAAAGGATAAAACAATACTAAGAGCAAGTCATGCAACAAGCGTGATGCACTGACATTAAAAGTTTATAGTGCTATTTTCTGTTCCATTAGGCAGCCAAGTGAGGGCACGTCTTTTTTACCTTGTATTTTATAGGCTGTAGTTAACAAGTCAAAACGAAAAAATGTGCCTTTGCATATACTTGTTGCCAAACCTGTTCTATTGTTTTCCAGAAACACCCCCCACACCCACTGTTTCCCTAAAAATAATCACATTCATCTTGTTATAGGAGTCTGCTGGGAATGCTTATGCAAATGTATGCAAAGATTGCTTCCAAAATAGACGAACACCTAAAATTCCCTAAATGTAATATTGAAAGTGAGGTTTTTCTTACAGACATGGAATTTAGTGCATATGCTTTTTAACCACAAAATGCTGTTTGTACATCTACCATTTAAAGCAGTGATTCCCAACCAGTGGCTAATGAGCAACATATTGCTCACCACCCCCTTTGATGTTACTCTCTGTGGCCTTAAAGTAGGTGCCTATTTTTATATTTCTGGCTTGAAGGCAAGTTTTGGAAGCACAGAGACACAAATTTACTCCAAGCAGAGCCTCCTGCAGGCTAGCAGTTGCCATGGGGCTACCAAATAGCCAATTACAGTCCTTATTTGGCATCCCCAAAGAACTTTTCTCATGCTTGTGTGTCTCACTGACACTTTTTACATGTGGCTCACTAGTAAATAAGGTTTGGGATCCCTGATTTAAAGTAAAAGAAAACACTGCTACACAAACAAATATAATGATCAGAAATAAAATGAGTAAAATTAGGTAATTATTAGGCTAAAGCCAGAAAGCTAGATAAAAACAGTGTTGGACTGGTCTGCTGTGATATTGGACTTTTCCTGGTGGGCCCTGATCTTCATTCACCTTTAGTGGACCCTTTGCCCGTTCTGGAACACGGAGCATTAACTCTTTCTTTCTTTTTTGAGGTTGCCCATTCTGAAACACGGAGCATTAACTCTTTCTTTTTTTTCGAGGTTATGCTTGGGTTTTATTTGTTCCAAGTAGTGAGAAATCTAAGAAGGAGTTAGCTCAGAGTCTGTTATGTGGTCTGGGAAACAACTGAGGCCATATTTATTGCCACAGATAAGCTGGAGAATCCAAGGAGGTTGATAAATATATATAGAGCTGGCAGGGGAGTAAGCACTAATAGAATCCTCAAACAACCATATAGTCTAGGCGGTAAACAGCACTGGGACAGAGGTGTTCATCTGCACACAGTCTGTTTGTCTGTGCTATTCTCTGCAGTCTGAAATATCCATTGCTTTTTGTTCTTACACAAGTACTAAACTAAACAGCACTGGGACAGAGATGCTCCATCTGCACACAGTCTGTTTGTCTGTGCTATCCTCTGCAGTCTGAAATATTCATTGCTTTTTGTTCTTACACAATTTGTACTAGCAATAATGCAACAAGCACAGCACAATGCAACAAACTGAACACCCAGGAGATCACAGGTGCCCACACAAAACTAGTCACAAATGTGTTTATTTGAAAGTTGCCACTCTGGTTGCTGTGATACCTCTATGTATAATGTTTTTCCCATAAACTTCAATGAACTGGAATCTAGTAGGCAAAAATAGTGCCTTCTGGGCTATATTAATCAACATTTGAACAATTAACCTCCCAAACATAGGGTCACCGGGAATTTTTAGGGCTTTGACTGGTGGGCCCTTGATATTAGGTTCTCTGTGGGGCCATTGGTTTCCCAGTTAGACAATGAATTAAAAAAATGAATCTTCAGTAATACCAGTTACAAATCAATTTTCTACACACACATACTTGTTGCTAAGAGAATGGCGAGCTTTCAACAGGCCGTCTTACCAGACAAAAGACAAAAGAGGCCTGAATCCCATTGTAAGTAGTATTAACAAATATTTATAAAGAGGCAACATATTATGCAATACTGTACAACAAACGGAACATTTTATATCTGGAATATATAATATTATACATTTTCCTTATTGTGCAGTGCTGATGCAGAGGCAACCATGTGTTCCTACACATGGGCCCCTGACTTATGGCCCTTTCCTTATGCATTCTTCATATTGAGTGAAGATACCAGTGATACATTCACAGAGCATTCAGTTCTCCTATAATGAGCAGAGGTTTAGGTCTGCTGATACCTAAAAGGGGGACCATCTCACACACTATGGTGTATATTTATTTTCACTGGGATTACACCTATATACACTGTAAACAATCTCAAGCAGGGGCGTTGCCGCAATGAGGTGAGTTGAGAAACTTGCCTCAGGCGGCAGCGCACAGCTAGTTACCAGGGGCAACAAAAAGCCGTTCTTTGGTAACTCGATGAGCCAAAATTCCGATGCGCCCCCCAACCCTGATACAAAAAGACCACTAAACCTAGATCTAAAGACCACTAAACCTTTATGGGAAGTTGTAAAACACAGAATTTCACTTTCTCCTTCTCAAGGAACTGAAGGCTTTTCCTCTAGAGGAATAGTGCAATATCCCAACACACAATACAGGACTTGGATGACAGGTTTCCAAGAATGACTAAAGCTGTTTTTATACCTCTTGTGTGGAAAGCTCCGATTTATGTGAAGGCTATCTCCCATAGAATCCATTTAAAGTAAATAATTACATTTTTAAAAGTATTTCCTTTACAGGACCCAAGCATTCCACCCCATCCTATAGATCCCATAGATATGCAATCATTGTTTGAAAGGAAATGAACAATAATATATCTGTAATAAATGCACTCAAATTTACCACATCAAACACAGATTATATCATTTTGGAAGCTTTTATTTTAGTTCATTCTGTACAATGAAGGTAGATTACATAAGCGTGAACTTTTATTAGATCTCAGCGTTACTGAAAGAAAATACCTTAAAGGAGAAGGAAAGGCTACGTCACTGGGGGGTGCCAAATTGTTAGGCACCCCCAATGATTGTAATCGCTTACCTTTTACCCCGGGCTTGTGTTCCTGTTAAAAGAAAAGGGCACCAGCCCGGGGTAGCTGTGAGCGAGTGCCTCCTCTTCCTTCGTCTGTGACTTGCGCATGCTCTGTAGAGTGAAAAGCTGAACTTTAACAAAAAAGCCGGATTTCTAACTCTACTGCGTGTTCGCCGGCCCCAGGATTCAGAAGACGAAAGAAACACTCGTTTGCTGCTACCCCGGGCTCCTAACAGGGGCACCAGCCTGGGGTAAAAGGTAAGAGATAAAAGTCCCGAGAGGGTGCCTAACATTTGAGACCCCCCAGTGATTTTTTTCTTTCCTCTTTTATAGTAAACATAGAATGATGGATCATTTTTTAAGATATGTTCCTGAGGGTGAATTTGATTCAGATGCTTAAGGGTTGTATTTGGCATAGGCAGTACGCTCAGGGCCACCATCAGTGGGGGGCAGAGGGGGTTCAGATGTGCCCTGTGAAATCTTCTGTGTCACAAAATTGATACAAATTGCATAAGTTACGTATAAAGTTAATTAGCACATTAATTAATTTTACTATTTTTATAAACGACTAGTTATTGGGCTCCACAGCAATATCATTGGGGCCCTAAACTTACACAGTTTACGTAACTTATGCATAAACTTACATAATTTCCATATCAAGCAATGACAGCCAGAGCAGAGGCAGGTAGGAGGGAAGGGGTTAAAATTAGGGCAAACTCTTTATATGAACTGCTTATTATAGAGTATCAGTCATTTATATTGCACACTCAAGGGGCATGGCCAAAATTTTGGTACTGTGTGCTTGTGTTCATAGGGGCCCCATAAAAAATGCGGGACCCCAGATTTTCTGATGGTGGCCTTGAGTTCGCTATCTGTACATTTAGACTTCAGGGAGATATTTTATACAGATACAAACTACTTTATTTAATGTTGCAAACCAGACTTTATGGAAAAGCTTTGGAGAATGCAAACTGCTGTAAAAGTAAGAAATGGCCTTAGGAAAAGGTAAGATAACTATATTGTTCCTTTGTCAGATAATATCTTGAAGCCTTTGTAGTATAAAACGAGATGATAAAAGAAACAATGGTTGTTCCTGTAACAATCTTGTGCTTTGATATTATTCAGGGGAAATCATATCCCGGTATTTTTGAGGCATATCCCTGTAGTAGTTCTATTTTATTCACTTATACTTAAAGTACATTTATCAGTATTTTCCTTCTTCAAAAAAAATATAACTGGGGTGACATATGACACATTTTTTTTTTATCATGATTCTGTACAAATATGAGTATGTGGACAGTTAAAATGAAGTATGAAATGTCTGTGTATATAGATGGCTAGCATATACCTCTGTTGAGATAGATAGTCTAGAAATACTGTAATATTTTAGCATTTCTTAATTAAGAAAATGTCTGCAGATGAAAATTCATTGGAGGCCGTGTTTTAATCCACATCAAATCTTCAAGGCTTCTGTACTTCTGCAGCTTTGCCATCTGAAAATGATAAATAATTTTAGTAACCCCCATTTATGTCAATGCAAAGGCTGTCATTAAATTGTTACAGCTGACTTATTCATTTGTGCAATCTCATTTCTGTGTCATGAGGTCGCCATATTTTTGGTGATCAAGCTGCAGTTTTGATTTGCAGGAATTCTGTGGTGGGTCAGTGAAATTCCATGCAGCCCTGATGCCAATTGTTTTGCATATAAGCTTTATTGGGGTTATGTAATAAAAGGCCCAGGTGCAGTAACCCATAGCAACCAATCAGCAGGCAGAATTTACTGGTCACCTGTTTAAAAACAAACATTGGTTGGTTACTATTCCTCGGCAGAGTGCCTTTTATTACATATAGGGGAAAATGACATGCTTTATAAGCTTTATACTGTATGACATACTAGGTTGTGCCATGGGTACCTCCAGCACTGGTTGTCCCTCTCTCCTTTAATGTGCATTAGTCTTTAAAAAGCTGGTAGTGGTGCACCCTGTCGTAACCAAGAAAGCTGATAACTTTTTGCATTCTGTTATACACAATGTTACCCTTTTATACTAGTCACAGATTCGTAATCTGCACAAATACATACTACAGATTGCACTGAAAGTGTGTATTTTGTTAAATGTTCTTTATATAACCATTTATTATTGCTAACTAACCACAACCATTTCCTCTGTATTATTATAATAAGAGCTTGGCACTTGACAGGTTACATATAAGGATGATTATTAATATAATAGTTATCTATAAACCAATATACATTGACCAAGGAGACAGTAGGTTAGAAAGTTTGATTCTCTTACATATGTGAATTATACTGATGGAAGAGAACACTTAAGGAGATTAAAATCCCTTTGTAGTTTCCATATTATGCACTATTGATTTATGTTTGCAGCCAACTGACTAGTGAGATGACATCTATCAAAAGACAAGTAGCTAACATAAATGCTTTCTTGAGATTGCTGGGTCAAGTGCATGAATTAATTACATTTCCTGAAAGAAGTAATAGTTCCTAGCTGAAAATGCTTTCTTCCCGAACACTGCTGTATATCCCTTTCTGACCCATTTGCTCACTACTTTCTTCATTTCAGCTCCTAACTTTCCACTCATAATAGAAAGTTTTATTCTGCATTAAGGGGCTAATTTATTGTTTATCGTTATCTTTGTGGTACAGATGCATACTGATTAAAAAGAAAAGTTAATTATATATTTCTAGTATGGAACATTGTGCATGCATTTTCCAGGCATTGCAATTTCACTGGGGATTAATTGTAAGGGAAAGCCCAGTTTGCTGGAGGTATGGTAATATATTAGGCCTCAGTTCTACCCTTCATCTTCTGTAACTGTGTAGTATTATGGAACGAAAAATGGGAAAATCTGACCCTTGTGAGAATAACCAGTAATATTCCAAGGGAAATATAAAAATGTAAAAGAGTTTTATCCAGTTTTGTACAACTAATGGAACAATAGCAAAAATACAGAATTCTAAGTTTGGGATCTTTAAAATGGTAGTTCGCCTTTCAGTTAAATTGTAGAATTTTATAAGCCTTCTCTAAGCAACTTTAAAGTAAGTTTTAATGTTTTATTGTTTTTAATTACCTGCTGTCTTCAACTGCCTAAGATTTCCAATGGGGGTTACTGACCCTGGCAGTCAAAATACTATTGTTCTGGCGCCTGCAATTTTATTGCTATTGTTACATATTTTTAAATAGACTTTGGTAATGCATTTGATACAGTACCAAGCAGAAGGTTACACGAAAAGCAAAATTGACCCGAAACATAATATTTTTTAATAAAAGTACTGTCACTATTTTTGCCAATCATACATGTATGGGATCGGAAACACATTATCCAGAAAGTTCTAAATTATAGGTTGTCTGTCTCCCATAGACTCCATTTTTATCAATTATTATAAAAATTATTTTTTACTTTTCTCTGTAATTATAAAACAGTACCTTGTACTTTAAACCAGATAACATATAATCCTTGTTAGAGACAAAACAATCCTATTTGGTTTAATTCATGTTTAAGTGATTTTTTGTAGTAGACTTAAGGTATGAAGTTCCAAATTACAGAAAGTAATAATAATAATAATTTCCCTTGTATGGAAAACCCCAGGAGCTGGACATTCTGGATAACAGGTCCCATACCTGTACTAAATTATGCAAAACTATAAATGCCATGCAGGATGCTGCCACTTTGCAGAGTGAGCTGACAAAATTGGGAGACTGGGCATCAAACTGGCAAATAAGGGTTAATGTTAATACATTGCAAGGTTATGCACTTAATACGACATAAATGTGAGTTACACACTAAATGGTAATGTGCTAAGGTCCTTCATAACTGAGAATAATCTGGGGATTTTTGTGGATAACTAGCAAGCTATTCCAGGCAGTGTCATTCCATGGTTCATAAAGCAAATAAAGTGCTGTCTTGCTTAAAAAAAGGACATTAACTCAAGGGATAAAAATAAAGTTTTGCCTCTTTATAGGTCTCTGGTAAGGCCTCACCTTGTATATGCAGTGGAGCTGGAGAGAGTGCAGAAACGTGCAACCAAACTGGTAATAGGGAAGATTTAAACTACGAGGTTAGACTGTCATGTTTGGGGTTGTTTTCTCTGGAGAAAAGGCACTTGTGAGGGGACATGATTACTCTGTACAAGTACATTAGAGGGGATTAGATAGTGGGAAATGTTTTTTATGTTTTTTTTCCCATAGAAAGGATCAGCAAGACAAGCTATTTAGATTAGAGGAGCTGAACTTTCATTTGAAGCAGTGTAGGTTGGTATTTACATTGAGGGCAGTGAGGTTGTGGAAAGCCCTTGCTAGTGATGGTAGATTCTATTAATGCCTTTAAGAGTAGTAAGAGTGACTTGATTGTCTTCTTGAACAAGCATCTACAGTTAGTTATTTATACCTATATGTACATATATATATACCTGTATATATACATGTATATATATATAATTATATTATATATGCTTATATATAACATAAGTATGTGCGTGCATGTGCACTAGGGTTCATATGGAATGGCTGAACTACTTACTATGATACTGAAATTTTAGCTCAGTATCTAGCATCAGCTATTGGCTGACATGCAGTAATTGTCAAAGCTCATTTTAGCTGCTTGCTTAATTCCTAATTAATCAGCGCTCATTCCTAACAGCTGAGCCAACACTGCACGGGTGTCAAGGAATTTACCACATTGGTGTAAAATAGCACAGCAACCCAATGATAAAAGAAACCCATGGAATTCAAGTGTATCATAAAGGCTTTTCCGAAAAACTGTAACTTCATATATTTATTGGGGCAGATGTTTTGAGGATTGAACTAGGGATTCCTTTTTTCTTATTTAACACACATTCCAAGAGTCAAGTGTTACCTGACACATTAAGACACCGGTGCTGTGTTAAGCACTAACACCTATCCAAATCAATAAAGTTAAAAAAAGAATAAAGTGCTACACCTTATGGGGCACATTTACTAATCCACGAATCCGAATCCCGAATGGGAAAAAATCGAATTGTAAAGAAAATGTTGCGACTTTTTCATCGGCGTCGTGTTTTTTTTCGTATTTTGCGCGAATTTTTCACCGCCGTCACGACTTTATTGTATTTCGACGGCGGCTAAAAAGTTGCGACAATTCGCGGAAAAGTCGTGACAGCGACGAAAAAGTTGCCACAATTCGCGGAAAAGTCGTGACAGCGACGAAAAAGTTGCGACAATTCGCGGAAAAGTCGTGACGGCGACGAAAAAAATCACAAAAATACCGATCATTACGGAAAAAACTCATTCGGATGCTTTTCGGACGTTCGTGGATTAGTAAATGTGCCCCTATGTGTTGTGCTTGACAATATTTAGCCATTAAGCTAAAATGCAATTATGCATAAATAGAATAGTAAATGAATAATGTCCAGTTGGCCCTTAAGTGTATTTGTTAGAATTCTTAACAATTCTTAATTCTTAGTTAATAACAAAACCAAATAAAACTTATAGAAATAAATGGCATAAGAGATATGCAATAAGTACATTTTAAGTTATTTACCTATTGTAGGAGGCATGATTCTTGAAGGCATGTGCTGTTCAGAAACTTGTTTATCTGCAACAAAATAAAATTATTAGAGCACAAAAATGGCGCACAATTGGAAGTTTAAATAAAATAGAAATAAAAAAAAAAACAAGTTAAAGGCAGGTCGGTAACTGAGTAACAAGTTTTTGAGGTAAATAGACTGTAGAATGACTAAAAATGTAAATGGTTAATATAAATGCATGCTAGAAACTCAGCACATAATATTCTATCCAGATGGAATGACTTATGTAGTTGGTAGTATAGCCAAACAAAAAAATTGTGTCAAATATAACCTACTTAATTAATCATAATAAATATTAAATGTTATTACTCATAATACCACTGATTACTGCAACCTACTGAAAACATTACTGCGCCACCTTGCCAGAAAAGCCTCACTGACTCACCAGCAGTCGCCAGCCATCCCAGTAAGTCATTTACAGCACAATGCATACGGATTTCTCAGAAAATATTAGGTCAAGATCACTGAATCTCTAAAGCACAATAAAAGGCAGAATCTCTAAAGCACAATAAAAGGCAGAATCTCTAAAGCACAATAAAAGGCAAAGTTGACATACTGTACAGTATGTTTGAATTATTGTTAAATGATTGAAAGCTGCAGTTCCCAATGCACTGCAATGGTAAAATTAATCAGTTTTGTAAAAACATTGCTGTCTGAACAAACAATGATTGCTAAAATGCTAAAAATATGATAAATGTATAAAATACCATAACTGTTTTTTAATGGATGACTGTAGGGATTATCATGACCCGTGGGTTTGTCAGCATCCATTATTTTATATAGCTTTATAAAAAGACCCAGTAAAACACTGCTTTTAATGTTCAAAAGAAAATATTATTTAATGTTGAACTTACTTTAAATATAAAATCACTTTTCAGGGTGCCTCTTCCAGACAGGGGCACTGCTACCATAAGGCAAATTGAGAACCTTGGCTCAAGCGGCAGTGCCCCCCAAGTTACCAGAGAATGGCTGCTTCTGGTAACCTTAAGAGCTGAAATTTCGGTTAGTAACCTAAAATTCTGGCTCCTCTAGTGCAGAGAGCACAATTTCGCTCTTTTAGCCCCTCTAGATAACAACAAGAGTACAAAACAGGCTCACAATGCACATTGCTTTTCAAGCATTCTAGTGTAATTGCACATCCTTCAACCTGACACAAATCTCTGCGCCCAGCTTTTGCATCATACTTTGTCCCATTACATAAGGGATAGCAAGAAGGACCAGCTCCACATCCTCCCTTCATTAGGCACAAAACGTGATCCAAGTGATGAATTCTGGGACTTCTAGTCTCACAATCTATAACTTCTCAGTAAAACAAGGTGAGGGAGGGCTTGAATGACAAAGGCAATCAAAGGCATTTTGGGGAAAAGTTTGTATGATGGAATCTGTGGAATCTGGTATGTCTGTAAAATGTATGTCTGTATGTTTATCTCTAGTAGTAGTAGAATTGGAGAGCTCAACTCTTTTTTTAGAATGAGCCTGTGTCAAAAAACACTTTCACGCAGACAAGCTCTCTGTGCATTGCACCAGACCGACAAGCATAGGCCCAAGCAGCACTGTGGTGCAGTTGAGTGTTTTAATGCTGAATGTGGAAAAAAATAAATTGAATTTATTATGATCTCCAGATTTTCTAATTAGATTAATTAGAAAATGCTTTCCTGTGCAATAGAACATGTAACTGTGCCTAATGGCAAAAGATGCAAGGCCATGTAATTAACTTCTGCATTATGGCGGCTGGTTGTTGGGGTAATGCAAGATTGTTCCGATTCAAGTAATGCAAGCCAAAGCAGGCCAAAGATAACAATTACTTATCTGTTGTTTGACAGCATCTGATTGGATGCTGTGGGTAGCACCAAAAGGAAATCTGACCTTGGCCTCTATGAAAAAGGTTTCATTTACTGATGCACAATAGATCTAACACAAAACTCTAATTGTAAATATCAACAATGTGAATCATAGAAAAAAAACGGTAATGCCAGTATCTGGAGTACTACTAATTAGTGCTTTGTTTAAGCACATGTGCCTATTTTACTTATAAATCTGCAGAACATACATACAGCATTCTTTTGGTTAAACAAATAATTGAAAACACCAGCTTTAGTGGTACCGGTACTTTAAGTACTCACATTCAAGTTATATTCAGCAGCATATTTTATTGCATGGCTGCAATTCAGATTTGTGTGTTGAACTGCTGCTAAGCATACGTGCTGACCTAGTTAGTCACTAATGATGTTAAGATGTCTATATCACTAACATACACGTCCTACTCTAAAGTCATTAGAGAAAGCACAAATCTCCATTATTCTGAATCTATGCTGTGCATAAGGCACAAGGGCTTTTGCGATCTTTATATCTATTAATAAACGCAAATGTGTAAAACAGACTGGCATTTTCTACAGACACAGCCACAAAATGCTGAAAGAAAAGATTTGCAGATCAATAGTAATGTCATTTTAAAACTCATATTTAATGGAATGCATTTTATTTTCATTAATTTTCCCTCCACAGTTGGAGGTAACTATATCCTTAAACTGCAGAATGAATACTTAACCTTTTAAATCTCAACTTGGTGGTAGGCTAAAAGCTGAGGGAACGTGACATGAAACCAAAATATATAATATTCTACATTTATTGTTTTAGTGGTTTTGAAACTGCTATAGAGCCAAAGACTGCGTACATAAAAGGTATGCAGTGACTGTCAACTTATGATGACCCTGGTTTATCGGAATTTCAAATTGGTCTGTCTTTTATTATTAATGTCTGGTCTTCTGCAAGAATTACATTTGCTAGTTGTGTGATGCAATACTCTTAAATTGCCTTTACAATTAAAGGCTGCCAGAGCAGACTCTTCTAAGAAGCATTATAGGGGGTCTTTCTTGCATTGTGTTTCAGGTCATTAATCTCTCTTAGATAGTGTCTCTTGAAAGAAAATGCTGCCTGCAGCTCATAATACATGCAAAGTGGAGTCATGCTCCCCAAAGCTCAGAGGACTATAGGTATAAAAGAAATTGTACAGATAGAAATATATTATAAATCATACATGAAATGCAAGAAAACATTTCAGAACCACAAAACTATGGGTCAGTTTTACCAGAACCCAAGAAACTGGTGTTGTTTTGCAATGCAGAAAGCTGTGGTATAACTATATAGGAAGCAGACCATGGGGTGTGCACAGTGGGTACAGGGGCGCTGCTGGCATGAGGCAAGGTTGAAAACTCACCTCAGGTGGCAACTACCTGCAAGTTACCAAGGGCAGCAAAAAGCCTCTCCAGAATTTCTGCTCTTCTAGTGCAGAGAGTGCTATTGCACTCCCTGGACTAGCAATGCAGCCCCCCATTGACCTGCTCCAATGGGAAATAAACAAAAAACAGAGGGACTGCAGCATCGGCTTCGGTGCCTTAAAGTCGCACTGAGTCCTGAGATGCCCCTAAATGGGACAAAGCAACTTCAATATATGTTTAGAAAAATATGTATTCCCAAAGTTTGAAGGCCCTTAAATGATTTTGCTGTGGGGCCACTGATAGGAGGTTACCTTAGGAAACCCCACAAACACCAGAAAAATATAGAAACTGTGAGTTTTTCCCTTCTATGAATTGTGCACTCAGACTGCTAGAATTGTGAGGCAGCAAAAGCAACACCTGTGCCAATGTTGGCCCTAAGTAAAAAGCAGCTTATAGTAGTTACAGCAGCCCAGAAACACAGGGGTTAATTGGTGATTGTTTGCTATTGGTTACTGATCAGGTGTGGAAGCTAAGGGCTCTGGCACACAGGGAGATTAGTCGCCCGGCAAATCGCCGAAATTGCCTCACGAGGCAACTTTGGCGATTTGCCGAAATCGCCTGCGCAGCGTGTGCCATCCCACCGGCGACTTACATTTTCGCCGGTGGGATGGCAATTCGGGGAGATTAGTCACCCGCGAACAGGGAGATTTGTCGCGGGCGACTAATCTCCCCGTGTGCCAGAGCCCTAATGCTTACTGGGTTTATTTACTGTAAAAACAGAAGCACACAATCAAGATTTTGGGACATAAATTGATTTCTTCAGACATGCAACATTTTTAGATAACTACTGATAGTTGCCTTTGGGAAGATGATTTGAATAAAATGTAAGTAAGTAATTTTCTTTCTTCTTTTCTTTTTGGTTGTGCTTCAGTGCCCCATCTGCAGCCACAGGGTCTGCTTATTCTTTTGTTAGGTTGTTGACTACTACGCCTTCCCATTTTCAAATAGCCCAACTCAAAGTGAAGTCTTTAAAAGCAATTACAAATATGTTACAATTTTTTAGCAGTTTCAAAGCCGTGAGTTACACAATAAATCAATCTAAATGCATTTTCTATGAATCTGTAAATACACAGATATATTTTCCTTTGGTTCTGCAGGCTGAACATAATGATACATTCTTTTTATACCATCTGTTGAGTGTTTTTCACTCTTTGCATTATAAAGAAGACAACTTAATAACCATGACAATTACTTTATTAACCTTGCGAATAGCTGGGTAATTGCACAAATTAGAATTTTTATATCTATTCCAAACAGCAAAAGAATGAAAAGAAGCAGATAATTAATGAACTGAGAAAATTGGGAAACATGCTAAGCTGTAGTATGCTGTCATATATCAGTAGAAGACACAGCATAGCTTTAAATTCTGGTTGTATTTCCTTAGTAAAGATTGCTAGCCTGTTGAAGCGCATAATAATATTGCCTAGAAACCTGCATGGAGGCTACTCAAGTAAAACAAACACTTTGTAGACTAAGATATTTTTCTATCACATCACTTGTTGCTAAAGTACAATATTCCCCAGCAGATAACAGCGATCAAGCACACTGATCTGGCAGAATGTTCCTTCACCCATGCTTTTATGATATTAAATTTGGTACAAATCCACTTCAGTCTTATGAATTCCTCAATTGGTCTCTGACTTTGAGTACACATAGATCAGTAATGGCAGCTATAGTATTAAATCTTAGTTTAGCACATCCAGTCTAATGTAGCATCCAATAAATGTTATTTTGTATATGTGATGCCTATCATAGGAGATGCAAACACACCAATTATGCAGATATAAGTAATTGTGACCATAGTTTAGATCAGTGCTGTCCAACTTCTGCGGTGCCGAGGGCCGGAATTTCTCTAGCATACATGGTGGAGGGCCCCTAATGGAAGCCAGTTTGACAACTCCCCCTTTAGCTACACCCACTTCAAACCACACCCATTTTATCACAATGGTGGTAGTGCAGCAAAAACCCAAATGCTTGGTCCTCACTGCGAGGATATCAACCATCATTGATATGTGAAACAATTATATTATGTCATATTAAGACATATGCCTTCAATCCATATGCCTCCTCCACCTCCCCTTTGGATAGCACAGCTACCCCCCGCACATAATTACACACCTTAGGGACCATTTAATGGCTATTTCCAACTGCTAACAAACCCCTGCCAGGTTCACCTCCCACAGGCAGCATAGGGTGGGCAGAATATGGCACACATAGGCAGCACTCTGCCTGACATGCTGCCTGTGTGTGCCATACTCTGCCTGCCCTATGCTGCCTGTGTGTGCCATACTCTGCCTGCCCTATGCTGCATGTGTGTGCCATACTCTGCCTACCCTATGCTGCCTGTGTGTGCCATACTCTGCCTACCCTATGCTGCCTGTGTGTACCATACTCTGCCTGCCCTATGCTGCCTGTGTGTGCCATACTCTGCCTGCCCTATGCTGCATGTGTGTGCCATACTCTGCCTACCCTATGCTGCCTGTGTGTGCCATACTCTGCCTGCCCTATGCTGCCTGTGTGTGCCATACTCTGCCTGCCCTATGCTGCCTGTGTGTGCCATACTCTGCCTGCCCTATGCTGCCTGTATGTGCCATACTCTGCCTGCCTTATGCTTCCTGTGTGTGCCATACTCTGCATGCCCTATGCTGTCTGTGTGTGCAATGCTTTGCCTGCCCTACCCTGCCTCTGTGTGCCATACCCTCCCTGCCCTATGCTGCCTATGTGCCATACTCTGCCTACCCTATGCTGCCTCTGTGTGCCATACACACAGGCAGCATAGGTCAGGCAGTACATACAATGTCTGAGGTGTGAACAGGAGACCAATGTGGGTGATTACAGCCTTAGCCTAGGGTGTGAACACTGCAGGGGGTGAACAATGCAGGAATTAAAGGAACAGTAACACCAAAAAATGAAAGTGTATAAAAGTAACTAAAATATAATGTGCTGCTGCCCTGCACTGGTAAAAGTTGTGTGTTTACTTCAGAAAGTCTACTATAATTTATATAAATAAGCTGCTATGTAGCCATGGGGGCAGCCATTCAAAGGAGAAAAGGCACAGGTTATATAGCAGATAACAGATAAGTTCTGTAGAATACAATAGTGTTTTATCTGTTATCTGCTATGTAACCTGTGCCTTTTCTCCTTTTTCCAGCTTTAATGGCTGCCCCCGGGGCTACACAGCAGCTTATTATATAAATTATAGTAGTGTTACTGTAGCAAACACACCAGTTTTACCAGTGCAGGGCAACAGTGCATTATATTTTTGTTACATTAAAGCTCTTTCATTTTTTGGTGTTACTGTTCCTTTAAAAGGTGTGAACAACACAGGGGATTACCATTTTAAACAATACAGAGGGATTACAGCCTGAATCTGAGGTGAGAACCATGCAGGGGGCCAGTTAATCTCAGTACTGATACCATTTAAAGACTACTCAAAGGTAAGCCATCAAAGCAGCTAGACAGGTGGGGGGGCCACACAGAGGGGGGCCGCGGGCCGCCAGTTGGACAGCACTGGTTTAGATAATCTATCTCTTAGATATCCTTTTTGCTTCATGTTTTGAACTATACTGCTACAGAGACTATTTGTGATTCTTATGTATACAATGTTGGGCATTGATTGTCTAATGGACAGTGCTGAAAAAAGGGGAGGCTATTATTAAAGCCTTTTATATTAAAGATCTGCATTAAAATCTCTCACTCCTATACAATTTGATTATCGGCCCTTCCCCTGTGCATTTTGAGTTTAAGAGCAGATACAGATACCATAAATTGTTCATTATTTGGGTTTTGTTGGTGAATCAAAATAATCTGTTTTGATCTTTTATGTCATTCTCACAGGCAGCCATGGGACAGTATGGACATTTGGCTTGCCATAATTGAGCAATGAAAGAATGCTGCAGGCAATTTTTTTTTTATAAGAAAACACAGTGACACCCAGTTTCACTTAAAGCAGCTGTGTGTCTGTGTTTAATTCACTTCAGGGAATTCTATACAGCATATACAAACAAATCCATGTTCATTCTTCTAAAACCAGAAGAACACCTGTTTTTTTCCAGTTCTGTGGCTCAATAACCAATAAAGTAAATATTTCCACTTTGTGGAGAATATTCCACAATATTTTTTGTGTATTTCTCAGCTTTCTCTGCTGCATCTTTTTTTTTTCACTTTATTGGGCAGAGTTCACTCCCATGTCAATTAATTGATTGATTAATTCCTGCACCTCTACTGGCTTTTCAGCCTGAATAAACACAGCCTCTATTAATCTTCAAATCTGCTCTGTCTCATAGAGCATTATGGGGCAGATATTGTATAACTTCCTTCTAGAGTTTTTCCCACTTACTGACCCACACTACCTACCTTTCTAAATAGAAAAGTAGAAGGATAAAAGGTCAAAATTTTAAACCCAAACATTACATTTAGAATGAACATGTTTCTTCCATAAATTTGGCCTGCACTATACATTTAGTATTACTCTCCTGCTCTAAGCAATTCATGTTGCATCAATGTTTATATTTTCTTAGGAGCTCTGTGTAATAAAAGTAATGATAATAATTTTGTCATAGCAACACTGAAATATATAGTCTTGAATGCCACAAAATGCTTTTTGACAGAGCACCCTGTAATTGGCCTGTGCTTTTGCTTTAGATTCAGCTGGTTTCTAAATTGTCCATAGTGTGTGCTTGCTAGCTTTTAACTTACCATCTCCCTGCAGTAAACTGGAGGAGCATTAATTAAACAGCATGTTGATGCTAGGCTTGATCGTGCTTCCACCATTTCTTTCACTTGGCTTGTGGATAGTTTAGGAACTCTCCTGCTGAGAGCTTTGTTCAGCCTGCGACAACAAAGAGATCCACATTTGTTAGAAAAGGCTTAAAAACAAAGCTGAATTCTGGTGCTGCCTTAATACAGATTCTGAATATATAAAAAAAAATTCTGAATGATAAAATTTGCTAAATATTATTTTTCATGAGATTTGGAGTTTACATCATGTAGTCCTATAAGGCCATGTGCATATGGAAAGCCTGCAGCCTGACTTAAGCTGGCCACATACATAGCAATTTTCGATCTTTTGTGTGACCGATAGGCACACAATAGAAATTCTACCTACTTCTGCCGATTTAGCTGAACGTAGATTTTGCTTGGGCGCCTTCAATGGTGCCCGATCAAAATCTTTTAACCCGCCCGATCACAGCCTCATCGAGCCGCCATACACGCACCAAATATTGTAAGAAACAAGGTTTTGTACAATATCATTGGTGCGTGTATGGCCACTTGTATGTACTATGTTCCAGTTAGTGACGATCTGTCCCATTTCGCTTCACTAAAAAATGTATACAACTGCTGAAAAATTTGTGAAATTTTTGACATGACTAAGGGACAGATTTATTAAAACATGAGTTCGAATCCCGAACGGGAAAAATTCGGATTGGAAACAAAAATTTCTGAAGATCGCAAATATCACGAAAATGCTTACGAAAAAATCGTATTAGTCAGGATAATATCGTATTGCCGATCCGAAAGTCACAAAATTTTTGTACCGAACAATTGTAAACAGTGGCAAAACCAATCCAATTTTTTGTGTGCTAAAAATTTCGAAAAAGCCACGCAAGCGTAGAAAAAGTAGCGGAAAATACGAATGGACCGATCGAGTGAACAGTTGGAGCGTTCGTGGATAAGTAAATGTGCCCCCAAGAGTTATCCTGTGCCTATAATGTTGCCTTAGCATGACACAAATGCCTGCATGAACATTAAAAGGCTTTATTAGAAAAAAAAAAATTTAGAACATTTAGTCAGTTTTGTTGTTGACCCTGGTAACCATGTTTAGTTTCTGGCTGAAAAGACACATTGTTGGAAGTATAATTGTTCAAATTATCCTTATGACTGACTGAAAAATTGCTTAGAGGAGGTTCATTTAACACATAATAAAAGTTAATCTGAAGCTGTGTAATCGTATTTTGGCTGATATTAGGCAATGTCCAGCTAGATGATACAAAGCTTGGGGGACACGTGATTTTAACACACAGGATGAGCCTTTGCTAAAGGGAAGAGTGTACATGAGAAGTGTTGTGGAACTTCACCACTCCGCTGCCAGATGTAGTAAGGGTAAGAATAGGACGCCAAAGAGTCTTTGCAAATAACTGGAACTTGATTTATTTGTAGTAGAAAGCAAATGGTCCCAAGGGTTTCCACCTCAAATGGCCCGGATCCCTACTTCCGACTTGAATCAGGAAGTTTGAACTATGCCTCATTTCCCTATTGCTACTTCACTACGGCAGCAGAGCCTTGCGAGAACTGCTCCCACTAACTTCTCCTTGTGAAGCACACAACAGCTCTTTGTAAATAATCCTGAACCTTCTCACGTTAATAAAACATGTTCTCACAAATATATAACCTGCAAACTGACTTACATTCATTCAGGGGATGCCTGCTCCTTGACTTATTTCCAGAGTTATGGCTTTTGTCTATGGCTCGATGCTTATCGGCCTAGTTGGTTTAGGCTCCCTGGAACACAACCTTCTGATGAAAAGAGGAAGGCCAAAGAGGTGCCAACCTCCTGCCAGACACATCTAAGGGCCAATAACTTCACATATGTAAATAG
Organism: Xenopus tropicalis; assembly: GCF_000004195.4. Lineage (NCBI taxonomy): Eukaryota > Metazoa > Chordata > Amphibia > Anura > Pipidae > Xenopus > Xenopus tropicalis. The sequence continues at coordinate 81,129,721 of NC_030677.2, read as the reverse complement.
GATAATAGGTAACATGTACTTCTCCATAGTAACAGCAAACTAGGAAGTGGTAGGGTAAGGCCATAGGGATTGTTAACCCTATGGGTCCCTACAGCTGAGTTATGGGAGGTTTGTAAACAGCATTAAGAAAAGTATGGTTCCTGATATGTTTATATGAAGAACAGATCAAACAGAAAGAAAGCAAGTTTGTATAGTATCAAGATCTTACCTTTCCTTAAATTCTAGGAATGGGTATTTATGGTAATCTCCACACAATTCAGTTGCCTGGCTGATATATTTATTCATTTCTTCATTAAGCTGTGATTTCTGAAGAAGAGAACAGACATTTTCCATTTATAGGGCATGCATACCTGTTCAGTATGCCATTATAGCCCTGCAGAAATGACATTGTTTCCCTATTTACGTGCTGTTATCACCACCTCACCACCATTTTATATTCTGTTCATAATCCCATCACAACTAACCAGGAGGGGTGTGGACTAAGAGTAAAAGGGGTCCATGGTGTTAAAAGCGCTGTGGCCAGCCAAACTCCATTAACACTGTACAGTTCATACTTTGTACCTTGAATTTTTCATATAGCCTGTACAGTTGCTGGCTGGCTATAGCCTGTCTATTCAGGTATACTTTGGGGGCAAAGTAACCCTTTAATAATAAATATTTTGTCATGAAATTATAAGATAACGCACAAAATGAAAATTATACACACACACACATATATATATTGTTGTGAAACGAAAAATTTGATTGAATTAAGCCAAAATAAAGCCAAAGAGACTCATATATGAAACTACTACTGCAGCTACCCATTGAAACCAATAACATCTGTACATTTTAAACTTTACAGTAGATTGTTGAAAGATAATAATTGATTAGTTGCTTGTGACAACTCCACTTTGCACAACTCTCAGGCTTGTAAGGCTCCAAAGAAGCAAGGCCTTATTGTATATGGTCATTAAAATTCCTAAATCATATCTAATCAGATTTAGTACTGTTAAATTTAAAATGGGGTGGGTTTTACTGAAACATGTCCAGAGTTTGTTGTGGGCCAGGGACTTGGGCAAATTGTGATGTGAATATTTATTAAAATTCTTTAGACTTATAAGGACAAGTGTTCTCCCTATTGTCATATTTCAAATTGAGAGCTCCACTGGCTTTGATTGGATGTATTGCTTCATCCAAAACTAGCATGCAATTTTATTATTCATTGTATTATATGTACATATTTACATACAGCTATTTCTAGTTTATGATTTATAATTTCAGAACCACCATTGTTTCAATAACTAAGGCTTCAGTAACAGGAGCATCCATACAGCCCAAAGCTACAATACCTTGTTTTCCAGGCAGACGTTAGGTGTTTGGGAAATACAACATCCATTTACAAGCTCTTTAAAGGAATCATAAAGCTTATTGATAAACAGTAATGGCAGTTTTGTGTTTCTGCGTGCCCGTTCAAGAGTGTATCTGGAAGTAAAAACAATACAAATTAAACCAAATCAAATTCATTATATTTATTCTTATTAAAGGGCCAGTAAATCATGTTATCCTACATGTACTTTGATTTGGTTCAAAGAACAAATTTTGGTGTGGAGCACCAGAGAATTTTCCAGTGTGCTTACATCTTTGTGGACCTTAGCTATGGACACCATTCGGCCATTCCTATTTCCACCATAAACCTATAAAACACCATTTACATCTGTTACAGTTTGCATGTAACTGTTGTGAAAGGGCTCATAATGGACCCTAGGAGGCCCTATCTGATACTGAATATGTATTATCTAAAGTTCCATAATCTGCTTTGTTCTGGAAACAAATAGAAGATGTCTGCAGATACAATACCTTACAGCTAAAACAGAATGATCAATAATTACCTGCAGGGTAAGGTGCAAAAAAACAGGATCAATTTGCTATTTTTTTTGCTGTTCTTTTTCCTTTCTCCCTCCTTGGAAAATAGAAACTCTTTCTTGCAGTGTAGTTTGCACTGGTATACTGTCATTTACTTTTTTAGTCATCAATCAAACTATTTGGTTTGATGGGCATCTTTCAATCAAATATCTACAGTACTATCTGTATATCCCACCATCCTCAGTTTGTACCCAGTATCCTCTTGGGGCAGTGACAAAGACTGGCTACCATTTTCCTCCAGGTATTGGTATCAGACCTGATCTTCCTTTTCAAAATAGAGTCTGGAACTCCTGTTGTAGTATCTGGTTTGTCTGTGGCTTATCTGCAGTTTAGTGCTTGCAAGGGCTGATGGAATAATATTTGGTTAAATATATTATTGTATTTTCATGGTAGAGTTCACTGCAGTCCGTGGCCCGTTAGCAGCTGAGCTGGAGACCCTATGCCATCAATTAGTATATTTCTAGATTCCAACATGGCAATGTAGGGATATCCATCACTTTGTCTAGTCTTTGAAAGCAGGTACTTGAATTGTTTTCTCAATCTGTTCATTTGACTGTGGATAGCTTGGACCAGAAGTGTGTGCTTAAAAATCATAGGAAAACTTTCCAGATTCTGCATTCTGAGGACCATTGACTGATTCTAACTCATCTGGAATTCCATGCCTGGAAATATTGCTTTGACTTTTGCGATGACATTGGAAGTAGACATGCTTTTCAAACATTTCTATTCAATAACTTACTGTAATAATCGTCCACTAGAACTCTCCTCTACTAAGGAACATGCACTTTTGGAATAATTGTTTTACCCACCTGAATTATTTACTTTTCAGGAAAATATTGTATGTGGAAGACATATTTTTATTCATTACGTTATGAATATCAAAGCATGGTTACTGTGTGTTTAGTGAATTTAGCAGCTGAATTAGTTTTTAATCTAGACAAGCTCTGATTCTCAAATCAGTATCGGCTATAGACTTGAAAATGTAAAATACAACTTTTACTTTTGCAGGTACAGTCCAGATTGCACATACTGTGCACATCCAGTTGTTTACCAGCAAATCCATACTGTTTGCAGTTAGTTGGTGTGAGGGTTTCTGATTTTTTTTACCTTTAAAAGTATTGCGTTCACTTGTGCAGTATCCAGCTTGCATTTTATCCGTTAAGGTTTGTTTCCTACTGCAGTTTCATTGAAAACCTAGTCAGGTTGATACATGAATGCCAATTGGCTTTAGTCCTCATTGGAAACAACATCAATGTCCTGTACATCTTTTGTTTAACACATTCTGGCATAATGACTGTTCTTTTTACACTTGTGGCACATCTGGTCTTTTGTAGGTCAAGTTTACTATGTGTGTGATCTTCCTCATATGCTACATTTATTTTGTGGAACTTTGTACCTTTATTTGCATATGGCTGTTTGTATGGAGTGGGAGTTTTGTTTACATCATGTACTTTATTTAGGCATTCATAAGTGCAAGTGGTGTCTGAACTGCTTCATGAGATCTTGCAATATATATATATTGAATATATACATTTTGTTTAAAGTGAGATCAGCAGCTTGATTTAGTAATTTCTCTTGTACTTTTGGAGAGTATGTGCCAAATAAAATCCTGTCATGAATCATTTAATGAGCATTAGTGGATTCGCTATCCCTGGATAGGAGGGTTAGGATTGAAATTTGGCGAATGTTGTGGGTTTGGGTTGTATGTGGATCAGACTGAGAAGTACACTCTTCCTCTGCTCCCAAAGTTTCCCTGTCTTGAAACCTAAGGCACATGCAGAAGTAGCATACAGAGCAGAAAGTTGTAGGTCCTACAATGGCAACATTTTGCAGCTTAGGGCCAGGTGCATCTTTAGGCTTTGCAGGTTAAGGTTGGGTTCAGGTTGAGTTTTTCCTGACCTACACATCACTACTGGCTAGTAATTCCAGAACTTTCCATAACATTCCATAAACTGCCCTATAGGTTCATTTACATTTTCACCCTGTTACAGAATTGATATATTGCAAAGAAGGTATTTGCTTTTGGGGGTCACATAATCAGTCTTTTAAAATGCTTGATCTTCTTTGCACACCATGACTTGTGAATGTCGTCCCATAATACCAAATAATATCACTTATCTTGCTTATTTTTTGCCTTGTTTATACCTTTTCTGCTCCTCGGAAAGGCTCTGTGCTGGGTGGCTGTATATCTGCAAACTCCATGCTGTAAAATCAACAACTTCTGACACCATGTCATTATTATGATTTTTCTAAACTTTAAGCCTTTCAGCTTTATGCTACTCAGAATAACACAGGAGACATTTTGATCTTCAAGGTGGACCCAGAACCTCCTAGACCAGCAAGTTTTACTTTACCATGTACAAAGCATTATTCTGTTTTATCTTGTTACAATGACACCTAGAGTGAAACACACTATATATTATAAATCAATTAAATGGAACTAGAATAGAAAACTACACAGGAGATCTCAACAAAAAGGCTCATGTATACATTTCTGTTTTTTTATGACACAGGGTGTTCCAAAAAAAGAAAGCCTTACACAATACATGAACATCTGGGGCACTTAGACCATACCTCCCAACTGTCCTGATTTTAAAGGGACAGTAAAGAATTTGACAGCTCAGGCTGCCGTCCCGAATTCTTTCTGAAAAGTCCCTGATTTCCCTTTGATCTCCTGCACTGAACCTGCACTGAATGTTAAAAAAGATGCAATATTTCTCAAACTTAATTAAAAAAGTAAACTTAGCTAAACAGGTCTCTTGAGGGAACTGAGACTTGCAGCTTAAAGGGCAATTTCACCTCTTTTTTTTAGCAAACCTGTAATAACACATAAAACAAAAAATTAAATAATGTCAAATTTTGGAAAATGGGAGTGGTATTTAGGGGACATTTCTTTTTGTCCCTTTTTACATTTTTCAAATGTTCGGGGTATGACTTAGACATAGGCTTCAGATATGTCTTTTTGGTATTTGCAGAGACTTTTACAGTTCTTGTTACATTGTACATATAATAAACAGGAGTTCATAATATGGAATTATGTTCTCTGCCTGCAGACATGCCTGTCTCTCCCTAATTCCCATGTACCAGTGTTAATCCACTCTTGCTTGTTTCTCTTACTAATCTGTGACCATTAGATATCAATTTCTGTTTATAGGCTTGATTTGTCAGGAGGCATTCTCCATCTAACCAACTATAGTTAAATGCGCTGTGAGAAGGAATGCTTTATGTTACATGAATCCAGAGGAGCTTAAACTGGGACAGGGCCAACATGGATAATGATATATCAAGTGCAAGGGTTATCTTTTAAACTGAGATGATCTACCAAAACAAGATGATCTATTTTAAATGGTAGCCTAATATTAATAGGTAAGTATGAATGGGGTTATCACCACCAGGGATTCAAGACTATGTTTAGACAGAGAATAGAGGGGATCACACTTGACTGAGAGTGTGATCTATAATTGGTAAAGATGGCACTAGAAGTACTATAACACAAATGTCTACAAATAACTTTTTGCTACCAGTTTGCTATATTAATTGATCATACTGTGGCAATGTATTGCCCAGTTCTGGCACTGCCTTATATTCCACCTACTTCACAATTTCCTGGTTCTTTCCCTTCTTGCAGAGCTCATCACTTGATGGCCATTGGAGTGTTGGTAGTTGGACAGGTTCAGCAGATGGCAAAGTGTACAGGCAATGAAGTGTTTCAATAGGAGATTTTTTGCAGCATTCAGCCACTTTGGCATCTTTTGAGGTAAACTTCTTGCAAACTTGTTGGACATGCATTGACAGCTGCAGAATCATACATTAATAAAAGTTAAATGTGCTTTGACTTTTTTATAATCACTAACTTCAATCTGTTATTTACACTACAGGAGTTGGGGAAATTACAGTGCAGCAGGAGCTGGAAAAACAGTTATAGAGGCCACAGTATTCCAATATATTCTGCACAACGTGTCTTAAAGGGCAAGTTAAATATAGAAAATAAATTGGTTACCTTTATTAATCTTTTTTGCATAGAGCTAAATTGCATAGAGCTACTTTTCATGGCCAGCAACCCTAAGATGCTTAATTTAAGTTAAACTTTGCATGACAGATTAGGAGCAGTGGCAAAAAACTGAATATCTCCTTTTTAAAAGGGTTGTTCACCTTTGAGTTAACTTATAGTATGATGTAGGGTAAAATTCCGAGATCATTTGTGATTGGTCTTCATTGTTTATTTGTAGTTCTTTAGTTATTTCATTTTCAGTTCAGCAGCTCACCAGTTGGGAGCTTCAGCAGCTTTATGGTTGCTAGGGTTCAAGTTACCGTAGCAACCAGGGAGTGGTTTGGATGAGCAACTGGTATATAAATAGGAGAGGGCCTAAACAGAGAAAAAGTTTCAAAAAGTAACAATAACAATAACACTTTAGCCTCACAGAGCAATAGTTTTTTGGCTGCTTGGGTCAGTGACGAAAAACTGGCAAATAATTAAAAAACAAAATAACAAAACAAATAAATAATGAAGACCAATTAAAAAGTTGCTTAGAATTGGCCATTGTATAATATACCTAGTGGGTTACCGGGAGCAAGGAGAGGAGGAAGTACTGCTAGACAGTGTTGAGCGAATCTGTCCCGTTTCACTTTCTTTGTGAAAGAACAGGAAAATTTGCGAAATGCATTTGTCGCGCAACTGTTTTGGTGCTCGTGTCTTTTTTTTTGTCTTGCGTGTCTTTTTTTGCTGCAACCGCACCCAATTTAATGCAACAGTGCCTTTTTTTTTTTACAAATTTTGCTGAAATTCACTGGAAATCCATGCTTGGTGAAAAAATTTGCTCATCACTACTTCTAGAGGGACTAGGGTTGCCACCTTTGTCGGGTTACGTGATGATCGGCGCCGTGCACTGATGTCATCATGAAATCCACTGACTCCATCTTGTGATGAAGTTTTCTGGTCACATGATGATGTCAGGTGTCCATTGGATGCAATTTGGAGGGTTTCTGCCCAGTTTTCAGAATGCTGAAAACTGGGCAGAAGGTTTTGTCCCGGACAGCCCTTGTCTGTGTCAAAACTAGACAGGTGGCAACCCTAAGAGAGACCATAAGTCGCTAGTTACGTTAATGTTACATTACTGCCACAGGTTGTAGTTTTAAACATATAGTACAGTCTGAACTGTGAATTAAAGGTATAGTTATCCTTTAAATTAATGTGATATACAATGTATGATGTAGGCAGTGATATTCTAAGAATATTTGCAGTTGGTCTTTTTTATTTTTTGTTGTTTATTTTGCTTTTTGTTCAGCAGCTCTTTCAGCAGCTATTTGGTTGGTAGGGTTTACTATACCTTAAATATGCCAGGATCTGAATAGGAAGATAAGATAAGCAATAAAAAGTAGCAATACCAATAATATTGTAATTTAGATAACAGTTTGTTTGGCTGCTGGGGTCAGTGACCTCATTAGAAAGAAATGAATAAATAAATAATAAATAAAATTTGCTAAAAATAGGAATGTTCTATAACATACTTAAAGTTAACATAAAGGTTAACTACCACTTTATACATACCCATGTGGTATGGGATACATGCTGACTGACAACACTTTGTTATAGTGAATGCCTATGAATAATACAGTAGAAAATTGCATCTACCTCATTCTCCATGCAGTCATCAGTTATGGTATTGCAGCACTTAGCAAGGACCTTTGCACACTGCTCTACCAATTGCATCACATCTTTTAAATCTGCTGAAGGTACTTTTTGGGCTAACCTTATTGATGCACTAAAAAGAAAAACAAACAAAGCATTAATACAGTAAACACTCAAAAAACAACAAAGTAGACATTGAATGTAGCCAAATCCTTAGTTCTGGATTCAGTTTGTCATTTTTTGGTGGATTTGATATTTGTCCTGAAATTCTGGATATGTTGTATCTGTAGCTAGCTAAATAGTTTAAAAATTACAAATAAATAAATGAAAATATAAGCATATCTTTTTACCTGAATTTAAATTTCTCCTCCCCATAAATGTTGTAGCGTCCACACAGTGTATTAGACATCATGGTCAATAAGTGAAGTGATTTTATCTGCAGTCTCTAAATGTGAGAAACAAGTTCAAATACTGAAAGCATTTAAAGAGAATTTTATATATATATATATATATATATATATATACATTAAATTGGCCTTTGTGCAAATTATGCTGTTTAAGGGATAAATCATGCTGCGCTGTCTTAGTTTGACCCACTAAAGCAGGGGTCCCCAACTTTTTTTTTTCCTGTGAGCGACATTTAAATATATATAAAAAGTCGGGGAGCAACACAAGCATAAAAATAAAAAAATTGCTAGGGGTGACTTACAAGGTTACATTTGGTAATTTGGCAGCCCGATGTGGAATGACAGACGTCAGAAACCCTGTTCGGCAGAACACATGGTCTTTTTGCCTCCAAAGTCAGAAATTAAAAAATAAGCAGCTGTTTTGAGGCCTCTGGAAGCAAAGGGACTGGTGAAAAACATGTTGCTCACAAACCACTGGTTGGGGATCACTGCCTTATAGAATTCAATGTCCCCTTCATTCAGTATCCCCAACCTTTTAATACCCATGAGCCACATTCAAATGGAAAAAGTTTTGGAGAGCAACACAAACATGAAAAGAGTTCCTGGAGGTGCCAATGAGAGCTATAATTCGCTATTTGATAGCCCCTATGTTGACTGGAAGCCTAGGCTCTGTCTGGCAATTACACTGGGTTTTTTATGCAATAAAAGCTTGCCTTGTAACCAGAAATTCAAAAATAAGCACATGCTTTGAAGCCACTGGGAGCAACAGCCAAAGGGTTGGCGAGCAACATGTTGCTCGCAAGTTAGTGGTTAGGCATTACTGTTCTAAAGCCTACTATCACAGATATGATAACTGGTGCCTTCGTTGACTATTTACCAGGGGTTTGTCAGGGATCATTATTTCTATGACAGTGGCTGTTAGTGAGGTTCCTGTTTGTTGATGCTGTAAAATAGTTCATATAAACATGGTGGTTGTAGGTTCTACTTGAGTTTGTTTAAACTATGTTCCTCCCACAGTGCAAGAACTAAGTTAACTGGTTATGATTTTCTTCATTGTGTGTTATAAGAAATAAAGAATATAACATACCTCCAAATGGAGTTTTTGGCAGTTCAGGGCATGCCAAAGAATATTTGGGCATTATCAGGGTGGACTGGGGTATGGAAATCAAATGTTAGGAATTATGTTTTGGTAGAAGCTGATATGGCATGCTATGTAAAGCCATGCACGCTCATGCATGTTGTTATTGCCACAGTAATTTTAATGGCACATTTTAATGGCTACAAGTATGCCAGCACAAACATTTTATCCGCTGCCCTTATAATTAATCTCTGCATTGGAAAAACTTTTAATTCTATCCTAACTTCAGAAAATAATAATTCTATATTACGACATTGAACAGTCATGCTACTTCTGTCCTTTACAAAGTATAAGCAGACAGTAGGGATTTAGGATAGAGGCTTAGGATTAACATGGAGCTGCTGTGCAACAGTGGGCCACAACTGCAAAAGTAAATAGCTCTGCTGTGCTTATAAGTAGGCAAGCTATATTTATATAAATCTATCTATCTAGTTCTTCGTTTGTATACCTGGTGACTTAATCAGGCTTCAAAACCTGTTTCCCACAATAATTTGCATATTTAATAATTTGCTCATGCTATTATAAGCAAAGTTAATTGTAGTCTTTTTTGCACTTGTCAAATTTGGGACGAGCGATGAGCGAAATTTTTTTGTAGGCATGGATACGCAGCAAAATTCCTTGTGTTGCAGTTGGTGGAATTTTTCACTACACGGCAGCAAAAATTTGCCGCAAAAAAAAGTCACATGCGTCAAAAAAGTCACACATTTTTCTGCAAAGCAAAACGGGACAGATTCGCTCATCGCTATACATAAGGCCAAAAAACATAAATGTAGCATATTTTTGCAGTACATAGGCTTAAGTGTGAGTGTACAAACCTGTTTCAGAAAGCATTGTGTTTGTCTGGGTTTAGTACAGCATTCTGTTATCATCTTTAAATATTTTTCAGTGTAATTTACCACCACGAGGAAAGGAGTTTGAGCATAATTGCTAGAGTAATCATACAGAAATCTACAAAAACAGAAAAATATTTTTCATTAATAAGTAAAACTGTTATGATTGAACTGATTATTTACTTTTGTAATATTTTAGTGATATTGATATAAATATTTCAATATGAAATAAAAATCTATTTGAACGTAATTATCACACCATCAAGGACAATGATACACAGGGAAATTTGTAGGCGTAGCCACTGTTAAAAAAATCACTATTGCTGCCTACAAATCTCCCTGAAAATGCCTTGCCATAAACTAACATTAGGGTCACTGAGAGTAAAACATATTACTTGTGGCTGTCTGAATTAATCACGGGAAATTCCAAGGGAAGCAGTTTCTCACAATTAAGCCAGATCTGCGAAAGTAATATGTTTTCCTTGCAGCGATCCCAATGGTGGCAAATCATTGTTGGGGAAATTTGTAGCAAGCAGTAGTGATATTTTAACGCTGGCTAGAAATCTCTGTGTGCCATTGCCCTAATAAGTGCTTAGATGTAAAGGAATGCTGAAAGAAAGAATTTGTCAATAGTGTAGGAACCTACCTATCAATAAATGACTATCCTTTTAAACAGCTAAGATTAACACTACAGTATGTCTCATCTACAGCTGTATGGAGATTGATATTAATATTAATGATTAGTTTGTGTTCTGCTAGGTAGCATCTACCCTTAAAAACAGCCCACCATATCTCCTGAGGAACAGCTCTGTGCTGGATGAATGCTGAAAAGTGTATCTCACCATAAATGCCTGTAACCTCCAGAGTGTCATATTCATAATAATGAATATGTGCAGTGAACAAATGTGAAAAAAATGTGAGTGAGAAAAGTGAGTGAGAAAAATGTGAATTTGATGTAGCCAGGGTAACTTATAGTTCTTGATATTACTATTCCTTCTAGTACAACAAAAGTTAAATGCTCTTTGCCTTTTCAGGTAGTTCTATAGGTTAGCACTATGGTAAAAATACCACTCACTGGTATAACAACCTCATTTGGAACTGCAATTAAAATTACTGAGGGAGTCAACAGTTCCCCATGTGTAATGCTTTGCGGTGGCAAAATCAAATTGCCTGGAAATCTTCAGGTGTTATTCTTATTAGAGGAGACTCCTCTAATGGTGGAGATTAAAATAAAACACAGGGGGTCCCAGGTACCCCTAAGCACAAGTAGTAGAACTACAGCTTCCAGAATATTCCTTGGAAGTTAACAGTTTAACAGCTGAATAGCATTCCTAGTATATTATAAAACTTCCTAACAACTGCTAAACAGTAAAATAAGTTCTGTGGTTTTAATAACAGTTTACACATGTGATACAACCCTGTGCGCTCAACCCTGTGTGCTCAACCCTGCAACAAAGCCTGTTCTAGAATAGAATAGTTAAAACAATTTCCTCACAAGTGGCAAAATGTTGTCTACTCGCATCTGTGTTATTATGGGTGTTAGTTGGGTGTGTTATGGGCATTGGCATCTTTATACTTGGTCAATTAAAAGTAAAAAGAGCATTGCTTTCTTTGATCATTATAGAACTGTGACTTTCCCCCTACCCAAAGACCTAACAGAAGTATTGATGGTGACAAGGCACAATTGCATTTTATATGTTTTTTTCTAACACATGTTTAAATAATGTTGAGCTTAGCTGAATCTATAGAACTACTATTTAATGAGGTCTAGCATTTGGTTTTGGCCTTTCCCATCTCAATTTTATAAAAGGCCAGAGGGTGAAATCCATCCCTCCATCTTTACCAGCCCTACTAATAACTATGGGTGTACCAACATCAGTGATCTTACTAGCTGGTTTGGGCAACAGCTGTGCTCTGGCTCACTGCACTTCCAGTTTCTTGTTCCCTCTCCCCAAGAACACATTGTATACACAGCACATCCAGACACATTATGTTATGGAACAGAAAATTCTTTTTTACTTGCCTGGATGAAAACAATTGAGCATTTTCTTTGAAAGATTCACACAACTTTTCATTGGATGGTTCAGTATATGTTGGAAATTCTTTTGGAGGCTGCTTCAGATCTGCCAGGCACAGCTTTCTCTCAAGACCTTTATGAACACAACATCGTTCAACACCAGGATGTTTTGGAAATGGAGACTTTGGATCACAAGACTGAACAGATAAAGCATCTGCCTTAAAAGTAAAAAAAACCCCTAAATGAATTGTTGGTTAAAGCATTAAAGGCAATTAAGGCTCTGACTTCTGTTGCTTAGTGTGTCTGGGATTTAGGTTTGTACAAAAGGAAATCTTTAAGTTATGGGGGAATTTTTATCACTGATAGGGTATAGTAAGGGAATAACCCATGTCTATAAATAAGTGTCTATCAAAAAAACATATCTATAAATAGGTGCAGGAATTAAATAACCTCTCTGTGTAAGTGAAATTCCAAACAAATCAAAATCATTCGAAGCTTAACCATATTTCCAGAATAATTATCGCTATCTTTAAAAAATGATTCCATTATACTGATTTTATTAAAGTTACATTATAGCCATTGGGTCAATGCAATTACCTAAACAGTGTCTAGATACTTTAATTGCCTTTGCCCTAATTTATCCCTTCTGATTTAAAAAAAAACAAAAAAAAACAAACTTTATGAGATATTTCCAAAGCCACAGTATGTCCACTTTATAAAAAGATCACATTAGTTAAAATTTATTTAGGTTGCTGTAAATGTCAGGGGAAAGTCATACTGAAAGCTAAGTGAAATGCTACCTTGTAAATCCTTTCATCGATGTCCTAGACTATTGGGTACTCGCTCGTCACTGGTTTATTGTCCTACCTTTGTTTGTAAAGAACAGAAGCTTTAATGGTGTAGTCATGGAAAAGTTATGTTTTAGATCAATAGGAAAATATGTTTTGCAAGCATCAATACAATACAAAACAATATTCTAAGCAGTAAGTTACCTTTTTGTCATAGCAATCAGCAGCAGCTTCTGTGGCACAGCATGTTTCTGAAAGAGAGACTATTGCCGTCACCAGGTGACCTATTTCTTCAAAAGTTGCATTGGAATACTTCCTGCTGTTCATGACGAGAGCTCTTAAAAGAATAAAGATTTACAACTCGTGTTATATAGGTAACGGAGCTAGATAAAAAGAAGAAAATTCATCCAAATTGTTTTTCAATAACTACACAAATCAAAGACATTGGGTAAATTAAAGGTGACCATATTGCCCCAGATATGTGTAACGATTGCCATACAAAGGCTGACCATAATGGTACTTCAACCCATGGGCCAAATAGGCAGACACCAAATTGTGGCCATACAGGCATATGGCCACTTTTGTGTTGTTCCATTTTCTCCAGCAGATTACCTGAACAGCCGAAAGTAAAGAGGAGCTGCAGGTTTCATAAGAAGGCCCATTTGCTGTTTAAAATGATTGAATTTTGCATCAGTAAACTACTAGGTTTTCTACTTGACAAAAAAATCACTATCACTAAAAATTCAGCATAATTTGACAGGAAAGAATGGAATTGAAATTCCTTTGCAGATAATCTGTCATGTGGAAAATAAGGAACAATTTACTGTTTACATTTGCTGTATGAATACGAAAATAAATGCTTTTGTACACTTGAATTTTCCCCTGTAATGCTGTGTCCCTGTGTTTAAAGAGGTGGAAACAAGTATTTTACTCAGTATTATCTGAGGTAACTTAGTTTGAAGGAAGGTAAAGTGCAGTAGCTATACACTTATATAAATTGCTATACACTATACACAATATACATGATTATAGTTTGAAGTAAATTAAAATGAGTTTGCAATTTCAAAAAGTGAATGTATAATTTCCCATTCATTCTTATACAAAGTTCTGGCCCTTCATGTCCTGACTTCCTCAATATCCCTAGTAAGATCATCCTGCTTTGCCGTGTATATTCTTACAACAGCTTGAGGGCATACACAGCATAAAACAAAAAAAACTAACCAAAACAGTTATCAATGGTACTAATTTAAAAAAAAAAAAAGTTTTGTGAACTGCAATGTTGCTGTAGCTGTTTATTTTGAAAGTATCTTGCAGTATGGTCATACAGCTAAACTGTATGTCATCAGTATTGGATTTAGCTTTAAAACCTGCATATTGGCTTGTGTGCAAAAAGCCTCAAATGTATCCCAAAATGAGCTCTCTGTACTTTCTGGTATATGGTAAAAACATCCCTTATAATTGTTATAAAAACAATAACAGCAACCTCTTGAAATAAGACAACGTCTAAGTTGTCTGCAAGTCTATAACACGATTCATGGCAATGTGATGCTTAGTTTATCTCTTCTTCAGTCTGGAACATCTAGGGGAATTATTAGACATGCTGTAGCATCCAGCATTGAGTAGCACACAAAATAACAGCAGGTGATACGTACATTGAAAGATAACAGCACAAATAACAAATTGGTTGCATGAGGTTCTCTTCATTTTTTTAGAGTGGTTTTACAGTTTCAGGCACACAATAACTGAATGATGAAGTGCAGATATAGAAATTCAGAGTCTAGCGTGATTTATCCCCATGTCAATGTTACACTTTTAGCTAAATCCTGTTAAAAAGCTACATAACTGCATCCAACTTGAAGCAATCCAGGCCAGTTACATAAAAATTCTAGTGAATAGTCACTTTACAGTGTGTAAGCATAGTGCAAGTGTCATATAATTTTATATCTATATACTGTATATACAGTATATATGTATATTGGGTGTTGTTTAAGATAAGTCAATGCCTTTTCTTGAATATGTATTACCTTGGTCAAATTATAGGTTTAAGTCAAAGGAAGTGCTTTGTGTTACAGTAGGTGTATCCCTTTAATTATAATGGGTGCCAAATATATAGCTGTTTGCTTTTGCTTGGTAGGAATCACGGCATTATCTTTGTGCCAATGCATGCAGTTCCTAAAGCTCTGTTAGTGTATGATTTGTGCATATCAGTTGCATGCGTAGTTGCAATGTGCAAAAGGAACACATTTTCAAGACCTTGTTTTCATGCTTATAATACATACCTGGAAAGCAGAAACCAATGGTATTTTGGCACAAGTATAGAGAAGTGTGTTTTGACACAAATACCTTTGTGAATAGCACTTTGATTTATGCAATTTTGCTAATTTATTAGCACATTGAACATTCATTTATAAAGCAGCCCTGTGAACACTTTGAGAATATTATGTTTATATGCAATTATTATATTCCATAGTATTCCGTTTAAACAACAATACAAAAGTGCCTTATGCAGATGGAAAAACAATCATCTTGTTTTTAAATGTCTCCTTAAGACATAATATTATTTAAAGACCTAAGCATTCCAGATAATAGTTCCAATACCATATTGGATAATAAATAAATACCATATTGTAATAAAGTAATTGGTCTTAGGTAAACTTACACTGCAGAAAATTTGTCTTTTCCCAGAAACTTTAGTTCTTGGCATACTTTATCCTTTTGGTATGGTTTACCTACAAACAAAATAATAAAACAACTCATCACTAAATGGTAAAATTATACTTTTATTTTAACTTTCCATTAAATAAGCATAATTCATATTTAAAATTGTCAGATAATTTCTTTCTACATTAGGAATACACATGCAGACAGGTTGACTGAAATGCAACGTTATAATGTTGTAGACATTAAATTATTGGTGTCTGTGATACATTTACTAGATTTACTAGAGAATTCTAGTAAATCTGTGCGGTGGTGCTCCAGGGTATGGCCATACAATCTGCACTTTTTGAATGCAGTGGTGTTAAATGCAGGTAGTTATATATTCATAGCAAGGCACAGTTCTTTACCCTACTAGGAACACAAATAGCTTTGCCTTAGTGTGCAACTAGTGATTAGTGAGTAAATCTGTCCCATTTAGCTTTGAAGAAAAATTTGTGTAACACATTGAAGTCAATTGACGTTTTTTGTTGAGACCTTATTTTGTCTAACTTTTTTTGCACCCATTGGAGTCTATGGGTTTTTTTTCACAGGAAAGCCTGCTGAAAAATATCCATTATAAGTATTTGCTACCAATTGGGGCAATGTTCAAGTTCCAAAAAATACAGGGTGCTTTGTGCCTGCTTCTTTAACTTTGCTTGTTGCATCTTAGGTGCAGTAACACATAGCAACTAATAAGATGTTTGCTAATAAACAGGTGAACAGTAAATGCTACCTGCTGTTTGGTTGCTATAGGTTAATGCATCTAGGCCCATTTATGATTGCCCCAAAAGTTTGGCCATCTTAATAAGTTTGCCCAAAGAAAAACTTTGGCAGCTTTTAGGTGCTGAAGATTTTCTGTATTACAAAAGCCCACTGGGGCAAACTCATGCAGAGTTTCCATTATAATTGCCTGAGCACAAAAGCTTGAGCAATCATAAAAGGTTCCCAAAGTGTACCTATCTACTGTAACCTACTGTTATCAGTCCACTGATAAGTTTTTGTATAATGAGCTGTTCTTTATCTAAAAGCCTAATAGACTGCATCTATAGGTGCCTGGGGTTTCTTTATACAGAGAGATTCCTAGTGAACTGGTATTCTTTGACACTGCTCCTAAGGACAAGAAGTAGAATGTGGCTTTACTTTCAGTTTCAGATCCTGTTTGGTGAAATAAAAAAATATACATATTTCTAAATAAAATTGACAGAATGTTTAGCTCAAAGATTATTCATAAAACTAATGTTTAAAATGGGTCTACTATTATTTTAAAGAAACCCAAGCCCTCTCAAGCAAGGAATATACATTTTTATGATAAGAAAGGTTTTTTTTTTAAAATATCTTTACAAACATATTTATTACATTAAAAATGAGTATCCCCTAATTCATTTAACACAGCCTACACATTAAAAGACAAAGATGTAAAAAGGGCTAATAATTAATGAAAATAAATCTTTAGATTACTGAATCACTTTTATCGTTGCCTTTTGCTCTAATATTCTAAAAATTAATTTAAAAAAAGTCTTTAAGAGGTTGATTTACAATGAAGCATCTACTGTATATCATGAAATCCCAATGTTTAACTGCACTCTAACAGCAAAATTAAAATTCATATTTTTTAAACGATTTCACTGAAAAAGCATGTTGACTACAATTTCAAGTTTAGGTAAACATAGTTCAGCACTACCACAGAAAGAGATTCTGCCTCTTGCTTGCACTCTACAAGTCAGTTATTCTTGTGGATATATAATGAAAAGTTACTCTGTGAATTCATTGCCAGCCTCCACATATTTAGAATGGCATAGGCAGTAGACAATAAGGTATGAATAACTCTCTGAAGATATGAAGTTAGTTAACATGTTATTAGCATTCATATATGAGGATGCAGAAAAGCTAGTGACTCCACTAGAGTTTTCTCAGTCCCAATGTGCTGCTCATCAAGTGATTCAAAGTCTAGTAGAGCAGTAAGAACATTTTATTGAGATTCTTTATTAAACACACACACTTCAGTTCATCTCTAAATATTCATATTATTGTACTGTTGTACTCAGCAAGGTGACACAGAAAAGGCAACATAAAAGCTTTAGCCATTTAATACAAACTCAGAGAACATACATGGTTTTCTCCTAAAATGTAATGTTGTTTTTACACATTTTACTACAGTGTAGTATACATTATCCTAATACCTTATACTTGATCCCAACTAAGCTGCCTTAATTCAAATTGGAACAACACAATCCTATTGGGTCTATTTTATGTTTAAATCCTTTTTAGCAGGTGTATCCTTAGCAGAAGGATACCTTATCTGGAAAACCACAGGTCTCAAGTATTCTGGGTAACAGGTCGTATATCTGTACCTCTCTGAAAATAAGGATGGGGTGTTGGGTATTTACCCTGCTATAAAAGCTTGTTTTCCTGAATTATTTTATTTAACTATCATTTTTAATAAACTCTGTTATAGACAGAAATATTTGGTGAACACATTTGTTAAAACCTCTAAATTACGGGAAGGCTATTATAATTTATGGTTTTGAAATTAAATTCACGACTTAACCCTCTTAATTTGACACTGGCATCAAATATTATTTTTAGAACTGAATATTTTGATACCGTTTTGTTGACTTTAGGCTGATGATACTAAATTGGGCAAAATTTTAAGTTCCAAGCAGGATGTTACTGCTTTGCAAAGAGTTGACTAAATTGGAGATCTGGGCAGCAAACTGGCAAATGAGGTTCAATGTTCACAAGTGCAAGGCTATGCAATTTGGTAGAAATAATATAGATGCAAATTATGCATTTAATGTTAGTATGTTGGGGCCACCTTAATTGGGAAGGATTTGGGTTTTCTTTGAATAATAAACTGTGCAACTGTCAGTATCTAATAAAACGAATAAAGTACTGTCTTGCATAAAAAGGCAGTTTACTTGAAAGATGAAAACATAATTTCATAATTTGGATGCAGTTTTGGGCCCCTATCCTTAATAAGGAATATGTTATTCAGCTGGTACTATACTTGTGATAGGAATGGAACAATTAGTTAGTTAGTCTTATATTCGCTAAAGAAAATGTGCCTGCAAGGGGACATGATGACATAATTATTTATATATATCTTAAAGTAAAGCACTCTACAGGGCTTTAAAAAAAAAAAAAATCAAACGTTTTATTGGTAACCCATATACTGTATGTATGAACATATGGACTATTGTATCTTTTTCCAACCTAAATAAACTATGTCATTGATCTTCACCATACGCATTTCTCTTAAGTAAGGTTATTCAAAGGTCTACATCAGTGCTTGATCTATAGTTTACATCTCAAAAGCTTGTATTGTTATACACATGCCATCCAAAAAACAGTATGACATAACCCTCTTTTTTATTTTAGCAGTTGGTAACATATGATTGGTCTAAGAGCATACATACTTACTAAGTAAATAACATACATATATATTTACATAATTGGTGATAAAAAACAAATCTGCTGTGGGAAACTTGTTGAACGAATAAAGACTATGCAATTTTGTTTGCAACTATGCAACTTTAGCATATTTTCACTTAAATGAGCCCATTTATGGTACTAGATTAGCCCAATCAAATGGGCATAATACCATTTCAAGTTTAGAAATTCTTCCAAGATATATGGGCTTTGGCCATTTGGAATAACTGGATCTTTAGCAATGGCTACCATTTGATAAGGCACAACTGCCAGCCACTAGCAAGAATACATTCATACAATCAAATCCATTCAAAATTCAAAATTATTTTCAGATATTTGAATACAGTTCATTTGGCTAATAGTTCACTTGCCATTGCATACATGTTAATGTTGACAACCAAGGCTTCAAGTCTTACTCAAAGGGGAAAGAATTAACAGAACCTGGTGATTCATTTGTGATCCTATGGGACAGAGAAGCAATACAAGACATAACAGTCCCTTTAATAAATGCAACAAGAAAACACTCAAGGTGCACTAACAAAGAAGCATGATCGACCAGTGCCACAAGTCCTGATTTACTTAACATATTTTACATTTGCAAAATCACTGTAATGCGTAATAGCCATGGAAAATATAGATGTGCCTGACATCCCAGATCTGTACACATACAGTAGTTCTATTAAAATATAAAAATCCTAAAGGGGACCTGTCACCCAGATATAAAAATCTGTATAATGAAAGTCATTTTCAAATTAAATATTAAGCTGAAATTCCTATTTTTAATAACACATCCATACCCATTATAAAACTAATTAAACATACTAGCTGTCAATCATATATTGTCTACCCTGCCTTAGGCATAGAGGTGGGGCAGACAGTTACTTCACTTTCCATTCAACACTTCCTAGATATCACTACTCACATGCTCTCTCCCTTCTCAACATCTAATTCTGTATCCAGTGCATGGGTATCAGGTCTCCCATTTTGGTACATAAACATGATTTTGAGGTAATACAAAGCTTGCCTTGATAACAGTACCCACAAAATTGCACCTGCCTGCTTGTTGTGCTTATGTAATTCCATGACAGGTGCGGCGTCGAGTCTGCAACATACCCCTTCCACATTTTACCCCTCCCCGCCCCTAACCTTTCTCCCAAACAACACACTTAGACACTGTAGCTGGGAGGAGAAGGCCACAGTTATTTATTTATTAACAATAAAACTTAACATCAGTTAACATTTGTAACATTATTTGTACAAAACCTTTTGTATAACAAACATTTACAGTAACAAACATTTACAGTAACAACAATCCTTACTCGCCTCCAAGGGGCTGGCCCTGCGCCCAAATGTAACACCTGGTTCCTGCCTCCTTTTCCCCCGACCTAAACCGAGGCTAACTGCCGATCAGGACCCCAGGCCAACCGGCCAACACTCTCCTTGGCAATTACCCCCCTTAAACTTCCCCCCTGGGGGCACGGAGTAAGGTACCCTCCGCGACAACAACAACCCCACTTTATAGGGAGGGAGGGTGGGACGTTGTGAGCTGCTGATCCTCCTTCTGCCTGGGACCGAATGGAAGGTAGGACTGCCTTGATCGCCCCTCCCCCGGCTAAGCCCGGGAAATATCCAGGGCTCTCAGTGGCCAGCCACCAGGAACCCAAAAAGAGTAGGGGGGAAGGGGGGCGGGCTGCCCTCCTAGCCCCATCATGCCCTGCTTCCCTACACTAGGTTCCGGGTCGTTGGGCCCCAAGACTGAAGGAAATAAATGTAGACAATTTTCCATTACTTGACAAACACAATAGCAACATTAGCACAAGAGTATAGACACATGAATAACAAGACCTACTATACAAATTATGCAAATCATCACAGACATTATATTTTCAGGTCATATGATTCAATTCCACTGTATAATGAGCTATTTTACAGTCCTTCTTGTAACTAAGTGGAAGGATTTAGGGATCATGTAAATGACTAGGATCATTTGTAAAAGGAGAACTCATTTAATATCAAACCATTTTTCCATTGTTGAAAACAGTGACAAATTACTGTAAATTTTAAATCATGTTAGCAATACCATTCGTGTATTTTTTGGAGAACAGGTTGTTCATAATATTCCCCTTAGAGGGAGCTATTGCGCTGCTTCTTCAAGCTAAGGATTCAATGAAGTTTCTGCAACAGAATTTCCTTAATGAAACATGAAATAGTTCATAAAGTTTGTATGGCAAAGCCTGGGAGTTTAAAATGACATTCAGCCTGCTCAGAAATTATAGCCTTAGCCTGCTGAGAGTGGTTTAGACTATTTCATAAAACAGTGGATTATTTTTCCCCAATTTGCAGGATACTGCAGAGTCCTGAAATAAATATACGTAATGCAGACCTATTACTTTCATTTAGTTCAGTCTGAAAAAAAATCAGGATTATGCATATAAATAGAACTTTTCTGAAAGTATTACTGCAATACATTTACAATTGAAATCAGACCCCATATTGTTGTAGATGACTAAGCAAGAGTGAGAGAGGTTTTTATGGTGGGTCTTTAATGTCCCAAGCACTGCCTTTTTGATATATGGGGACACTTGTTTTTTTTTGGCCAGATCTGAGACAACTGCAAAGTAAATCACAATTATTTATTCCTGCTGATATTTATGCAAAAGCTTAGAAACAGACAACTACATGGATTGGATCCAGGTGCAGTCCTTTCAGGTGGCATGAAATTAGTATATAGTCATAATTGCAGATCTGCCATCTGTCTCCAATGCTGGCAGGGGAAAGCAGAAATGAATATAGTCTCCAGACACCTGTGTGCCACATTGTTGCAGGACCAGGAAAGTGCAACATTTCCCTGCGCATCCCCTTCTCCTGGACCCTGCAGAGCAGCAAAAAACCAAATCAGGCACGGGGCACGATCTTGGCACATGCCACACAAGTCGGGATGCAATGAATCCAGGATTTGGTTTGGGATTAGGCCAAGATTTGGCCTTTTTCAGCAGGATTTGGATGTGGCCGAATCTCTACTTCTGGCTGAACCAAATCCGAATCCTTAAAATCACGTGACATTTTGTCACATAAACGTGTAAATTGAAAATGTTGCCTTCCTTATCCTAGAGGGCGCTGAAATACCTAAAGAAAGCGCAGAGGGACTGGGGAGCCAATCTGTGCCCAATTCCCTCTGGCACGCATGGAGTTAATTAGCTTAGCCTCTGGGCGGGAAGAAAAGTAACTGTACTCACCCCCTCCCCTTGCCTGTCAGCTCTCTCAGCAGCGTCTCACTCTGCAGGCACGGTAGCAGCATCTCCCTCCCCCCCTCCCTCTTTAAGAGCAATTAGATATTAACCATAGGCCGTAAGTTCTCTCAATTTGCATGTTTATTTTTCTTTGCAGGTTCTCTTTATGCAAAAAAAAAAAAAAAAAAATTCCAAAAGACATATATATACTTTACATATTTGGTTTGTCACAGCGAATGGCGGGGGATAGTCCTTGGCCATTTAATCTCTGGTGGTGTTTGATGGTTTTCACATGCCCACTGCGTTTGCAGTGGCCGGCATTCGTTATAAAACAGTTATAAAAATCCGGTTTGGACAAATATTTCACAAAGGATTTTGAATGAGGCAGAATAAGAAAAAAATAGTGGATTCGGTGCATCCTTACACACAAGTACCATGCACATGTTTATGAATCCCCGAGTACTATCTATGCTTCAACAATATATGTGTGGCAAGATACCTATTCTGAATGAACAATATGCCATTTTATATTGAAAATCTTGTCTGTTTAGATATTGCACATTTTTGTGAGTGATATCACATTATAATAGTTAATGGATAGCCCCAAGCAACCTCTTTTTGTTGCTACTGTCACAGCCTTGATTAATGAGTACCTGCATATTCTGCTCATTTACCCCATTTACTATGAAATTACAATGCAACAGTAATAATACAGGAATAATGCATATTGTGCATGTATCAGCTTTTAAAAACGAATGCTGTGCTCATAAATGCAAACATTATGAGTATGGGATATAAATAGCCCTTAAGTTGCATATGGGACACTTAACTTATTACTGATAGACCAGCATTATGGCTTTAGCAGTAGTGATGAGCAAATCTGTCCTGTTTTGCCATAAAATTCGTGAAACGGCTAAAAATTCGCGAAACGCTCTGGTCGCGCAATCTTTTTTGTAGCCCGCATCTATGGTCGAATTTTTCGGCAGCAAATTTTCACGGAACTTTAGTGAAACAATTCGCCAATGGTGAAATGTGGAAATTCCCTGCAAATCCATGCCTGGCGAAAAAATTTGCTCATCACTATTTGGCAGTGATCTAAATATTATAACTTCCCAGCATGGATATAGCACAGCCATAAAAATTTGCCATAAAAATTTGCAAAACGGCAAGAAAATTTGCGAAATGACGAAAAATTTGCTAAACGCATTTCTCGCGCAATTTTTTTGTCGCCCCCATCTTTTTGTCACCCGCAGCTATTTTTTGTCGCCTGTGCTATTTTTTCCGCGACCGTGCCCATTTTGACGTGACCGCACCCTTATTTTGCCATGACCGCACCCATTTTGATGTGACCACACCTTTTTGACATGACCACGCCCAATTCGACGTGCAACAAAAAAACAATTTCACGCCAAATTTTCACGGAAGTTTCGCAAAACAATTCGCCAATGGCGAAATGCAGAAATTCACTCTGAATCCATGACTGGCAAAGAAATTCGCTCATCACTTATCTCTGGTGCTAAGGCAATTCTGGTGCTGAGGAAAGACTTGGGCTTCCAAATAGTGTCCACTGTGAACTTGTACATATGAAGGCTGATTTATGTCCGCAAGCACACTTGGGCCTACAAAATTGGGCGCACACCAAACATCAGAAATTATAGCAAATAGACTTCCAATCATTAACATCCACTTTATATTGAAATGTTAGCACATTTTTGTTGTATTTTGGCAAACTGGATGCAATTGTGTCAGACACAGGGCAATTGCATTAAACGCATTGCCCCATTGCAACAACAATGAACAATCAGAATATCCAAGGCTATTGTGATACTAATATCTACAGTTAGTACTAGTGGTTGTATTTATAGTTTATGTATGTGAGTGTATAGATTGGTAGGTGTGGGTTGTGTGTGTTGGGTTTACTTGGATGGGTTGAACTTGATGGACACTGGTCTTTTTTCAACCCTATGTAACTATGTAACAACAAAAAAGTGTAATAGAAAAAACAATGCACATTGCTCACTGCAATCCAGTATTCTTATTCTTGTATTTTGAATAAAATTAGTTATGCTGGAATACAGCAGCACCTGTCTTTGCAAAGGGCATGAAAGTCTTAAATCTGGATATTCAACAGCAAAAAAATCCAGTAGCACACTGAAGATGCAAGCCGTGAAAAAAATGTGTTTTATTTGCCCAAGTACATATAAACAAGCAAAGAGCAAAGTTTCGGGCCCCTTCGGACCCTTTCTCAAGCTTGAGAAAGGGTCCGGAGGGGCCCGAAACGTTGCTCTTTGCTTGTTTATATGTACTTGGGCAAATAAAACACATTTTTTTCACGGCTTGTATCTTCAGTGTGCTACTGGATTTTTTTGCTGTTGGATATTGACCCCCATGCAAGGTGAGGTTCTTCCAGTATTTGCACCTGATACCCGCTTGGGTAAGTTAACAGAGGGTTGAGCTCCCCAATACTGCTATTAAATCTGGATATTGACTGATCTTTAATTTACTTACTGTATATTAAACAGTCACCTACACTCCACCCCCATGTTCATGTTAACAGTATGTTGCCCAGTTCTGAGATTTCTCCAATCTCCAGTCAGAATTCATGCTCAGGTTACACTTTACAGTTCCCTGCTTTCCTAGCCTCAGATACTTTTTGAAATTGCAGTTAAAACCATGTAGAAATAACCTGCAGTCACCTGTAATTCTACACACTTTCATTCTAAATGTCTAAGGAAACTACTCATTACCAGCAAACCCTACATCTTTTAGCATCAGTTCTGTTTTACAGTTCAGTGTGCCATAGCAAGTAGTTAATTACGGGAAAATAGCTGCCAAATCTTATGCAGGATAAGTCACTGGCAAGCCGAGGGTTATGATTTACAAAATAACATTTGACTTTTTGTTTTTGGATTATGTTGCCTTGCCATTGAGAAGCCAGCAACATAATTGGATATGTAATATTAATGCAAAACAGAATGTTCTGAAGCCATTAAAATAAAGGTAGAGTGAAAATTGAAGGTCTTGTAAAAACCATCTTGTGCCCTTTAATAAATAATAGTCATTTCAGTTTAAAGGGCACACTCTTCTATTCTGGAACATTTTCCTACAATCACTAGTTTGTCTAATAGTAAGTTAACCAGCATTTTTCATGAAAATTATATCCTGCCCACCCAAATGTCGGGCTTTCAAAAAAATGTCCAATTACATTTGGAAAAATATTGCAAATACCTCTGTCTGTGTGCCTTCAATTTTAAATTAAACAACTGGACTTTATGCACATAAAAAAACAGGGAAAAGCAAAATGGTTGGACTATGTGAAGAATTAAGATATTAGTATATATGCATGCCTGAAACATGTCAGAATGCTTTTAGCTCACAAAAACTAATGGATCCGCAGATTCTCTGTAGAGACTTTCAAATGGAAATGTCCATATTAAAAGAAATCAGAAAAGACTACCCACTATTCAAAATATTATTCAATGTAGCATTTTTGTACAACATAAGATAACATTTTATTTGCCGTAAATTTTCAAACCATAGCAAAGCAAGGCAATATTCTTTATTTTGAAATCATTTATTACTCAGTTGTATACAACAGGGGTCAAAACAGAAGATATTTCAGCTTGCCTTAGCTGAAAGTGCTTTGCGTGGGAGACAAATGGATGTGCTTTTGTGCAGAGGGAGGGAGTGAGAGGGAAGGCTAAAAGAGGATGGCCCCTGGGTGCCCGTTGGACAAATCTGACGCTGGGTTCGGGCAGGTGCATGTGCAGTAGGGTGAAAGCCTTCTAGTGCACATGAGGAAGAAAGATCATGGCGAAGAACAGCAAAAATACCCTGGGCTTATTTTATGTAAGTTCCTGCAGAAGAAAAAAACGCATAAAAAATTACACCGATTTTATGCCGTTTTTTTACACAGCGAAGCCTGGCGATGTGTGGCGAATTTTCTCGCCGTTTTTTTACACAGCATAATAAATATGTCCCTTAAGCGTTCAGAAAAGTCTCCTTAAAGCTTTACCCTGTTGTACACTGCTCCATTCTATGCTTCATACCTTTACCCAAAACACATTATGCACTAGATTTTTAAAATTACAAAATCGAATATATCTTTCTATGTACTTGTCTATCTTTGTGTTCAAATCTGTCCTTCTGTTTAATGAACCTATTGCAATTGCTCCGTCTTTTTGTATGAATACCAAAATGTTGCTAATAATTAATAATGAGTGATACTGAAAAAATGCATAAGAGTCACTGGGAGTTTTTCTCTATGCAAAGAAAATGCATGGAGAAATTCCAATAATGTAATCATTGGTGCTTTTTTTTTGCTTAATTCTAGTGCAGATAACAAAAGTATTTGTCGTCTGAGACAAAAAAGTTTGGTCATTCCTACTTGACATGGGGAGGTTGCAATAGCGGTCCCCTTCCTTTTAACCCCCCCCCTTTCCCACTTAGCCCGCAACACCAAACACAGACTTACATTTCTTTGGGTGGAAAGGCGGCAGCTTATTTTATTAAATAACATCACAGAACTGTAATCAATGTTTACTTACAATACACTTTTCACCAATTACATAAACATAACATAAACATAACATTTAGCCGCTGAAGGCTGCATTACAATTGTTACCATTAAGTAACCTTAAATTAACCTTAAACATTTGCAGGACCCTTTTAAGCCTGTGACTAGGCCTCCGCATCCAAACTTTCCTACCTCCTGTGCCTACTATGCCTGTTTTCCCCCCAAAGCCTAGCCCCCAGGCCTGCCCCTCCAGAAAAACACCTGTACCTTCATCTATTTATCCCCTTTTTGGCTCCCCCTAGGGCAGCCCCACCACGCCTACAGCTGCGACTACTAACCGTTACCCCATTATCGCCTACCCCCAAAGTCCCTTACTCTAGGGCGGGCGGGCGGGAACGCTGTCCTCACTCTTCAGCTGCCACGAGGTAGTGATCCCCCTTTCTTCCTGTCTCCTTTATTTATGCTGCCTCTCTCTCCTCCCACTTGCTCTTTCTGCACTACAACTCCCATCATCCAATCCACTAACTTCCTGGGTTCCTATTCACCCCCACTGTCATGGCCTCGTGCCGCTCTACCTGTCCCAGGCTCGCTTTTCCAGGCTACTGGAAATAAAACTAATGAACCCAACTTTTTGTTTTGTTCTTAAACACATGATCTAGCATGTAAATAGCAAGGTTCACATATCTGCAAATCTTTCTTCTCACAAACAATACAGTAATATTTGCAGAGCCTGTACTGTGTGTTTCTGGCTATAATACTGCACAATTGTAAGGCACTGTAAGTACAGTAAAACAAAGTAAACAAAAAATTGGAAAAATACTGTTGTGATGTCTACAAATTAGGCAGTCCATAATTAACCCACTCTATCTTTTATTTTCTTCAGTGTCATTTTCATTTCTCCTCCCTTTGTTCAATATTTGGTTTCTCCTGTGTCATTTTCCAAACCTTTCAGAATTTTTAAGTTTCATTCTCCTCTGTTGCCTCTGTCCAAACTTTTCCCTTTGATTGCCTCAAATTACCAAATATTCTTTCTCTCTTTGACTCACTCTCTGCTGCCTACCACTGCTGTCCTTGTCACCTGCCCACTTGTTCCTTTTGTTCCCTGCTAAAATGTTATTTTCTACCATTGTCCTTATTGTAACTTCTGATTGCTGAGTTATTTTTCTAGTGCTGTGATTATCCATTTGAATCAGGATTCTGTCATGTGTTTTACATCAAATTGGCTTGTAAGTCCACATAATACTTGCTTCTCTCAGCAAAGCCAAGGAAGAAGCATTGGAATGAACCCTAAACAAGCTCATCTCTAATTGCTGCTGACTTTCACATCTGATTAGAGAAGCCATTCCAGATAGAGGCAGTCTATTAATATCAGAGCAGCTGTCCCTAGAATAGGATACACATTCTAAGGAAATATTTGCATGCCATTATCAAAATTTCTATTTGTACTGAGATTTCTGCATACACAGATATGGTATGAGAGAGAGCAAGCTTGGAGCTTACTGCTGAGAGGAAGAGAAATGTTTCACCTTTGCACTGATAATGACAGGCTTCTAATTCCGTTGTTGCTAAATGTATATTGATGAGATCAAGTAATATTCAAGTAGAGCTCTGCAAATGATGTCTAAGAGCTTTCAATATGAGCTGTAGAAATTATGCTTAAAGGATCGGTATTGATATTACTAAGGCTACAAAAAATGTGCACAGTGAGAAAAGCGAAAACATTTTTCTGAGGTGAAAGATCAAACACTACAGTAAATACTTCCATAACCAATCAAGCAGAAAAAATAGCCATTTATGGAATACAATTTAAAGAAAATGCAACCTGTATAAACGTGGCTATTTCTGCCAGATAATAAAATGGAAAGTCTTTGGATCTTGAACTAAGAGGTATGGTATTAATGAGTATCACTGACCAATCAATGTACTGAGTTTTATGTTATAAATAACAAGAAGGCCATACACTTAGGGGTAGATTTACTAAATTTTTTTTATTCGAATAAACTAATTTCCACAAATTTCTACAAAAAGTCACAGCAAAATTGTAAAAACTCAAATTTTTGACTTGTGGCTTGAAAACGGCAACTTTTTAGTATTGTCACAAAAAACCAGCATCAAAAATCAGAAAACCTCTAAAGTTTCATAGCAAAAAAAAGGGACATCTGCCGTTGACTAGTCGGATTGTCGGATTCAAAATTGCCCTTGTGTTATTGCATATTAAATCTTGAAAAAAATCTTAAGTAAATGGCCCTCTTGTTGTTAAACTTTTTTATATTTTTATCTTGGCCTGATGATCCAAACTGTCAAAGCAGCAAACTGACCAATAGCCATAATACATGGATATGGGATGGTTTGATGACGGGACAGGTTTAAAGATGTTATCTGTCAGTGCACCATATCTGTCAGTTCATGGAGCTTCTGCAGAAGTGAAAAGGAGACACAGCTCATCTTCACTTCCATCTGTTTAAAAAAATTGGGCTGGATGAACAGTGCATTTAAAAAGATTTTACAAAAAAGAGACATACACATACAAACAGTAAATAAAATAAAAGGGAATAAAACACAGAGAAACCCTATGTACGTTACCAAGTTATCTTTGTATCCTCCAGAGGCCAAGAGTTTGAAAACCTGAGCTCACACCCCAACAGCATTGGGACCTCAAGTATGAGCTAATGAGTACCTGGATCTGTTGCCCTTTTTATCCCCCACTGGGACCCTTACTCCTTACCGTATGCATGAGAGGGGAGTGTCCAGGAACTTGTCCCTTGGGACCCCCTGTAGAGAGCTGCACTTCTCATGCCAGTTTCTTGTCATATTAGTCCTTGCCAGTATCCAATATTAATATGAAAATATGGGCTTGCTTTAACCCATATGTGGGCGATCAAAATGATACCAAACATGAGGGGTGTCTCTTGTTCCAGTCCCCCTAACTATCCCTCCTAACTGGTGGTTATAGGCTGTCCCTGTTTGGTATCATTGGGAAGCATGGGACCTCCTCATAACCAATATGTGATTTATGAGGATGTGAACCCTAAAGCAAAGACGATATGGATCCCTTTCTATAATCCTTATTTTCTCATGGCTGTTCCCTCCTGCTGTTTTTTATGTCCATAATTGCCTTTCTTTGATCAACAGATCAAAGAAACCAAAGGCCCCAGCTTCCCTGCCCCAGATGGCTGGCTCAGAATTGTCTGATACCCCAGATAGGTTTGTCACCTTCCACAGTCCCTTGTTGCATATTTACTTAATTAAGGGCCTTTTGTGAACACAAAGCAAAATGTTGCCAGGTTTAACCCTTTATAATGCCAGGACAATACTGCTGTCATGACAATCACTAACTAATAAATTACTCTCTATAACTAATATACAACTTCCTTGCAGGTTAAAAATAACAAAATATTAATATTGCCTAAATGAATTTCCATGTTTAAAAACTGAGATTTTCTCTTTCTTTTAAAATGGATATTCTCAGTCCCATATAATTTTGTGCTGTCTATATTTGGAAAAAAATCAAAACCCTGTTGCCTAAATTCACAGACTGTAAAATAGGCAATTCTGGCTCCTATTACATAGAAACACATTGCCTACCCAAAACTATATCAAATCTGTTTTAGCTACTCTTTTTAACACTGCTAAGATGTATTACAACAAAATATTTGAGAGGAGAACCTATAGCCTTTGTAAAGGAATGACTAATAAAATACATAAAATCCACAGATTTTAGGGTCTTAAAGGAGAAAGAAAGGTAAAAACTAAGTAAGCTTTATCAGAAAGGTCTATGTAAATACAGCCATACCACCCACTGAAACGCTGCACTGAGTTCTCTGTGAAAAGATTTCTTCTATCTGTAACTCATGTGCTGGACACGCAGCTCTTTCCTGCTCCCCCCTCCCTCAAGAATGCTAAGAACTCACTCCCTGCCTTAGGGGAAGCTGGCTCATAGTTTAATTAACTGAGCATGTTCACTTGGTCTGGGTCTCAGTGCAGGAGTGAGGCATTATGGACACTTTCTTTACACAGCTCAGCTCTTCCTGTTTGGCTTCTGATCATCTGAACAGGAGAAATATAGGGAGACTTAAAGGCACTATTGAGACAACTGAAGGTATGCCTGCATCTTGAGATTAACTCTTTACTAGCCTTACCTTCTCCTTTAAGGCAAGTACCTCTAAATAATCACCCCTAAAATGGCAATATTGGATGCTTTACACTTACAGTGAAGCAAACCAGTACAAATGATTTGTTTCATAAACATTAAATAGACCTTGGTAAATCAGATTCCTAGTCTACAACTAAAAAGAGCTGCCAGGTTATCTGAGTCATAAAGTGAAAAGACAAACTATGCACGCGCACCTGGAGATTGGATTGATAAAGAGTAAAAAGATGGTGATGTGGTGCTCCCACAGTAGTGCCTTGGGTGGGTTGCAGTTTTCAGTGAACATCAGCACTGGTCCGGTGGTAATCAATTACTGTATAATGTCTGGTGGTTGCCTAACCAATTGCCATCCCCCAAGAATTATATGTTTTCTTCATCTTTACAATTTACATGCACTACTTCTCATAGATATATCAAATCTATAAAATATATAGAATGTGCTATAATTTATCCTTGTCTCAGTTCACTCATGTTATGAAAGATTGCATCATCTTATTTTCTATTATATCGTTAACAGCTGAAAACTTGCATGGTGGCCCAAATGTATGGATTGGAGATGTGTGGATTTATGGTTCATAGGCAGATTTGCAGATGTTTGTCTGAGGAACAAGTGGCTAATTTTCTCTTGGTCAGGTAATTGCAGCTGAGTGCAGAGCTGATTCACTTAAAGAGGTGCAGACACACACCTGGTCACTCTCCACTGTGTCTAAGAGGAAGAGATGTTGCTGTATCAGGAGGCTGCTGGAGAACAGAGTGATGTTCTGGAGCTCAGTCAACTCAAGGTGATTGGGGACAGGAGGTCTTAAGAGTATATTGAAAACTGTAAGCTGAGAGTAGCAAATTCTGAATAGAAGTAACAGGTTATAGGGAAATTTGTGTTTTGTGAGGATCAGACAATAGGTCCACCTCACTTACACAAAGGAATTCTGACATAGGTTAGAACCAATTCATAAAGCTGCTCAAGTTATTAGAGTAGTAAATGAATTTAGCATCAGGATAATCTGCTATGCCAATTTGGTAATAATTATAACTGCACATTTAATTAATATTCAACATAATAAAAATGATTGGAATTCTGGTCTTTTCTTTACATGAAGCTTGTGCTGAAATAGAACATTAGCAAGCTGACAACAAAATCATTCACGCATTCAAAAAAAAAACCCCAAGCTTCATCAGGGAAACTGCCTTCAGCTTATAAAACCTTAACTGGTATTTTATCATAAAAAAGTATCATTATATCACTAAAAGTGCTCTTTTTCAGTTTCTGTGTAAATCTCATTATAGCTCTGAAACATTATTGAACATCATTAGTCATTTGCAGCTAATCTGAGAAATGGATCATGAAACAAAGCTGCTGCCTTTTTATAATGATTTGTTCTCCAAACTGCTGCAAGAACTCAGAAAGGGAAAGATACAGCTAGGCTTGTCATAACTTCAGACATAAATTCTTTGGTAATCTTTTTCTAACCTTTATTTTTTTCTTTCTCTATTACTGCCATGTACCGACCCAGACATCAGAACAAATGTGGTGCTGCTGCCAAGAATATTAAATGGCCTCTAATTCTGAAAGATATGATTAATGATGGTTGCAGTTTTAGTGCTTATAATAATTATGGAGTTTCTCTGGCTGGTCAGCAGTTATTAGGTTTTCATACTTACAGCAATAGTAGTGCGGATTTCATCTGACCGTGACTAACCAATCTTTCACCTCCTTAAATTTTTATATGTCTTTAAAATAGTGGTTAACAAATTGGGTTGGGCTTAAACAACAAAAACTATTTCCACTAAAGCACATTTAAATAATACTACTGTAAAACACCATGCCAGAAAAACACAATAAAAAGAGTAGGTATAAGAGTTGTATTGGTAAATTTTGCAATGCATTGTGCTGTTTATTATTAACATACCTTTTCAAGGGAAGCACCACGTGGAATGCCTTTTTAAAAAGCCTTGTATAGTTACAAAAAGAGCATAGCACATTACCATGAGATAGCAAACTAGGTTTTATAAAATAAGCAAAGTTCTCTAAGCCTGCTTCTGCTGCATATTGTCTGGTAATGATACCGATACTTTTTGACTGTTATTTGTTAGAAGTTAGACATTATATAGCAGTGTTGATAAGGTTTGACTAACAAAATTCCCTTCCTTTATTTTAGGTTTGAATGTGCTTTGTTATTTCCCCTTTTCCCTGCCTCTGGGCTTCCTTTCATAATTGGCAGATAATCACCTTTCCTAATATCCAAATAGAAGCCTTGAGGGTAGCAGGGTTTTTAGAATGTCATTCATCTACAGCACACAATTGATTTTACAAATGATAATTAAGAACAGGCCTAGGGGCTGATTTACTAACCCACGAATCCGACCCGAATTGGAAAAGTTCCGACTTGAAAACGAACATTTTGCGATTACTTTGCGATTTTTTCGTATGTTTTGCGATTTTTTCGGATTCTGTACGAATTTTTCGTTACCAATACGATTTTTGCGTAAAAACGCGAGTTTTTCGTATCCATTACGAAAGTTGCGTAAAAAGTTGCGCATTTTTCGTAGCGTTAAAACTTACGCGAAAAATGCGCAACTTTTCGCGTAAGTTTTAACGCTACGCAAAATGCGCAACTTTTTACGCAACTTTCGTAATGGATAGGAAAACTCGCGTTTTTACGCAAAAATCGTATTGGATCCGAAAAATTCGTAAAGAATCCGAAAAAATCGCAAAACATACGAAAAAATCGCAAAGTACCGATCATTACGAAAAAAACGCAATCGGACTCCATTCGACCCGTTCGTGGGTAAGTAAATCAGCCCCCTAGTATCAGGTCACTTGATGTGACTTGTGATCCTAATACTGTTCATGAGAACTAGTTAAGCATTTCTACCACTATTATTGCTGTCTACATTTATAAGTAATATAAAACCAATTGAATGCTATGGGCTGTTTTGGATCTACAGATTACATTTCTTGTCAAAGCAGATATCCTGTCAGTCTACAATACATAACAGGCACTATTATCAGATGCTGCTTATGCTTCTGTTGCAGAGTACATTAACTAATTACAGTGGTGTGATTAGATCATCACTAAATTAATTATGGTTTTGCAAAATCATTCATTGTTTTTAATAGAACTTATTCAGCTTAAAACTGAGTTGAATTATTAAATATCTAGAGTTGAATAATGGGCGCCTTTGAGATCCTCGGCATTCACCTATAAAAAATATATTAAAGGTATTTTGTGCATTTACTCCACTGAAAATGCCATCCCCTTTAAACAAAACAGGGATTGTTTGTCCATATATTGCAATATATTTAAGCTGGCCAACTACATCATCCCCAGTCTGGCCAGTCCTACACTTGCTTTCATCTGATTCATTAAGAATGCTGCTTCTTCATCATACATTTTTCACAGGCACAAGTTTTACCTGTCACTTGCTTTCAAAGGTTAAAATTCCCAAATGATTGCACTATTTATCGGCCCGTCTGGGATCAACAAACTGTAGTAGGAAATGATGGGAGATACAAAATGGAGCTGCTTTCTCCGTTTGTGTAAGATAGTAGCTGTCATTTTAAGCAGTTTCCTTCCTGCAGTCTAGCCGTTATAGCTCAGATCACACATTCCTAAGGGAGGGGGGAGGGAGTTCTTAGCATTCTAGAGGGAGGGGGAAAGAGGAGAGAACTGCACAGAATCTGGCCATAGGAATTAAGGATGTTTCTGAGAGAGGAAGTCAGACACTGGAACATCATGCTTACAAAAAAAGAGACAAGAAATCCTGTGTTTCTGTTGATAGAGGAGCTTTCTGATAAAGCTTACTTAGTTTCTACCTTCTGCTTTAAGGACATTAACACATTTTGTGTATTAAGCTACTAAAAATGCCCCACCATCATGTAAACAAAACAGGGATTGCCCTGAACCAAAAGGTCCTCACAAGCAGAGGTTACTACAATTGTTCATATATTGCAATATATTCAAGCTTGGCAACTACATCAGGTAATCATTTTTATCATTAGTTGTGACAAAATTATACATGCCTTTCTTGCAATAATGTTGTGATTAAGGAGATTATTATATCATTGTTTTTCTGCCAAACAGGTGCTTAAAATAGAAGCCCATTTACTAACTGGCTTTTGTTTGTAAATTGGTCTCTTTGTTTGGTTTTCTTCTATTTCATGACAACCACTTTTATGATTCAGTCTGAGGATACCTATTTGTTTCCTCCCAAAAAGCGTGAATTTGTCTTTAGCTATAACAAGGTTTATTTATGTGTTTATTTGTCCATTTTCCAACAAATCTTTGTTCTCTGACCTTCAGCAATTTTCTATACAGGTATAGATTTATTCTTACAAGACATAAAAATTTAATTTACGTAGAAAACTGGAGGAACAGTATTAAATGCCCCAACAAAAGATTAATATATTGCATCAGCTGCATTGCCCTAGTCCAAATTTCTACTTTCTCATACAAAAGTCTTCAATTAGTTTGACACAACCTATCCTTCATAAACCCATGCTGTCTGTTTGTAATTGCTTTATTGATTACTTGCAATATTGCTGCATGCAATGAAAGCGATGCAGATGACTGATGCACAAAGAAACCTGACAAAGAGAAAGGAAATACAATATACATGTGAACAACATAGCTATGTGTATATATATACCTGTGTATATATACAAATATGGGACCCGTTATCCAGAATGCTCGGGACCTGGAGTTTTCCGGATAAGGAATCCTTCTGTACTTTGGGTCTCTGTAACTTAAGTCTGCTAAAAATCATTTAAATATTGAATAAATCCAATAGGCTTGTTTTGCCCCCAATAAGGATTAATTATATCATATACAAGGTACTGTTTTGTTATTACAGAAAAAAAGAGAATCATTTTTTAAAATTAGAATTATTTGCTTATGATGGAGTCTATGGGAAATGGTAATTCGGAACTTTCTGGGTAATGGGTTTCCGGATAAGGGATCCCATACCTGTACTGTATATATGTATATCCAATGAAAACCAATCCTTCTACAAAATCATGTACCTGGGTGTCGGTAAAAAACATAGATATTGAAAAACAGTACCACTCTCTCAAGTTTTGCACAACACAAATACCGTATATACTCGAGTATAAGCTGATCCAAATATAAGCCGAGGTACCTAATTTTACCTAAGAAACCTGTAAAAACATATTGACTCGAGTATAAGCTTAGGATGGGAAATGTAGCAGGTACTGCTAAGTTTCAATAATCAAAATAAATACCAATAAAATTACATTAAATGAGGCATCAGTGGGGTATATGTTTTTAAATATTTATTTCAAAGAAAAACAGTAAACTAGCTCTGTGGAGAAGAGGGTCAACAAAAACAATATGGTATCAACAATGATACCTTGCAACCAAGCTAAAATACAAAGAGTTAAAGTCCGTCAAAACTATATATAGTTTCTATAGAATATAAAGTGCAATGTCTAGTGCAGAATGGGACAGGTGGATGGTAGATGAAGATGAATTTGGGAGGGGACAGGGCACTGGAGGGTCTGGTTGTGGGTGGCCTAATTTGCACACAAAGGACAGAGGGTGCTAGTCTGGAGGGACCCATGGCACCCAACTCGAGTAGAAGCCGAGGGTGACTTTTTTCAGCACATTTTGGGTGCTGAAAAACTAGGCTTATACTCGAGTATATACAGTAAATACAAATTAAACACATTGAACATTTTTCATTATTGTAAATTGAAAAGATTCTTGGAATTACATTTATGATCATTAAGCAAAGTATATTTTTAGGTTTAAATATTCTTAAATAGTATTGCTTTTATTAATGGTCTACCAAGAAATATTAATTTATGTTTATTTTCAATAGTGTTCCTGTCTGGAATTAATCAAAGAGGAACTCCACCCAAACATGATTAAAAAGCTTTTTGAGAAGTAAACATAATTTCAAGCAATTTTGCAATGTACATCAATAAAAAATATGCAGCCTTTTCATGATTCTTAATGCAATTATAGTTTGGAACAGTTTACTTAGGGCAGTGGTACATGTCGCCCTGCATCAATTCTTCGTTGTTGCGGGTGACTAGTCTCCCTGCAATGCCATCCCACTGGCTAGAAGTAAATCGCTGGATGGGATACGTGTCGCTGCGATGTCCCGCAGTCTCCCGGAGTTTTCTTGAGATGAAACTTCAGGCGACTACGGGACATCGCAGTGACGTGCATGCTCCTTATTCTCCTGCTGATCTGGCTGATTACTGCAGTCGATTGTCCTTAGCCTTCAGCCTGCATCCTCCAACTCCCACAATTCTCTGCACATGTGATATCCACGGTTGGACTGGGGGGGGGGGGTTCAGGGCCCACCGAAGCTGTCACAGCAGGCGCCCCGCACCCCCCAAGGGACCCCTGCTGTTAAACACCTTGTATTTATTTTAAACTCACAATTAATGTGAATGTATTTATTTATCTCTGTCAGTTTCTGCTGAGTTTCATATCCTGGCAGTGTTACTGGCACTTGAATGCCATAGAGATGTTTAAGTACGTCATGATTTAAAAATGATTTCTGTATTGCAAGTTGTGTCAGTGGTTTTTCAATAAAATATGGTTCATTACACAAATTAATTAATTCTCAATAGGGATTGAAAGACATAGCTTTGGGTTTTCCTATATGCACATGGTACATTTTATCATGTTTCGTTTTATGGGATAGGATATTTTAAGTGGAGCATAAATAAAATTGACATTAAATTTTATGTTTTATAAAGTATAAAGTATGTTAATGTATTTTAAAATCAGTGGATTTTTTTCTCAGCAAATCCATGCCTGGTGAAAAAATTCCTTCATTACTAGACATAATTAATATATGGATATTAATTGTGACCAATGAAAAATCAGAGAAAACTCTCTTTACTAATTCTTTTTGTGTGTGGATGTTTAAGAGCAAAAAGTTGCAGAAAAAAAGGTCCCACAATCAGGCCCGGATTTGAGGCAAGGCCACTGTTTTTTTGTACGAGAATTAGAAAAAGTAGAGGTTTTGTTACAAGTTGAATAATTCGAAATTTTGTGATTTTCTGCAACTTTTTCCTACACAGACTTTTCTAGTTCAGGCTATATATTATATATTAGTGTGTCCATTGTAGGAAACAATGCTTTCTAAGCAATTCCTAAGGGGCAGATTTACTAATTCAGGAACGGTCCGAAGGCGTCCGAATGCGTTTTTTTCGCAATGATCGGTATTTTTGCGACTTTTTCAGATTGGAAACGAAAATTCAGATTGGAAACAAAAATTTCGGCGTCTTTTCGTATTTGTCGCGACTTTTTCATCGCGGACGTGACTTTATCGTATTTTCCGTGACTTTTTCGTCGCCGTTGCGAAAAAATCAGATTGGTTTTTCCGCCGTTTACAATTGCTCAATACGAAAAAGTTGCGACGGCGACGAAATAGTTGCGCAAAATACGATAAAGTCGCGGCGGCGACAAAAAAGTCGCGACAAATACGAAAAAGTTGCGACAAATACGAAAAGACGTCAACATTTTCGTTTCCAATCCGAATTTTTCCCTTTTGGGATTCGTGGATTAGTAAATCTGCCCCTAAATGTAATGTATATATTATTATTAAGGAGGGTATAACATCGTGAACAAGGTCCTAGACCAGGACCCAAATGTTGATGTAACAAATATGTGATTATCCATGAATAAAGTTTAACATTTGGAATTGGAGTGCGCATAATCCTTGGAGTATTATATATATATATATATATATGTAATAAAGAACCGAGTGCCGCACACACAGGGAATCTTTATTAATCTTTATTGGATTTTTGTTTGATTTTTTTTTATTTTTTGTTCTTTTCCCTGTGTGTGCGGCACTCTGTTCTTCATTTACATAAACTTCTGGCCAGCACCAGGGGCAGTTGGTTGTTTGTAGGGAGTGCTCCTTTTGTTTCTTTTATATATATATAATATATATGAGTGGCCTGCTGACTTAGTTGGGAGATTTATTTTAAGAATATTATCTAAGGGGAGAGCTAATAGTATTTGACTTAAAATACATATATACGTTTTTAGATTTATGGCAAAGATCAGATGACATCAATCTCTAAACAAATAGGTTGTACGTTAGGTGCCATGTGAGGTCAGCCTTTCATGCACTAATTTGTAGCAGTTTCAGAGTGAGAGTACTGACCTCTCCCAATGTCATTAATCACAATACGGAACCTTGCTTTACATGATTTTTTAAACTGTCTTTCCATTGTTTTGGGAATCATGATGTAGAGTAGAGTTGTAATTGATTTTCAGTTGTGTATAAAGCTTATTAACCTCTTGTTCCAAGAGTCTTAAAATGTACTGAAAGGAATAAAATGAATTCAGAAATAGAAGGATTTGTAAACTTTTTAGGCAAGCCATTTGTATTGAAAAATATAAACAGATCACTTTTCTTTTTAAATGGGTTGTTCAGCTTTAATTTGACTTTAATATCATGTAGACACTTATATTCTGAGAAAATTTGCAATCAGTTTTCATTTTTTATAATTTGTGGTTTTTCAATTATTTAGCTTATTGTTTAGCAACTCTCCAGTTTATAATTTCAGCAGCTATCTGGTTGCTAGGATTTTCTTTACCTTAGCAACCAGGCAGTAGTTTGAATGAGAGACTGGTCTATCAATAGGAGACTGAAAAGAAAGATAAGTAGAAAGAAGTAACAATAATAATAAAATTGTAAGCTCGAAGAACAACAGATTTTAAGATACCAGTGTCAGTGACCCCGATTTGAAAACTGGAAAGATGGATAAGAGGAAGGCAAATAATTGTAAAGTTGTTAGGAATAGGACATTCTGTAACATATTAAAAGTTAACTCAAAGGTAAACAACCCCTTGTTCACCTGTATAGACTAACATGCTGAAATATGCATTACAGTAACACCTGAAAAATCTATGTTAGGTTGTAATGTCCACCTGCTTGTGTTATTTCAATGTTTAATTGTAGGGCTCCATACCCTTTAAATACATAAAACAGAATTCATGGCCATCAACTCATTGAGGTTTAAAAGCATTGATAGAGTACATTGTGATCTAATCCCATGAAATCTAAAACAATTTATGCCATTTGCCTTATTGTCCAGGGGCTACTTGTGGCCCCTCTATGTTTGTATATTTATAGGGACTGTATATGGCTACTTGTATGTTTGCATGTAAAATAATTCTAATACAGCATTATTATAGGATCTATTTTAATCAAATAGTTTAAAATTTAGGAAATTATTCCCTTTTATTCTGTAATAACAAAACAGTGCCTTGTACGTGATCCTAACTAAGATTTATTTAATTCTTACTGAAGCGAAAACAATCCTTTGGACCTTAATTATTGTTTAAATTATTTTTTTTTTATCAGACGAGGTATGGAGATCCAATTTATGGAAAGAGCCCTAATTCGAAAAACCCCAGGTCCCAAGCACTTTGGATGTGTATATGATACACATGATTATATTACTCAGTCCTGTGTGAGGAGCAGAATGCAGCA
The DNA here is from genome assembly GCF_000004195.4 of Xenopus tropicalis. Lineage (NCBI taxonomy): Eukaryota > Metazoa > Chordata > Amphibia > Anura > Pipidae > Xenopus > Xenopus tropicalis. The sequence goes on along the minus strand of NC_030677.2, from coordinate 81,089,499 downwards.
TTTTCTGGGGTGAAAGTGCTTGTTAGATGAGCACTGACATCCTTGCTCCCCGGGGAAAAGAAAGAGACTCATAAAATCTTGCTTGCTGTCCATCTCTGAGCTTTAAATTCATATCTTACATGCTGTTAAATAAATAAGCTACCAGATTTCATAAAACAAACAATTGAAAAAAAACCCAACATAATGTAACAACTAGCTGAATGATTTTTCCTGAGGTGCAGCAAAATATAACAGGTGGCTTGAATTTACTATTGATTAAATGTCTTGTTTTTTTCCCTTATTTATGCCCATCAGCCCAGCTCTTCACGGGTGCTCATAAAGATATCTCATTTCTATTACTTCCCAATATTTAATAAAGCAATCATTTCCTTCAGACTCTAGAGCTGCAGGTAGAAATATAATAAAAAATAGATCTCACCAGTGATGGACTAAAAGAACCAAATGGATATGTATTTTGCTAATACTTTTTATCCCTGTGTTTTTAGTTGATCCAAGCAAAATCTTTGGTTGAATTATAATGTTGGGAGCTCAACTAAAGGTAAAATATATCCTCAAAGAGTGTTATCACTATCTACTGAAGGAGTCACCATGTGTAAGTACTGTAACTGAATCTAATGTTAATGATATTTTACACCTAGATTTTTTGATTTCTACTAAATTACTGTACTATACAGTAGGGATGCACCAAATACGGGATTCAGTTTGAGATTCGGCCAAGAAAAATGCAGGGCCACAACATAATTGTGGCAATTTCTATTCACTATGGATGGGGGGTAGCTGTGTAGAGTTTTGGCCCCCTCTTTCAAAGAAATATACTGTGTTACTGGGGAAACAAAAACATACAAATCTCCTTGTGTGTTATTACGCTTAAGTCAAAGAAAAGACTTTAACCCTTTTACTGCCAGCCGTTTTGGTCAAAGCGGAACTTGTATTGCCTGACAGTTTTTGAACATTTTGCACTGTTTCACTTTAGGGGCCTTTCCTCGGGGGACTTTTAGTTTACCCAAGAAAATAATATATCGTTTCTTTCAGAACAACCTAAGCTTTCAAAATATGGTAGAATTTTTGTGTAATTCCAATTCTGTAACAAGATATAGACTTCTAAATGTCTAAAAATGCAAAAAAAATCAAATTTTCCATAATATAAACACACATACTAGAAACAAAAATGATTTTATGCACGAATATACAACTGATTTGGAAAGTCCCATGTCTCCTGAACATGCCAATACCAAATATATATAGTTTTATGGAGATTTCTCACTTGTATAGGTCAAAAACTCCCAGCAGTACACTACCAAATTTCCAAAGCACTGCTCCAGAAAGCTGCATACTTTAGATTTCAAGGACAAAATTTAACTAACAGAAGGTTTATCCCAGAAAATTGTACATTTTTGGAATGAACAGATTCTGGGGAATAAAGAATAGGCACAACTCTCTGTCTACTCCAAACTTTCAAGTCACAATGCTTTCCTAAAGTTATTGGTTTTTATCAAAATTTGTGATTTTTTTTAAAAATCGCTTCAAAGCTTCCAGTCTAAAGTATCTTATCTCCTACAGGTCATAAAGTAACCAAATAAAACACCCTAAATATGAATGCCAGGGGTCCACTGAACAGTTTGATGCCCAATATGTATAGGTTTACTTAAGTATGTGGCATGTAGGGGCCCCAATGTGAACATACCCCCATATGATCTATCATTTCTGTCATTTCAGCTCCTGCAAAATCAACACATTTACATCATTATATGTGGGATAAAGCTAGTAAAAAGTATGCTCAACCCAGAAAGTCATATATTTTTGGAAAGTACACATTCCCCCGAATCTAAAATGGGTACCCATGTCTTTCTACTCCAAAGTACCAAGCCGCACAGCTTTTCTAAAGTTAGCAATTTTGATGACATTTCCAAAAATCCCCTCAAAGCTTCCACTTTGCAGCATCTTATCTCCCACATAGCATTAGGTACCAAGATAAAACACCCTGAATTTGAACACCAAGGGTCCACTGAACAGTTTGATGCCCAATATGTATAGGTTTACCTAAGTATGCGGCATGTAGGCGCCCCAATGTGAACATACCCCCATATGATTAATCATTTCTGTTATTTCAGCTCCAGCAAAATCCATGCATTTACATCATTATATGTGGGATAAAGCTAGTAAAAAGTACGCTCATCCCAGAAAGTCATATATTTTTGGAAAGTACACATTCCCCCGAATCTAAAATGGGTACCCATATCTTTCTACTCCAAAGTACCAAGCCACACAGCTTTTCTAAAGTTAGTAATTTTGATGACATTTCCAAAAATCCCCTCAAAGCTAACACTTTGCAGCATCTTATCTCCCACATAGCATTAGGTACCAAGATAAAACACCCTAAATTTGAACGCCAAGGGTCCACTGAACAGTATGATGCCCAATATGTATAGGTTTACCTAAGTATGCGGCATGTAGGGGCCCCAATGGGAACATACCCCCATATGATCTATCATTACAGCTCCTGCAAAATCAACACATTTACATCCTTTATGTGGGATAATGCTACAAAAAAAGTACACTCACCCTAGAAAGCCATATATTTTTGGAAAGTAGACATCCCCCCGAATCTATAATAGGTAAACATTTCTTTTTGCTCCAAAGTACCAAGCTGTAAAGCTTTCCTAAGTTTGCAGATTTATATGACATTTAGAAAATTGCATAAAAATGTTGCAATTTGCCACATTTATCTCTCACAATTTCTTGATAAAGATCAGATCACCCCAAATAGGAACACCTAAGGTCTACTGAACAGTTTGATGCCCAATATGCATAGATATACCAAAGTCTGCGGTAAGTACTGACCCCAAAATGAAAATAGCGCATATGGATTTCTCGCCTGCCAACTCAGCTTTTGCACAGAGCCCCCTGACAGCGTATTATGTGCAGTAACCCCCCCTAACTATACAGAGACCCCCAGAAAACCATATATTTTTGGAAAGTACACATTCTGATGAATTCAAAATAGGTAAAGTTATTTTTGTACACCAAAGTTACACCTGGCAAAGCTACGCTAAAAACAGATTAGGAACACTTATACAGGGATAAAATGCGATAAAACCACAAAAATTGTGCAAATCAGTGAAACAACAAAATAAGTCACATGACAGTGTAATTAGTGGTCAGAATATCTGATCCAATAGTCACGCTGTCAAAATAAACAGTTTTTAGGTAAAAGAAACTAAAAACAAAGTGGTAAAATGAAAAAAAAAAACAAAGTGTTTGTGTATACATGTGTGTACATGTGTAAAAGTTGTGTGACAGTGTGTAAGTGTGTATATGAGTGTAAATAAGTGTGAAAAATGAAAAAAACAAACAAACAAAAAAAAACCTGCTAAATTGTGTGCTGTAAGTGTGTGTAAATGTATGTAAGTGTGTATAAATGTATGTAAGTGTGTGTAAGTGTGTAAGTGCAAAAAAAAAAACCAAACACCTTACCTGTCCTGAAGCACCCGATCACCTCCAGGTCCTCCATGCAGCAGTGGGTGGCGGCATTGGGGGGAAGCAGGAAGCAGCAGACGCGATGCGATCACGTCTGCTGCTTCCAGGAGGGTCCTGCGATGATCGCTTCGCAGGACCCTCATGACAGCCCCCCTGGCTCGTTGCCCAGGGGGGCTGTCATCGCTAGAAACTCTCTGCAGCGGCGGCACATGCCGCCGCTGCAAAGAGAAGACTTTAAATGCCAACGTATCCCATACGTCGTTGGCAGTAAAAAGGTTAAAGCATATAATAGAAACTTGGCCGTCCCAGCAGAATTTACCCCTCTGCCCTTAGCTTTGTGTGTGCCATACTCCTGCCTGCCCCATGCCCCTGTGTGTGCCATACCCTACTCTACCAGTAGTTCTGGGGAGTTTTGCCTGCAACTTGCTGCACTACTCAAAAAAACATGTTCAGTCTGGCACTCACACCAACTGGCAGATTTTATCGCTGAACGAGAAAACTTTTTAAACCCAGCCGATTCATTTTTTTCCCGATAATGTCGGGCTGATTAATGGGCCGACGATCGTTCATACACCATCAACTATATGATAAGTTAACAGTATAATCAGATCGTTCTGGAATCGGTCATTTTAAAGTAAAAAATCGGCTCGTGTATGGCCACATTTAGACCTCTTTGCTTGCAAGAGAAATAAATACTTGTACAGGTATAGGACCCATTATCCAGAATGCTCGGGACCAAGGGTATTCCGGATAAGGGGTCTTTCTGTAATTTGGATCTCAATACCTTAAGTCTACTAAAAAATCAATAAAACATTAATTAAACCCAATAGGATTGTTTTGCATCCAATAAGGATTAATTATATCTTAGTTGGGATCAATTACAAGGTTCTGTTTTATTTCTACATAGAAAAAGGAAATCAGTTTTAAAATTCTGAATTATTTGATTAAAATGGAGTCTATGGGAGACAGGCATTCCGTAATTCGGAGCTTTCTGGATAACGGGTTTCCGGATAAGGGGTCCGATACCTGTACAACAATTTCATCCTCAGGAGGTTATAATAATTCTCTGAGGTCGTTTTTTAAATCATTCAGAGATTTATGGTGCCAGAAAAGAATATTTTGCTGATATTTGTGTCCCCGATTCTCTATCTGTACCAGATGTTGCAATGTGTCAAGATATACCAGGGAACATAAATATTGGTTTAACATGCTAACTTGAATTTATGACTTGTCAACCATTTACCCACACGTTCCTCATTGTTACACACGTATTTTTAAACTGGATAGAAATAACTTCAAGCAATATATCTGTTCAAAATAGTGTGTTAGTGAAGGTGTTTTATCTTCACGCTTTTGGACTTTCTTCCAATTATATGGATAAAAACAACCGCTAAATCCATTTGGGATGTATTGCGATGATTAACTGCCATTTATTTTTTTGTCAGTTCTGTTTCAGCAGTACATAATTCAATAAATAATATATTGTATTGTTTGTGCAAAAGGTACTCCAACAAGAATAGATATATTATTGCCAAGGGACCAATATATATACAGTCCGAGTGGTGCACAGCTGCTAAAAAATGTATTAGGGTCACAATATAAAGAACAAAGATATATATATATATATATATTATATATATATTTACATGGATAAAGTATGATCCTGTCCAGTAATCTATGTCAACTTTATGTGTTGCCTGTGGTTTATGATAGTTGGTACTGAGGTCAAATGGTAAAAGAGTTTCTGACCTCTGGGGGGTCTCTCTGACTGCTGCAGCAGTCAGATAATTTCAATTGGTATAGCCCTGAAAGGTTTCTGTTTAAACCTGCTCTATTGCAGTTCCAGTTTTAAATATGAAATAATAGGCATAGGGGACCATTTATCAAGGTACGATCGCTTCAGAATAAATATTTCATATTTTTTCTAAGTTTTCGTACTGTGCGTATTTTTTGTGGCTTTTTCATTAATTTGCGCAGCTTTTTCGTACTTTGTGCCAAAAAGCGCAAAATACGACAAAAACGTATTTGTCGCGCCTAGTACAAAAGTTCTGTATTCATTCAAGCTTCGGTATCGTGACTTTCCTTTGGTCAGGTTGGAGCTGCAGAGTGCCTTTGAGTCCTATGGGAGGCTTCCAAAAATAGAAGGATCAAAGTCAGAAAGGTTTTTATCGCCGTTTATGATCGTTCGGATACAAAGATTTTGGGACTTTCGGATCACCAATACAATATGATCGTGACTAATACGATTTTTTTTTTTAATACGATTCAAACTCGTACTTTGCTGAATCAGCCCCATAGAGTTGTGCAACAATAACACAGGCATACTACTACTAGGTCTGCTACTTTAATTTAGGAAATGTAAAACATTGACAAAAGTAAACACCGAAAATGTCATGTCTGTACAAATATGGGAAACAATTTAATGAACTTATAGGAGTCATTTACCATCATTTACCCATACCCCGGACACAAAATTGGGCCCCTTAGTTCATTTTTAGAAATCTGACACAACCTTCACACTGTGACTGCAGGTACAAGGAAGTCCTGTCCTGTTTCCGCCCGACCACAGGCATCCTTCACAATTTAAAAGAATGACTACATGTTTCTCCAACTTGCACCTTATGAATATAGTGCTGCTTAGCTCAAGCAGTGCTGTAGTCATGAGCAAAGTGCAAGAACCCTATTACTTTGTTTTCTGACTGCAGAATTGTGTGCAGAGAGGGCTTTTTACTTGTTTTTTTGCACTTTGCTCCCCTGCCAAGATAATAAATGAGCTTATGTATACTTTTAAAAAAAATAATATACACAATTTGCAAACTTGTACTTATTTTTATATATTGTAATTATAAACTGTTGTTTGTGTATATGCTCTTGGCACTATAAGTTGCACACTTAGTTATTTGTCAGGGCCTGACAATTGCACCCCTAAGGTGATTTCTATTTAGGAGGAAGTAATTCAGTTTGCCACAACATTCAACATCTTAACAGTGCACAAAAAAAGTGGGTGAAAACTAGTACAGCAGTTAGAGTACAGCTGGTTAATAAATTCTGGTGATCAAGATTTCAATGGTAAGCCTCTCTTAGCTGTAGACTAAAAACATGATGAATTGAAGTTTCCACCACTGCCGTACCAGTAAAATGATAGTTTTGGATTTCCTATACTTTTTTATTTTGTTTCACTTCAAGGTGGTGGTAGCTTTGGGGTCCTCCTGTAATAATAGGCCCCCCTTGTGTGATTTATCTGAGAAGACTAAATATATGCAATGGCACTTGGTGCCAATACTTGCAAGAGTGGGGAGCTCGTTTACATACAGTATATTGATACTCATTTATGGGCAACTGCAATTGTGTTGCAGTCATAATTGAAGCCTCTTATTTAATTGTCCCAAAAGATGGACGTACTGAAACTCCTTAACATCGGTATTTAGTAACCATTTTGTTTTCTTACTTTGTGTATGCTCTTATCAAATTAATTACTTAGTGGAGGCATATGAGGTGAGTTGGGTATTAAAATGATATTGTATTGGACAATGCATTCATTTTTAAATGGTATAGAAACAGTCTACATATTGTTACACATAGTAAACCTTAACCCACAAATCTAACAGGTACTGTAGTAGAGGAGTCCCAAGGATCACACATATGAACACCTTCATCTGAACTGTAAATATTTGCAAATGGCATAATAATTAAAGAATTTTTCTCACTCTTAAACAAAGCAAATTTTAGGGGGCTGATTTATCAAAATCCAAGTATGCATTTTTCCATGATTCAAGAAAAAACTCACCGAAAAAATGTGATGGCAAGATATGCTCGAGAATATTCTTAAGAACCACAAATAGTCGGTATTTATTAAAGAAAAAATAAGTCACCAAAAAAAAAACTTAACAAGTTAAAGCTAGTAAAAGCCAGTTCATTAAAACATTTGAGTATTTTAGTTTTAGCCTCATTGGAAATTAATGGACAATGTGATTCTCGTCAATGTAAAGGTTAACAAAGGTCCAGGACCGGATGGGATTCATCCCAGGGTATTAAATGAGCTAAGCGCTGTGATTGCCAAACCTCTTCACTTAATTTTTCAGGATTCATTGAGGTCTGGCATGGTGCCGAGAGACTGGCGGATTGCTAATGTGGTGCCGTTATTTAAAAAGGGATCCCGTTCTCAGCCTGAAAACTATAGGCCTGTTAGTCTGACGTCAGTAGTAGGAAAACTTTTGGAAGGGGTAATAAGGCATAGGGTACTTGAATATATTGCAGTTCACAATACTATAAGTTTGTGCCAGCATGGTTTTATGCGTAACAGATCTTGCCAGACTAATTTAGTCGCCTTTTATGAGGAGGTGAGCAGGAACCTCGATGCTGGAATGGCAGTTGATGTCATCTACTTGGACTTTGCTAAAGCGTTTGATACAGTACCTCACAGAAGGTTAATAATCAAATTGAGGAATATTGGTCTAGAACATAATACTGTATCTGTAATTGGATAGAGAACTGGCTGAAGGATAGATTACAAAGAGTGGTGGTAAATGGAACATTTTCTAATTGGACCAGTGTGGTTAGTGGAGTACCGCAGGGGTCAGTCCTTGGTCCTTTGCTTTTATCTTGTTTATTAATGACCTGGAGGTGGGCATAGAGAGTAATGTTTCTATTTTTGCTGTCTTGTATAAAAAAGGGCATTGACTCAAGGGATGAAAACTGGTTAAGGGGATGGAAGATTTAAACTATGAGGTTATAGATATAGATAGCCGGAGCGCATATGTGAAAAACAAAAAATATATAATAGTGCAAAAACGTTTACATAAAATGAGCCCTTCTCCCCATATAAGTGAACTTGTGCTCTACGAACATATATAAACACCAAAGTGCAGTAGTATAAACTGCTTACCAGATGGCAATGTTAGCAGGCCAAATGAATTAGATGTACTCAAGTGCAGATTGTAGCTAAATGGATAAAAAGTATCCTTATGCAGATTGCAACTGTATCCAAGTGCAGATTGTAACCGGGTAAAACTTTCGTCTGATGGTTACTTGAGATGTAGCGAACTGTTCGCCGGAGAACTAATTCGCACGAAAATCGGGTGTTCGCAAGTTCGCGAACTTTTAGCGAGGTTCGCAATTTTGGGTTCGCCTTAGCTGGAGCCAAATTTTGACCTCTCACCCCAGAGCCAGCAGATACATGGCAGCCAATCAGGCAGCTCTCCCTCCTGGACCACCCCCGGACCACTCCCTTCCATATATAAACCGAAGCCCAGCAGCCATTTTACATTCTGCCTGTGTGTGCTTGATGAGTTAGCATAGGGAGAGAGCTGTGCAGGGGTTTGAGGGACAGTTTAGGTAGCTTTGCTGACTAGTAATCTACTTTCTACTGCTCTGTATGTAGCTGCTGTGGGCAGCTGTCCTTCTGAGGACTGCTTTTATTTTCTGATTAATGATTACAACAACGTATTTTTCAGAGAAATTTTTGCCCTTGATCCCCCTCCTGCATGTCACTGTCCAGGTCGTGGCACCCTTTAAACAACTTTAAAATCAGTTTTCTGGCCATAAATGGCTTTTCTAGGTTTCAAAGTTCGCCTTCTCATTGAAGTCTATGGGGTTCGCAAAGTTCGCACTTTTTGGCAGAAGTTCGCAAACGGGTTCGCGAACTTTTTTTGTGAGGTTCGCTACATCCCTAATGGTTACGCACCTATTTTTGGCGCTGTGTTCTCTCACACACTTCCATAGGTGTGCATTAGTTTATTTGAGACACTCCCCCTTTTTTTTTTTTTTTTTAAAATACTGATGCGACCGTAGGTAGGCATTGGATGACGTCATAAACGTCAGACGAAAGTTTTACACGTGGTACTGACCCTACATTAAAGGGCTATATAAGGATAACTTCTGGGGTGATGTGACTATTTGATTTACTGTTACTTATGCTCCTGAGGAAGTGTACCACCAGTACACGAAACGCGTTGGGCTTCTTAAGAACCTGTATTTCTTCTACATCTTGTAAGTTATATTGATTTTAGCAGTTTTCCTATAATAAATAATATTGCACCATTTGCTGCTCTTCTCTTTGTGCCTCATTGAGGATACAGCTACAATCTGCAACAAGATACATCTGACTTATTTGGTTACAATCTGCACTTGGATACAGTTGCAATCTGCATCAGGATCACTTTTTATCCATTTAGCTACAATCTGCACTTGAGTACATCTAATTCATTTGGCCTGCTAACATTGCCATCTGGTAAGCAGTTTATACTACTGCACTTTGGTGTTTATATATGTTCGTAGAGCACAAGTTCACTTATATGGGGAGAAGGGCTCATTTTATGTAAACATTTTTGCACTATTATATATTTTTTGTTTTCCACATATGCGCTCCAGCTATCTATATCTATGAACGTCTTGGGACCCAGTCAAAGGGGTTGATCTAAGGTGGAGCTGCAAGCTTAAACGCAATACGATTTGTTATATTGACTGCACACTGTATGGAATTTCATCACATCTAGAGCGCTGAGGACTTGGTATTGTATATACCCCACTACAGATTCAAACTATGAGGTGAGACTGTCGAGGTTGGGGTTGTTTTCTCTGGAAAAGAGGCGCTTGCGAGGGGACATGATTACTCTGTACAAGTACATTAGAGGGGATTATAGGCAGGTAGGGGATGTTCTTTTTTCCCATAAAAACAATCAGCGCACCAGAGGTCACCCCTTTAGATTAGAGGAACTGAGCTTCCATTTGAAGCAGCGTAGGTGGTTTTTCACGGTGAGGGCAGTGAGGTTGTGGAATGCCCTTCCTAGTGATGTGGTAATGGCAGATTCTGTTAATGCCTTTAAGAGGGGCCTGGATAAGTTTTTGAAGAAGCAGAATATCCAAGGCTATTGTGATACTAATATCTACAGTTAGTACTAGTGGTTGTATATATAGTTTATGTATGTGAGTGTATAGATTGGTAGGTGTGGGTTGTGTGTACTGGGTTTACTTGGATGGGTTGAACTTGATGGACTCTGGTCTTTTTTCAACCCTATGTAATTATGTAACGATATGTAACTATTTCATGTAAGACAAAAGTCACCTGGGAATATTCTGTCTCTTAATAAGCTATTCTTCCTGAAAAAAGTCACATGAGTTTTGTCCTGGTTATCTTTTTCACCTCATGTTTCTTTCACAAACTCGAATTGTAATCTGCTCTTCAGTGTTGTGTTTTAAAATGATTATAAATTATGATGATTCTGTTTAACATGTCAGTAACCCAAATGCTACACAAACCATGCTTTTGCAGCCCTATTCAAAACAATTTGCCAAAACCTAAATTTCATGCTACCAAAAATTTTCAATTTTTCATTTTTCATTTGCAACTATTTTTAAATGAATATTTAAATATCTTACTAGCTAACACATTTCCATACTATATGAAATCCCAAAATGTCTCCTCTAAACATATAAACTTTTTATTAAAAAATCATATGTTCCAGTAGAAAATTAAAGCAAAAAAAAAAATAAGCGAATAAAAATGTTGATGTTATGTTGTAATGCTCTTACAGTCGATTCATTGGGGTTCTGTCTAATCTGAGAGATGCTTTATTTAAAATTTATACCAGACAGATATCTGCAGTGTCCAAGGGCCCACCAGAAAACTCTTAGATCCTAGGCCCACTCTCTCCTTCTCTGTTCACTCACTTTCTTTAGTCTCTTAATTACTTCTTTTTACATACTATTATCTATCCTTTCCTCCATTTCTTCTGTTTCTTCTCATATAGAATTGAGTAATGGCCATAGTACAGGTATAGGACCAGTGGCGTAGCGAGGGGGGTGCCGAGGGGGCCATGGCCCCGGGCGGCGTATCAGAAGGGGCGGCGGCGGCTCCTTCTCTCTTACAGGCAACAGGCGTTTTTATAAGGTTGCGCCCGTGCGTATGACGTCACACGTCAGCGACGAGGCGCAACCTTATAGAAGCGCCTGTTGCCTGTAAGAGAGAAGGAGCCGCCGCCGATGGTCTGTTGGGGGTATGTACTATGGGGGAAATTGGGGGCACTGTGTGGGGGCTACTGTCTATGGGGAAATTGGGGCACTTTCCATGGGGGGGGCCAGGTCTTTGTGGGGTATTGTGTATGGGGGCACTTCCTATTGGGGGCACTGTGTATGGGGCAATTGGGGCTCTGTGTATGAGGGCACTTTCTATTGGGGGGCAAGGTCTTTGGGGGGTATTGTCTATGGGGACACTGTGTATGGGGAAATTGGGGCACTGTGTATGGGGGCACTTCCTATTGGGGGCACTTTGTATGGGGCAATTGGGGGCACTGTTTATGGGGGCACTTTCTATTGGGGGAACTTTCTATTTATGGGAACTGTGTATGGGGCAATTGGGGCACTGTGTATGGGGGCACTTTCTGTGGGGGGGGGCAAGGTCTTTGGGGGGTACTGTCTATGGGGGAACTGTGTATGGGGAAATTGGGGCACTGTGTATGGGGGCACTTCCTATTGGGGGCACTGTCTAAGGGCAATTGGGGGCACTGTGTGGAGGGGGCTGTCTATGGGGACACTGTGTATGGGGCAATTGGAGGCACTGTCTATGGGGAAATTGGGGCACTTTCTATGGGCAATTGGAGGCAATGTGTGTGGGGGGCACTGTGTATGGGGCAATTGGGGGCACTGTGTATGGGGGTACTGTCTATGGGGCAGTTGTATGGGGGGACCGTGGCCAGAATAGCGTTAGGGGGGCCTGGCCAGCATAGTGTTAGGGGGCACTGTGGTAGGGTGACCCTAATACTTTTTATGTCTGTGTGTCCTGTACTGATGGGAGGGGCCCCGTGATTTCTGATGGCGGCCCTGCCACCATGGGCAGCCACGGACGCACAGCTGAATCCACTTTTGACAATTATGACATGCGCACCGCATTTCAAATTCAATAAAAAAAAATAAAAAAATTTAATGCTGCTTTTTTTATTTTGTCTATTTTTTTTAAGAATAACTAAATAGAGGGGCGGCAAATTTCCGGTCGGCCCCAGGCGACGAAAGCCCACGCTACGCCACTGTATAGGACCCATTATCCAGAATGCTCGGGACCAAGGGTATTCCGGATAAGGGGTCTTGCCGTAATTTGGATCTCCATAACTTAAGTCTACTAAAAAATCAATAAAACATTAATTAACCCAATAGGATTGTTTTGCATCCAATAAGAATTATTTATATCATAGGTGGTACTGTTTTATTATTACAGAGAAAAAGGAAATCAGTTTTAAAATTCTAAATTATTTGATTAAAATGGAGTCTATGGGAGATGGGCTTTCCATAATTCGGAGCTTTCCAGACAAGGGATCCCATACCTGTATAGGCACACAAGGCAAATGGTTGAGTAAGCAGGGGGGCCCACTGACACCTGGGCCCACCGGGAGTTTTCCTGGTATCCTGGTGGGCCAGTCTGACACCGGATATCTGGTGGTGGGACTCTTGTTCTCGTGCCCTTGGCAAATGTTTCTTTTACCCATTTATTAAAACTGCCCTGACTGATTTACAGAAACTGAAGTAACAAATAGCTTTCTGCTTGGGTTTATATGAAGAACATATTGCTAAGTTTATTCATGCATTTCCTGTCCAAAGATAAATGGAAATATTGCAAATATTTGCAGGCCATGTGGATAACTGTTATATAAAAGAAAGGTCATGCATTAGTAGATGGTCATAGTCTATGTATACAATTGTCACAAGTGTAGCACTGGCCGGATGGAGCCTATGTGCTGTGTAACATTGTGTAAAGAAGCTACAGTTCAGGGCAGGTAACTGGCAAACAAACAAATGTGTTTTACAGGCCAGAGAACAAAACCAGGTCAGCTATAACTTGGACTTGAGGAGCAAATTTTTATGCCTTTTATGGATTTGTGGAAAAATACACTATTTTGCCTGTTGCAATTTTTTTTGTGAATTCATGCCAAAATGCATGTGTTGCTGTGTATTTTATTTTACTTTAAAAAAATACTAACAAAATTCAGATTATGCCATTTTGTTCTGACACTCATGCAGTTTCTTTTGGCATGCTTTTACATTACATTACATTAACATTTATTTATAAAGCGCTAACACATTCCACAGCGCTGTGGGTTACATACATTGGACATACAGAGTAACATATAAAGCAATCAGTTACCGATACAAGAGGTGAAGAGGGCCCTGCCCAAAAGAGCTCACAATCTACAAGGAGAAAGGGTTGAGACACAAGGTGTGGGAATGGGCATGACCAGAGTTGTGAGAGGTGTGGCACAGGGTATTGCTAAACTAGATTAGGGTAAGCTTCTCTGAATAAATGTGTTTTTAGAGATCTCTTGAAGGCAGAGAGATTGAGAGAAAGTCTGACAGTTTGTGGGAGCGAATTCCAGAGAAGGGGGGCAGCCCTTGCAAAGTCTTGAATGCGAGCGTGTGAGGAGGGAATGAGAGAGGAGTTGAGGAGCAGGTCAGTAGAGGAGCGTAACAAGCGGGTTGGATGGTATCTAGAGATGAGTTCAGAGATGTAGGGTGGGGCAGAGTTATTGACTGCTTTAAATGTGAGGGTCATTAGTTTGAATTTTATCCTGGATGGTAGGGGAAGCCAGTGCAGGGATTGGCAGAGTGGGATGGCAGAGGAGGAGCGGTTGGAGAGGTGTATGAGCCTGGCAGCAGTATTCATTATGGACTGGAGAGGGGACAATCTTTGGAGGGGCAGGCCAATTAATAGGGAGTTACAGTAATCCAGGTGAGATATTATAAGAGAGTGAATAAGAATTTTGGCAGCATCTTGGGTGATAAATGATCGGATTTTGGAGATATTTCTTAGGTGAAAGTGACATGATCTGATAAGTGATTGGATATGAGGAGTGAAGGACAGGGCAGAATCAAGGACAACCCCAAGGCACCGGGCCTGGGAAGATGGGGTGATGGTAGAATTGTTAACCGTTATAGATACCTCGGGAACAATGTGGGTGTTGGATGGGGGAAAGAGAACCAGTTCAGTTTTAGAGAGGTTTAATTTAAGGTAACGTTGGGACATCCAAGTGGAGATAGCGGACAGGCAGGAAGAGACGCGAGTTTTGGGCAACATCGCCGGTGATGTTTCTTTCTAATGTTAATAAATACACCACCAACTGTCTGAATTGAACCCTGGACCTTAGCATTGGAAATTGGAAGCCAGGAGCCCCTACACCAAAAAAAGTTATAAGTCTTGGTGTATTAGAACATATATTTCTTTGTGGCCTAAAGTCCAGGTGATCACGGGACATCACAGATCTTCCTTTACCCACTAAGGACCAACAATCACCCTGACACAATGGAAAACATATTTTCCTACGAGAAATAGTTGTGGCATAGTGCAAAGGCGCTTCTCTATCAGTTTAGGGCTATGTATAAGATGCCTTAACAGCAATTTAAATTGCCTTCTCTGTAACATTTTAGGTTTAATTTAATCATTTTGTCCAGTGTCAATGACAGTTTTCCAATACAAACAAAGAACTTGTAAAACCATACCTTCCCATAACACAATTAAACAACAAGATCGTAACATGGCATAATAAACACTTAGGTTACAGATCTTTAAGTAAAATCAACATTTTTCAACTTACACCCTTTTCTTGAAATGCCTGCTAGCTAACACAAATGGGCTGCCTGCCATGCCAGCCACTATCTGCAGCTGCATTAGGTAGGCAATTAAAGTGCACCCTTCTCACCCTTGGGTCACTGTGATCAAGGAGACCAATGAACACCCTCAGCACCATTGTGCTTTTTTGTGTAGGTAATACACACTTAACCCCCTAGCAAGCATGTTCTAACAGTCCCTGCCAGGAGCACAGTAGGAGGGGAATAGCCAATCACAGTTCTGCATCTCTGCACAGTTCTGCAAAGGCAGGCTTCAGTCCCCTATCAGGTTTGCCTAGCTGTGCTGAGTGCCGCCAGCCTGCACAGCCTGGGAAAGGAGTCAGCAGGGAGTGGAACAGATGGATAGGACTGGTAGGGGTTTTCAAGGAATTTCTAATAAATCAGCCTGAAACATTACTTTTTTAAGCACATTCCTTCTATATTTAGAGGAATATAATGCACAGGCACATTCTTGTTTTTTATGCAATATGTCTCCTTTAATAAAGGTTCCCGTTGCTTCTGGGTGCATTTAAATTGTATAAGTGATTTTGATCTAAAGTTTAAAAACATTAAAAGCTCTAACCAATGTCTGAAATGAAAGTAACATAACCACAGAACAGGCTTTGTACTAAACATGGGGAAGAAGATTGGGGTATGGGAAGTATATTCCTAAATAATCCCAATGTGAGCACAACCTAGATTATATTACAGATTGCCTTGGTATGATTTATTCTGTTCTCATCTTTTTTCTACCCATAGTGCTATCAGGATAAGTGATAAGATAAGCAGTGTAGGAATCTGTGAAAATAAGAAAATCTTTAATAATAATCTACTGAAACTAAAATCCCTTCAGCCATAAGTGTTTAACCTTAACTGGCAATGAGCAGACAGTAATGCATTACCCTAAAAGAAATGGATTATCGGTCTTGAATACTTAAGCATTTGAGAACTGAATATAAAATAAACGGTAATTCATGAGGAACCCTCTGGGGCATGATCAGTAAACATTTCCAAAAGCCAGCACCAAGAGAAAATGCCTGTTTAAATGGTGTACACACAATCCTGATCTAGATTCTTCACTTATTGTTTAAATATGTATAACATCTTAAACCTTACATTTTATGTATCACCATAAACTTCCATTTACTTTATAGCATTTGTTAACAAAGGTGATACATTTAATATGTAACTAATATAAAATCCCTTTCTGCTCTATATAAAAATGAATGTTATGACATCTATCAAATTTGAATTATACATACTGTATTCTAAATGGCAAGTTCCTTCTGAATATAATGGTTTTCAGACGTAAGATAAAGATAGAGTCTTAAAACATTTTTGTTTTCCCTTGATACTTATGAAAAGAACTGTAAAAACTATGAATCTCTTTCAACCTTAATTCTAATTTAAAACTATTTCTGAGTTAAAAAGAATCATTTGAGAACAATATTGAAAATAAATAATAGAAAAGAAGGAGTTCATGCTTTGATAAAAACTTATATTGACTGCACAGAGCAGGTGTACAGTTTGGTGACAAAGTGGTTTTAAGGGTAACATCAGATTCCTAAGCTTTAGCAAGTATGAGCCTGGCGTGCTTGGCATAAACTGCATTTTCTTCTATTTAAGTGCCAGCTATGACTGTGATAAGTAGGTTCATAATAACTGATCCAAATACAAATTTTCTTTTGTGCACTCCATCTGTAGACAGTGACTTGGTAAGAAGATGCCAGAAAAGAGAAGAATTGTGACTGGCAAAAGATTCCACTGTCTTGTGCTCCTTCTTGTAGCTCCATTCACAGGCATGACATTGCCCTGTGTGAAGCTACATGGAGCAGATATTAGTGCAAAAATGCATACTTTTGCATTCCAGCATTCCATGTAGCTCCACGCAGGCTGATGCTATACCTGTGAATGGAGCTACAAGATGGAGCATATGAAGAAATCCGCCTGGGACAATCCGCCTAGGTAAAAAAAATTCAGGCAGATAAAAGCAGATAATCCCTTTCGTGTGCCTCTGCCTTGAATAGAAATAGGGTCACAGCAGAATCGTGTCTTTGTGCCTGATATCAACATTGCTTTCTTATCTTGTGCTCTCATTGGCACAGTATACAAATCATTGTAAAACAGCTAGGCACTGTAATGCAATATAAAAAAGACAATTACTGCTAGGGGTTTGGAATTTACAGGTATATTATACAAGGTAAAAATTACTGCAGAGAGCAGCATGCTGCCAAACAAATATAAATTATAGCAGTCATCCTTTGTCCCTTCAATATTCCACAAACTATGGTAAAATACAGTTTACAATAGATATAAATGTATAGCAAATGGTATAAGGTCTTCTCCTTCGTTGTATGAAATTAGACAAATTTGATTTGAAACAAGGGCCCCCACAGAAAAACTCATAATACAGTTTTAGAATCTTTTGGGACAGAGGTGTAATATTTCTGCATACTCAGCAGGCAACAGTTTTGCAGCAAAACTGAAGCATTTGAATGTGTCCTTAGTACAGATATGGGACCTGTTATCCAGGATGCTTGGAACCTGGAATTTTCCAGATAAGAGATCCTTCCATAACTTGAATCTTCGTACCTGAAGTCTAATAAAACATTATTTAAACAATAAATAAACCCATAGGATTGTTTTGCCTCCAATAAGGATTAATTGTTAGCTTAGCCGGGGTCAAGTACAAGGTACTGTTTTATTATTACAGAGAAAGTAGTTAGGCAGGTTATATATATAGTCATTATGGGTGAACGTGATGGACGTATGTCTTTTTTCAACCCAACTTACTATGTTACTATGTTACTATGTTACTATGTATGTAGAAAAGGGAAATACATTTTTAAAAAAATGATTTGATTAAAATGGAGTCTATGAGAGATGGCCTGTAATTCAGAGCTTCTGTATAACAGGTTTCCAGATATTGGATCCTATACCTGTATAAAGGTCCCAAAAAACATTGCAGATGAACATACAATGAGAAAATGGTGAAAAACTTGTGTCAATAAAACTAGCCAATAGCCCTGCATGGCTATTATTGGCCATATTTCCCTATCATCTGGGCATGTAGAGCACTCAGGGGGTTGGATAGTGGCAGTTTTCTTAGACTGTTTGTTAATCCTACTCAGATCTTTGCTGGTTTGTACAAACTGATATTTTATCTGTCAATTTAGGCATGCATGGCGCATTGGCAAATGTGTAAGTGAGAAGAGCTGCAACACTGTCAGATACACTTCTTTGCACCATATGCCTAAATTAACTAGCTAGCTAGCAGATTGATGGGTTGAGTAACTGTCACGTCAGCTTCTCTGAGGGTACTTCATGCTTTGTAATACATTCAATGCTTAATGCAAAACAGTGCACTTTGTCAGAAATGTACGCAATGTATGCATAATACACATTTTAATAAATTTGGCCCTACATTTACAATTTCCCAGTAGCTGGCTGCACATTTGCTGCTAACTGTTCAAGGGAAACAGTTACAGTGCAGTAAAGTGGCAAATAATTCCGTACACAAATGTATAAAGCAGCTCCAGTAGCACTGCACATTCTGTGTAACCTAGCAACTTTATAGCTTCTCCAAAAATGTTCAAATTGCTGTGCTTTTTTAAACAGCATTTTACATAGAACGTTTGATACCAGAAATTATTTACAGCCTGAATTAGTCTCATTGACTTCAATAAGTAAGGACAATGCAGATTTCAAATTTGCCCACCCAATTCAAATTTGCCCACCTTTATATTTTTGTCTCTCTCTATTCCTAGAAAGCAAGCATTTCGTTTTAAAGCAACAGTTGATATATAATGCCCTGACAACCCATTAGACAGTTATCACTATGTCAGAAACAAGCACAAAAGACAAACACTAACCTATAAGCTGCATTCACATATGGAATAACAGACTTTTCACAAAGCCTATGTCTAGCTGAACACTTTTTAGTAAAAAGCCAGAGCCTATATAAATACATTTATAAGTAAATATCTATATATTGCATATGTACATTACCTCTCTCATCTGCATAATTCATGGATATGGCTAGCAGTAGAACAATTAATCTCCTCATTTTTCAATGATTTGTGCTGCCAGACAATGTGCTTACAAATGCACCAACAGATAGTTCTACATATTTATATATTATTGTAATAAATCATTAATTTAAGCATTAGGCAAGGCAAGCTCAGCCCTGACCTTTGATTTAGAATAAACAAAAAAAGACAGCAAAATACAAATATGCAAAGGGAACCTTTCTGCAAATTCAGTCATTCAGTCAATCATTAATAAAAGGAAACTAACCCAGCATTGGTTAATGGGTTCATGGATAATTAATTTTACTTTTTGGGTTTTTTGTTTTTCATATACCATAATAATAATAACTAAAATAATAATAATAATAATACTACATACATTTAAAAATACCTTAAGCACCCTTCCAGCTACTATGAGAATTCTTAGCCAATAAACAGCCTTGCATTACAGCCTTCCATTACTCCTGTGACTTTTATAATTGGCTCAACTGCCCCTTCCCAGACTAGTACCTGTAGAACATGGGTCACACTGGACTCTCTTACCCAGAATGGGCCTTCGTTAAGTTAAAGAGGAGACTGCACCTCCCATGCTGCTATATAGAAAATAAGAACAAACAGGGTGGCAGAGGTTCTTGCAAACCAAAGAAGAAAGAAAGTTTATTCACAACACAGGGTTACTCACATATCCTTTTGGGGTAGTAATCAACGGAGCACAAATTTGTAATACGCTTTTGGAGATCTGCCTGTCAGGTTTCTAGATACATCAGCAGGGCCTCTCTCAATGGCCTGGATCCGCACACTAGATCAAGGAAAACACATAACCTAAATCCCTGTTCTGTATTATGGTCCCTACACTACAGGGCAGTCTTGCCTGAGGGGAGAGCTACATTCAGTTATCAATGCTTGCTGAAGCACAAGCTGTTGTTACTAGCTTCCCTTCCTATCTTACGTTTCTAGTACATACTCTGATAAAGCAAAACCTATCATTAACAACACCTTATTCCAGGAGTCCCTGTATCCTGAACTTCACCAATGGCCAACTACTCTTGGGACCTTTCCTTACTGGGTCCTACATCCCAGGCTCCCAGCAACATCCACCCTGTTACATGGGTGGAGGCCAAGGAGGAAGTGCCACCTTTGTCCCAAAGCTATATTAAGTGGCCACCCCACCTGCTATCCAATAGCATACACATGTAAATAAACTAAAATAGATACAATTCATTCTGCCAAGTAAGTAAGGGAACTAATCTTGTAGGGGTTTAAAGCCATAGGAGATTTTTAACCCTAAGGGTTCCTACACTCCTATGTAAGTTTACTATACACCATTATAGCTTGAGGAAACTTATTGTAGAATACAGACAAGTCAAATACAAATCAGCTATAATAAATACGCTCATTCATGACAAAAAAGTGTAGTCACTAACTGCTTTAATAAATCTGCCTCTTGGAATTCCAAGAAAGCAGTAGTAGATTAATATTTAAGGCCTATGGTACACAGAATACAACTCTGGTATAAATATCTAAGTAGATAATATTAACTGCTGATGAGTGAGTGTAAAGATTTAGTAACTGTCTTAAAATGATGAGCTTTTTAAGTGTACCTTGCACTTTATATTAACTGCTCACCACAAAAAATGTGAATAAAAGACTGACGTATTGCAGCACTTAGTGTCATGTAGCAGTAGTAAAGGCTAATAAAATCATATCATGCATGAAAAATAATTGCATATGCAAAAATAATGGGTTAGACCTCATATTGCACATGCATACAGTTTCTTAAACTGTAATTGGCATGGTCAAATAACTTATAATAATATTATCCGTAATACCGTCGCTAACTGTCAACTGGGATAACATGGTTTACTGGACCAAGGTAACCTTTGCCCCGTTCCTCCATAATAAAGTAATTAGATAAGGTGAGGGTTAACCAGTTTCCCTAAGATAATATTGGTTTAGAGCTAAATAGATAGTTTTAGTGGGGAAAGAGGTTATAACGTTAACGTAAGTGCAGTTCTTGTCTAGTGAACTTTTTCCACTCAGAGGAAGGTGCAGGTGAGAAAATAAAAGGATTAAGTCTGCTAAAATTCATTTTTGTACGGACAGTAAGTTTATAAATTATATCCCAGAACCCAAAAACATATGGTAGACTAATTGGCTTCACATCAACCTGACCACAGCGTATAAAAGATTCAATTAGATCACTGGGGCAGCTGTTAATAATTAATATCTCCATAAAAACTCTGCAGAGTTCTGCATTTATAAATATATATAAATTTGCATTTATAATACATTTGCATTTATAAATATTGTAAACAAATACAATTACAGGTAAGAGACCTGCTATCCGGAATGCTCAGGACCTTAAGTTTGTTTTTAAGGGGTCTTTCCTTAATTTGAATCTCTATACCGTAAGTCTACTGAAAAATCATTATAACATTTATTGAACCCAATAGGATTGTTTTGCCTCCAATAAAGATTCATTATTTCTTAGTTGGGATCAAGTAAAAGATACTGTTTTATTATTACAGAGAAAAAATAATTTATTTCAATAATTTTGCATTATTTGATTAAAACTGAGTCTATGGGAGATGGCCTTCACGTAATTCAGAGCTTTCTGTATAATAGGTTTCTGGGTAACCAATGTTTTTTTTTATATGTGGTTTAATATCATAATAACCTTAACATGTATGACTTAAATAAAATACTGCATATTCCTAACTGCTGTATTCAGGCCCGGATTTGTGGCGAGGCCACAAAGGCCTAGGCCTAGGGCGGCACAATTTTAGGGGCGGCATGCCGCCTCGCCGCAACGAAATTTTAACATTTAATGGCCATACGGAGCAATGGGGACTTCTCCCCACTGCTCCGTATAGGAGTTTAAATGGCACTTGCGTCGGCGCAGCACAGCATGGCAGGGAGGTTTGTTTGCGCATGCGCTCCGGGGAGAGAGGGGGGCGCGAATGGGGGGCGGCCTCGGGGCGGGTGGATTTGAAATCCGGCGCTGGCTGTATTATAATACAGGGTAAAGGAAGCAGTCTGCAGCTTCTTGAAATTCTGCAGGTAAAAATGGTGTGTTTAACTCTTATTTAAAATTAGAACAATATGTTTATTTCTGAGGCAGAACCCTGATAAATACCCCAACATGGAAACATTGACATCTTAATTACATCAATTATAATAAATAAATATAATACTAATTATAACAAACTTGGAATACATTAGCATGACTCATTAGAACCCAACAACATAGGGCTGAAATTGAAATGTTTTGTTCTCATCACTCTTAAAGAAAAAAATAGTGCCATCAATTTGATTGATTTGTTAGTGGGCCCAGTTGGACAACTCCTGATAAATGCTTACTCAGAATTCGCATTTTTCCTTGTTAAACAGCATTATGCCTTTGTAAATAACATATTTTCTGTTGTTATTTGTTTGCTGTGCAGTATCTATTGATTGGAACGCAGCTCCGTAATTTTCCTCTCTTCATACGTCTGCAATATTCTGTACTCTTTAATAACATCTTTGTGAGTTGTAATGTGGTAGTGTTTGCTGTGAAAAAAGTAATTATATGAAATGAATAAAAGTTAACAGCACTTTGGATTTAGGTTATGTGCCCATGATAAACAGATCAAAATTTGTGCACCTTTTCAACTTTCTGAAAGCTATGTCACAGAGTGCATTCCTGCTTGCTGATGTTATCTTTGTTCAATTTACTTACCCTGGAAATCTCAATATTATTTTAAAACATCATGGTCAAATATTCTTAATTTGAATGGTGAATGTTGTTGCTATATTACATATCCACAGTTTTTCAACAAATGTACTGCATGAAGTTTGTATATTTTCGACTTGTGGGTTTCCTTCCTTAAAAAGCATCCCTGTTTAACTGATTTGTGTTTTAATGACAACATTTTTTATATTTAACTTCATAGTAAATAAAGATAAAATGGGGGGGGGGGGGGGGTTACTTGAAGTCATATCACATTTTCACAGTTTTCTAAAACTAAAGCTTTTTTATATAGATGAAGTAAGCATCCATAATTATACCAACCAAACATCTGAATGTTATTTATGAGAAAAAACTTGCAGGTGCATAGGCACATCACTCCAAAACCCACAAGTGCAAGGAATGGCTTTAGGCTACTGCCACGCGTGGCAAATTCTAAGCCCAGGCCAAGAAATCTGCCCCTTCACTACAAAAAGCTTATTGTTGTGCCTGCATTGTGTCAGCCCACCTTATTTTAATGGTGAGCGCCAAAAATGACAGCAACCTCTGTATATTGATTTGTTTCAATGTTTCTCCCACTTAGATATACTTATCAGTATTGTACAGAGCTGCTTATACTAGTAGCCCTTGTGAGGTGCCGTCTGCCTGTGTTAAGGGGGAAATTAGCTATGGTAGGCAGGTAAGCAGAGGATCTGGAGCATATAGACAGAAACACCACGTCTGTCAAAAACACAGGTTTATTTCTGGCAAGCGCTTCCCAACAAAACATCACAGGAACACAGTTCGGTAGTATTTTAACATATTCAAGACTTATCCCTATTCTGGGACTCTCACCTTCCTGGGTAAGTTTCACACTATGGAACCTTTTCAGGTTTCTCACCATCCCCAATGACATTCATACATCCATGGAGGCTCTCACACCTGTAAACACTTGGGCTTCTCACGCATACCAGCTCACCAGCTCTGGAATGGTCTAGCTTTTCTTAGCTCTCGTACACTTGTCACGACTCCCTCTGCTCATTGCAGTGCCAGGCAGCACCCCAAGCCCCTCTGGGAGGTCCTAGCACAGGCAGGTTGCCTCCTGCTCTGTCCCCTGCTCTGAGAGATCTAGGCCTCCCTCGAACACCTGGAGAGCTCCTGCTGTGTAATCCCACAGCGCTTTTATTTGCTGCTCACCTGCAGCCTAATCAGGCAGCTACTTACAGCTGGCCAACTGAAAACACTAAATGGAGTATTCAATGGAAGGCCCATGTTACTCTCCTTCCATTCACTTCAGGGACACATTTATCTGGCTTTGTCTAAACCAGCAACAAAAAAACAACATTACTTGCTGCAAAACCAGGCATTTTTCCTGTTAATAAATGTTTACCCTATAACCCACCAAATTAACTTTGTTATAGTTTATACAGGTGCAATAGCCAGCTCCATGTTGTAGCTCCCACCCTTCTCAGCTACAGTCAGGTGATCCCAGTAGAGCCAATAAAAGGGCAACCACTGGGGGGTTTTAACCTTGAAAGCAAGAAAGTTGAAGGTAAAACTCAGTCCCTTTGTTAAATGTATATTGAAGCAGTAGTAAATAGTAGTAGTAAGAATCAAATAAGTAAGTGTAGGACTGGCCAGAAGGGATGACTTTGACGTAGCCAGCTTGAAGTATATTGCAATATATGGACAAACAATCCCTGTTTTGCTTAAAGGGGAGGGCATTTCATCTCTACCTTCCCTACATTAAACTCTGGAACAATATGGTGCTCTCTCAGGGTACAAGATCAACTTGAGCAAAACTGAAGCCTTCTCAGTTAATCTAACTTTGACCATTTTAAAGATCTTACAATCTAAATTTAAGTATAATTGGAAACTGAACTTTATCACCTACCTGGGAACAAACATTTCTTCTTCATACAATAAGCTACAGTATATGACTATAATTTCACTGTTGCGCTGTTCGAAGCCCACACTCTCTTGGTTTGGAAAGATAGCTGCACTCAAAATGAGCATCCTTCCTAAATTGCTGTTTTAATTTAAAACATTGCCTGTTTCTCTTCCCCCTAAAATACACAAACCATGTTTCACAAGTTCATATGGGGAAACAAACGACATAGAATTGGCAAAACAACCTTGACTACCTCTACAAGATTTGGAGGGCTAGGAATCCCACTTCTGCAGAAATACTATGAAGCAATCCATCTTTGCCAACTGTTGGCCTGGTCTTAGTGGGAAGCCTCCTTACTATGGGGCCATATTTAAATTAAAAAAGATATTAAGGGGAGGGCATTTCTTGGTAACTTAATGTATATAATGTCTTAATGTCCTATATATATATATTGATAATGGAGTGCAGAGGATCTCTTGTTGTTGTCTAGGCTAATTGTATATCACCTTTAATACTGGTGGAAAATACATCATGCCCAGCTCATCTCTTACACACTATATAAATAAAGTTATGTATACTTTCTCGCATCTCTTCCCAGAGTGCTGAACACTAACCATCAGGAATGAGAACTACTGATCATAAAGCCCCAGATTGGCTAGTGATTTGTTAGATTTGGGATGTGGTGCATTGGAGCTTTTGGGAGAGCCCTCAACTGGAAGTGTGCTGAACAAAAAAACCACAACCACAAAAAGAAAAGACAGGCAAAAATGTCATTACAATTTCCATAAGTTTTGGTTAAGTTCACAGTATAGCAATGTAAAAACTGCTTTAATTCTGCAAAATAACACTTACTAACCACTAGCAGATATCATTACAGAAAACATGTATGCTAACTACTGAAGAAAAGGAAAGCCCTGGAGCTATAATGCTGCATGACAAGGGATCCGAATGACCAGCAGCCAGATTACACTGGTTTATGTTTAAAATTTCGCAGAATCAGATGCAGCTGTAATTGGGTGCGAAGCAATGAGTTAAGGGGGGGGGGAAGCTGGGCTGGGGGCGGAGAAGGATAGGGATGTGATATCACAAGAGAAACAGTTCACTTCCTATCTTCTGAGCAGGTAGAAACATGTAAAATGCCAGGTGTTTCTCTTCTTTATGTTCTCATATTATCTATTAATCACTGAATGTGGATGTTTTTCCATATGCACTGTTATATTGTGGTTTCGGTAATGTTATACAGTATAGAGTCTGCATGTCAAATCCTTATCCTACCGATTACCAAATCGGTAGGACCTTGCCAGAGTACTGCACAGCTAATTTTAGAAGAGGGAGAAAGGAGGTTCTCTCTTTTGACTGCACAGTGGGTTTATTATTATTATTACAGATGCTACTACTGCTTGTGCTAGGTGACAGTCTGCTTGGATTTCCTATCATAGAGGCACTGCAGATTCAGGACCGGCAGCAGGGCTGCTAAACGTCTCTCATGATGGGACATGCAGCATCTGCTGGTAGCAGAGTTTGGGGCCATCCTCTCTGTAGGTAGAGGTAGCCTAATACTCATTGGTGGATATAATTACATAGTGCTGATCTCAAGTCTTCAGTAAGGAATGGCAGAGCATAGTAGTGATTTCTTATGGAATTCTGTCTTTGATTACAGCCTTGAGGTGAGGCTGGCAAGGTCCTATTTTTTTTATTAAATGTTAATAAATGCTATGGCCATTTTACAGATTTCTGGCTCCTAGTGTTTCATTAAGGTATGAAAGTGAAGGGTCAATTGATGAGTCCCCTTGTCAATAAAGAATGGAAGCACTGAACTTTACACAGTGACCTTTTGGTAGCCTCAAGAATGGTTCACATTACCTTAGTAAGTAGCATATGCCAATAACCAGATAACATAACAAAGTTTGCAATCAGTGCACAATATACCATAAATATCATTGCATATTGTGTAATTCTTCCACATTTGTTAATCTGGGTATTAACAAGAATATGCAATATGTGAACCTAATTCTTATTAATGTATTGTAAATTCACACACAAGAACGAAAAATAAGATTGTCCATACTTTAAGCAAAATTGCTGATGATTAGTTGGTCTATCCCAATATTACAGGAAAGAAAGTTATATTTTATTTCTTCAAGTCTTCATTTTTGTCAACACATGCACTTTTGATTCTTAAATATTATAACTTTAAGGCATTTTGCTTAAAACAGCTTGATTTCAGCTTCTTAAAAGCAGCAGGTTGCTGGAACTAGAAAAACACTTTAATGCATTTGACAGCTATACATTTTGTATCAGTGTCAGACATTTGTGTTTGTTACAGTACAACAAAACACCTTCAGGCTACTAGCATCCAGTAAATACATGTAAAATGTTCTGGAAAAAGTTTACATGCAAAATATATTGATATGCTATTTAAGGGATCCTATTAAAAATACATGAAATAGTTTTGCAACTTAAATTTTTCCCTTGTGTCCTACCTCAAAGTTAAAGCTGTTTTTTTATTACTTTTCAGGTTAGTACAATTCCTCTAACAAACTTCATGCTGTTTATTTTGTATCTACATGGGGCTAATAATCTGGCTAGGTTTATACAAAAAAAGTCATTGAATTGATTTCTTGAATCACTCGCCAGTTATGAGCTGTTATTCCCTCTTTGTCTTGTTTTTGCTATCACTCTGTGCATATGTATGAATGCATTAGTGAGATGGGTCGGCATATTCTGAACGAGTGCTAAACAGTACATTATAATTATTATTACTAATGCTTAAATTAGAAACACTTTCCAAATGTGAATGGAGAGGGGTGCATTTCTAGGAAATCATGCAACTGTATACGTCTTGCCTGTAGATGACGAAAACAAGAAAAAGAACTTTTATATTCCTAATAACTGAGATTTAACTTAAAAACAATATATGGCCTATATGAAAAAGGTTTCTCGTATATTACTACTGCTTAATTCTTTGGCAGGGGGTCTGTCATTATCCTAAAGGGGAATCAGGTGTGCCAGAAGGCATGGGCACCATGGTTCTTCCTGAGAGGACTATAGTCATTAAAATACTCTGTCCATTGCATAGGGGACAGAACAGGTCTTTGTGTTGTATATAAAAGATACATGTTACATGTGGAGACTCTAAATCAGCAACAAAGCATTCTGTTGCAACATCTCAGTGAGAATCACTGCTTGATCAACTGGGAATTTTTTGTAGGCCAAACACAAAAGAAACTTGAGAAGTCCTGAGAAATCGTAGAGCAAACTAAAAGGGAATGCAAAGGTTTTTGATCTCTCACAGAGAAATGAACAGAGGTAGGTAATGCCTAACATATTATTCTCAAATACACTGCATACACAAGCCTGGAAGAAGAGAAATAATTCCGTAGAGGATTTAAAATTTAGAACCCAGCAAAACTCTTATAAGTAAAAGTTGTCACTCAGCAGTGAAAACCAAGGGTCAACACAATGGTTTGCTTGATTTGCAGATACCAGGAAAGAATATATTTGCTAATTTTGCAATAAAAGATATAACACTCAACTCAAAGGAAAAATGTTTTTTATTAGTCAGTATTAATAATACTATGCAAAAGCCACAGTTGTTAATACTAAACTAACCTTCCCTTATTTATACATCAGACAAATGTATACAATACACAACATTAACTTATGACAATAATAAAGGGGGCTTATTATCAGGTAAGACAAATGTCCGGATAATGGAGTATTATGAACATTTAATTAGGTAGAGAAATCTCAGTTTCAAGCAGGAGTCCCAGAGGTGAAGTGCAGCGCCAATACACAACATTAGACTGGGTGGGGGCATTTTGCTGCTGTTGTCCTGAGTTAGAGATCAAGTATAATTAGATACCTGGATTGACTATTAAGCAGCACGCCTCTTTGAAAGTAGCAAAGCAGAAGCAATGATAAATAATCCAATTCATATCACCGGTGTTAGATAAATGTTCTTAAAAGTGACTGTGTACTGAATATATGAAATATTATAAGAATTTCAATTGATTGGAATGAAAAAGGTCAAAGCAATTTTAGGGAGTACAAGCAAACAATGCAAATACTTAAAGCAAATAAAAATGCCACCTGTGTCCCTCAGATATCAGTACCAAATTCCTGTCAAAATGTTATGAATTGCCACAGGCTATATGTCAAATATGGCATCAGTATATATGCCGTAAGGCATATAGCAATATCAGATTATTTAGTTAGCCTTGTTTCTCCCAAAGATCTGCATGGAAATCATTAATGTTGGCATTTTTTTTTAGATAATTCCTGTTGACAACAATGGGGTAAATTGCTGGTTTATTTTCCATGCAGGACAAATTATGTGGCAAAATGGCAAAAAAAAATCTATATGTGCCAGTGGCCTTAGAGTTCTCCATGACTTTCTTCTGCTCTAGGAAGCATGGCATCACTGGACATTGGACATGCTGTTGTGATCTGCTTTGATGAGTTTGCTCATGAAAGGCAATTAATATTTCTAATATTACTATTTATCTTTGTGCATTATGAACTTATAGATCCAATTTACCAAGCCAAGTCTCACAACCTCATGACCTCCCTGCAGTTGCTCCAAATACCTTCAATAAACTTCTTTCACTTTCACCTATGTATAAAAAGTAAAAAGCACTTAGTTGTTTGGTCATGCCCCGGATGTGGTAGGGAACTGGTAGAACAAAACACGGTTTATTTACCAATGGACAGGCAGGGAAAGGCACATGCCTCAGACTATAATGGTGGCGAGGTAGCTATGTGCAGAGGGAAATGACAACCAGCAGGGGTCCAGATGAGTAGGGATGATTCTGCCACATTGAGCAGGGAGAGCTTTTGCCTTGTGGCCCAGATCTGGGTACAGGAGCAAGTCTAAGAGGGGTAAGGGGTGAAAATGTTTGCCTCTTAGAAGTCTAGTGGAAGGGGCTCAGATCAGTTGTGGCAATGGCAAAGGAGCACATTATATAACGTTTACCATAATAAGACATTAAGTACAGGGCTCCCTAGCACAATGTATCCCCCAGCAGTCCACATCTTTGTCTTCTGAATGTGCTTCATTCTAGGAGAACAAAGAATTGTCCCAGGTCAGAGTGCAGCAGTAAATCTAATTAAAACATCATGTGAAGTATAAAATACAGTGCTTTTCACCTACTTTTTGCACTATGAACCTTGCGGTATTTTTGAAAATGAGACCCTATGTATCTGAGGATGATATTTGACAGTCACTGTGATTACTGACAAACATGGCAATTTAATTGCCTGCATACTTCCTAACCAAGGTGATTCTTATAAACCTTTCCATGA
The DNA here is from genome assembly GCF_000004195.4 of Xenopus tropicalis. Taxonomy (NCBI): domain Eukaryota; kingdom Metazoa; phylum Chordata; class Amphibia; order Anura; family Pipidae; genus Xenopus; species Xenopus tropicalis. Next base: position 81,059,504 of record NC_030677.2, on the reverse strand, counting down.
GAATATTCCTGAAAAATTATACCATCATTTTTTTTAACAAATCTCTTTTGCTCTTTCTACATATGGGGAAAAGATACAATAATCTGAACTTGTTTTTTCTTACCTTAATAAAGTGGCCCAATTTGGTTGTTTTTCCTTAGTATGGCCATCCAGGACCAATAGCCGTTTGCTGGAGATTCACTCAACAACATTTGAGATATGTAGCTTAAACTATATTACTCTGGACAATTTCACACAATAACTAGCAAGAGTTGGCAAATTTGTACTGTTGGATTTCTTCGGGAACCTGGAAAAACCTTCAATTTAATGAGAGAAAAGTGGCAAACTGCAGAGATCTTAGTGAAGGACAAAACATACAGGAGTTACATAAATAAGTTAATGTCATTATTATACCACTATCTTCTTCACAAACAAAGCAAAAAATTGAAACCTGCCAAAAAAAAGCCAGAAGCAGAGTTACAAACAGCAACTTTAATATTGGACATCTTAAAAACAAAGGCTAAGCATCAATTTATTGTATAGTATAGATGCAAGGTTTAGCAGACCCTTTATGCCAATACTGGTCCAATTCTAATAGAGGATAATCAAACTCCTATTAAAATGGATCTCACACTCTTGTTTAAAATGTGAAAGTTCAGGAAAGGTCAGATCAAGGATGAAGAAAAAAAAACTATACATAATAAAAGCACAGTTTGGCTCAAGGACAGGGCCTCATTGTGGTCTGCGTCTCCTGCTCCCTAACTTGTGCAACTGAACCACATGTAGGGAGCAAGAGGAGGAATGCCTACATGCCTCTCCCTGCCCACCCCTCTCGGAAAGAGCACTTCCCAATGCAGACAGCTCTCTATTCAAGAGCGCTATCTGCACAGGTCTCTGTGCTCTAAATTGCGGGCTCTTTTTGCACTTTTAACACTGTTTAACATTAACAACGTTTATCTTTTATCAAGGATTTATAATGCCAAAATAGGATTAGAAGTATGAAATCCAGAGGTGATAAAAATGTGGATAATATTTTAAATATACTACACTATAGGGTTGATTCACTAAAGTGCGATAAGTTTTATTGCACGTTTTTTTGCATTAAAATTGACGCAAAAAAAGTGTGATTCGCTAAAGTATTATCGCATGCGTTAAGTCGCATATCGCGTGCGTTAATTTTACCGCATTGCATTAATTAGCGCACAGAAATAATACTAACGCATGATTCACAAACACTTAGGGGCACATTTACTAATCCACGAACATCCGAAAAGCGTCTGAATGCGTTTTTTTTCGTAATGATCAGTATTTTGCGACTTTTTCGCGAATTGTTGCGAAATTTTCGAGCGCTCAATCCGCTCAATTCGCGAAAGTCGTAATGGCTATGCAAAAGTCGCGACAATTCGCAAAAGTCATAATGGCTATGAAAAAGTCGCGACAATTCACGAAAGTCGTAACGGTTACGAAAAAGTTGTGATAATTTCCGAAAAAGTCGTAACGGTGATGAAAAAATCGCAAAAAAATACGTAAAAGTCGCAAAATGTTTGTTTTCCAATCCAAATTTTTCTCATTCGGATTCGTGGATTAGTAAATCAGCCCCTTAGACGTGCTAAATATCGCATTTGTCTGTGCGAAAATTAACACCTACTTGAGGCAGGCGGTAATTATAGAAAAGTACAGTTCATGAGCTTTTGGCAACACAATATGGACTTTGCAGTGTGATTTATTCAAGTCTGTGTTGGCCCTAGAGTGATGCATCTTCCAGTTTGCAGGGAAATGGTCATTTTCATGAAAGTAGTTTTACAAAAGTAATGTCGTGTATGGCTAATATGGCGTACATTTTTTCGCATGTGGCGACTATTTGTGCGCGATGCGCACGTTCCGTCAAATTCTGCACGAAAATAGTCTTCGCGACTTAAATAACGCAAGCAGTATCGCGTCTAAATTAACGCAAGTATGTTCTTAGTGAATCGTGCGTTAAGACGCAAACAATTAGACGCAATTAAATTTTTAACGCATGCTATAAATAGCGCACATTTTAACGCACTTTAGTGAATCAACCCTTATAGTTCTTATTTCTATGTGTGCAAAATTAAAATAAAAGGCTACAATTTGCCCTTTTTTTGCACTTTGCACAGTCTTCCTCTCTACTTAAAAAATACTTCCGGTTATTTTTTTTAATTAAGCCTGTCAGTTATGAGTCTGTTTTGTGACACATTTTGTCAATGAATTCCTCCTGAATTACAACTACATTTCATAATCAAATTAATAAATAAAATATTAAACCAAATAATGTTGTTTTGCTCTTGCTGCACATAATCTTTTTTCTTTCTTGGTGCCACATGGCCTGTTTTGCTTTGTATGACTGTTCTGTAGTTGCAATTAAAACTTATTAAACATGCAAATACTGTGCTGTAACTTCCTGTATTTAAGAACCAAGTTTAATTACAGTAGCAATACAATTGGGGTTCAGTTCCATATCTAATATAGTAGAAATGCTTTATTTTTAGACATCTTTTCCTTAATAGCAGAAGCATAATGATAGAGTAATTGATTGTCTGTCAATATGCTGTCAACATTGAACTATACCTGAAATGATTTTTTTTTTCAGATGTGAAGGGTATAAATTTCAAACTTAGACATTTTTTTGGCACATGCACACCATTCATTTATTTGCTCCGTGTTGTAGAAATATATTAATGTACAAAAGTAAATATAGAACAGTAGCTTGCTCAGTCATTTCAGGTCAGCTCTCATTTTCTGAACTATCAGTGAGATCTGGCTCAGGTAGGGTAAATACAGGCTTTTTACATCATTTGTTGTAACCTAAAAAAAGATATAGCCTCTATATAAGTTAACTGGGATGTGTTACACTTCTACTGGTCCTGGTGCTTTAATGATGAAGACAGATATAGAAGCTATTTTTCGACTTTTACAAGTAATTCTAGACTCTTTGTATATGTTAAGTTGCCACTTTGGGAATTCCTTCTATGTGGACAGGTGTTTGTTCATGGGGTGCTCATACTTTGAAGCTTTTAACACATTTCTACAATGGGTCATGGGGAAGAAGTTGGGTTTCTACCTCATTGGAGGTCATATTCACTGATACAGACTAACACCAATGTAGAATTGCCATTTTTTACAGATAAGGCAGCATCATTAAGATTCAAAACTTGCTTGAATGGCAGCTGGTTGATGGATGCTTGGTCGAGTTATGGCATAATATGGTGTAATTTAACTCTCTTGGGGGCAGTGGGGGCACTGGATTACCAACAGGAATGGGTTTTTTTGATGGTAGGACATGTGCTCAGTCTCTTAATGGTGAAGACACAGCTGCTTGTCATGGCTACTAAAATAGACAATTCTGATCATTTACTGATAATTGTCTCTATGTGTGTTTTAGCAGAGACAATTCTCAGTATAGTCTATTGCAGAGTATTTTCTGGTGTTTAGTGGCCGTGACAAGTAGCTGCTTCTAAATAGCTCAGTGTGTCTTCACCCTAAGAATTGTCTGCACTTAGACTTTTATTACTAAGGGGGGATTTACTAAAACTCAATTTATTTAAAATTTATATTTGTTTGAAACCACAAAAAAGTAATTTCACAGAATGGCATGCATTTATCAGAAGATCTGAACTGAAAAAGTACAAATTAAAAATGTTGAGTAAAAGTCACAAAAAAGGAAACTTTCTTGACTTGTCGCATGATAACGCAGCTTTTTCCTATTGTTGCATAAAAGCCAGCATCAAAGAACCCAAAAGCTTCTAAAACCATGAAACAAAGAAAGATCTTTCAATTGTAAAAGAGACATCTGCCATTGACTGCTTCATGATCTCAGCTGGTTTTAGCTGACATATGTTTGGATTTGTTGCATAATACATTTCAGAAAAATTAAATTTTTTTCTGCCATTTTTGGGGGGTTTTGGCAACAAAAGCCCAACCCAAAAAAGGTGCAGTTTAAATGCCCCCCCTCAGAATGTTGAGGGCAGTGCACAGATGCTTTTTCTGTGCTTACCTTGTGTTATGACTATTGAGATAAAAGTCCGCTGCCCTCACCATCAAATAATCATGAGCCCCTGATCAAACCAGGTTACCCACAAATAAACATACAGGCACCAATCTTATTGGGTGAAAGTCAACCACAGATTTATTAAACACAATACAATACCTTCCTTGCTAATGATTAACTAATTGTGTAAATGACACTTTACCCCATCCAGGATGCCAGTCACTGCATATGAAGTGGCCATGTAACAATGTAGTTGTTTTCCAGAATACTAGCAAGGACACAGAACACTGCCAAGAGGAGTTCATGTAACCCTACACTGAACGCTGTCCCCCACCTAGTAGTGACAAAGCCCTTTTCAATACTATTGTGAATTTAGAGCTTGCTAGCTTGTTATGTATCCATGTAAGGAATGCATTGCTCCATCATGAATAAGAATAATAAACTTATTATTGTAACAATGCATGTTCTATTCTTTTGCAATATGTACAAGCCCTAACAGTACAGTTTAGCTCAGCAACTGGTAGGAGTCAGATGTATCAGGTGTATGAACACCTTTTGACCTGATTATATGCTTACAAGCTCTCTGACCTAGAAGCAACTAGTTCCATGTGCAGAACATTAATCAGTTGTGTTATTTAAAATTTAGATTCTGAATGCATTAGCATTAACTTCAAAGCTACATTTGAACAAAAAGGTTGTTTTTGACAACTAATATCAGACAACCTTAGTATTATCAAGCAGTATATGCCAGTGATACCAGTGCCAGTTTTATAAACAGTTCAACAGCTGAAGACTGCTGGTTAATAACATCACAGTTCTGCAAAGTATGCATAGAAGCTCTTCAATACCATTACCTATTTTACAACAAGACCAAAATATATCAGTCTTTTTAGTTTACTGACTTATAAGTATAATAAATAAATAATTTAAACAAAACAAACAAGAAAAACTTCAGGAACAGCAAAAAAAAAAAAAATATAGTGTAGTATTTTCTCTTAACAATACACCCTTTGTGATCCAATATATAATTATATAATGATATAATTATATAAGTGATCAGTAGAAAAGAGATCTAATCTTTGAAACCAAAAAACTCCAAAAACCCAGGAACCAAAAATGCCCCTGTTCACCTTTAATGCATTGCAAATCTTTTTGCCAAGCCATTTGCTTGTCTACAATGCTTATGAGATAAATTAGGACACTTATAAATGTGACTGATGCAACACATGTTTGAATTAGATGAAAAAGACTTATGTCCTTATTCAGTTCTAAATTGTTCTACAGAATCAGATGCAATTCAATCAGAAAAACTTAGCTCACTGTTTATCATATGAAAACTCTGTTGAAGTCTATGGGACAAAAGTGGACCTAAATTAGGGGAAACATTTTTTCTCCTCAAATTCTCACCAATAAGTTTCCATGTGACAAACCATAAAATAATGGTTTCTCATGGAATTGGATATGGCCTGAAAACTCTGTTTAAGTCTATGGTAAAAAGTGGAAATAAATTAGAAGAAAACCTTTTTCTCCTCCAACTGAATCTCGCCTATAACTTCCAAATCCAAATTATGGAACTATCCCTTATCTAGAAAACCCAGATTCCAAGCATTTCAAATAACAGGCCAGATTCCATTCCATAAGAAAGCAATACTTTACGGTTTATGACGTGAGATTCAGTTTTAAAAAAGGAAACCATTCTCCTGTATTGTCTTTTGTTTAAATCTTTTTGTTTACTTCAGTATTTTTTTGTAAAGCCATTCTGCAGTTCTTTGATATACTTTGGCCACAGTAGGCATAGTAACATAGCAATTTATGTAATGTAATAATACATGTTTTATGGTAGACAAAATTGCCTCACATAAATTTAAGCGCATGCATCTGTAAATATGAAAGTGCCAGATTGAACACAGTTTGTGATTGTTGCATGGAGGATAAACATGCAATATGGCATTATTTTAGAAGTCACAATAGACATCTGAGAATGTTCACTTTATGGGATGCCACTTTGAATGTCACAGATAGCACAGATCTGCTATTACACATTGACACATATGATCACAGGCATTTACACACATCACTTGACACTAACAGTATTTTACATTAAGATGTACATTATGCCACAGTAATAATATTGTGAGCATTTTCCATTGCTGCAATGCCAATTGCAATTGCTAATTTCCACTAATCTAAACTTATTTGAGAAAAACTGCTGTGGGCGATTGGCAGTGAAGGAACCAGACAGCAGGTCTTGCAGCAGAATGTTCAAATTTGCTTTTAATTATTGACTCAAAACAAATCAACAAGGTGCTTCTCTTTATATGCCATCAATATATAACAGTCTCTCTATTATGCGCTTTGGGTCCTACGGGAGAAAAGCGCTTTACAAATGTTTGTTGTTGTTGTGTTGTTGTTTATGTCCCAGGCTCACCAGGTTCCTTGGCCCTCTCTCAAGCTTCCTCTCACACACCAGGAACAAAAAGGACTGTGTCTCTCTTCCAGACACACAGGAGAGCCCTGTCTTCTGCCAGACATCCAAGGAAGACCCCCATACTGTAGGTGTGGGAGCACACCCCTTTTACCTCCATAGGCAGCTCCTCTCTCAGCTGCCACTTAGTTACCTGACTGAGAGGGAAAATTAACCTTATCTGTCCTAGGTATCCCTCTGCAGACTATCATGCAGCTTAGGGGCTTTGGCACAAGGGGAGATTAGTCGCCCGCGACAAATCTCCCTGTTCGCGGGCGACTAATCACCCTGAAATGCCATCCCACCGGCGAACATGTAAATCGGCGGTGGGATGGCATACGCGGCGGCGCGATTTCAGTGAATTAACTGTGATTTAACTTCTAATCTTTTTACACTTGAATTATTATACTTTTTTCTATAAAATGTAGGATTTTGAAATTGCTAGTGTTTGAAATTGCTAATACATCTGCCCCTAAGAATTACTTATGATTAATTATTTAAAATATTTTAGTTGCCACAGATCTCTTTACATAGGCAAATATGCATGGTTTCCTCTCAAGGGGACTTCAGACGACCGAAATCGTAGTGATGTGTATGCCATCCCACCGGCAATTTACATTCTTTCCGGTGGGATGCCATTAGTTTAGATTAGTCGCCCGTGGCAATGAAGATTTGTCGTGGGGCTTCTATCACCCCGTCTATCACCTTCCTTAAAGTCAGTCTGCCTAAACATGAATCCTTTTCTCGCAATGTCCTTTGCAGGTAGATAGGGCATTAGAGATAAACAAATAATAGCCAAAAACTACTAAAGAACCACCAAAAAACGTTTTGTCTTGTATCTTATGCCAAATCAGTTTACGGTAAGTAGATACATTAATTTGAATAACCATACAAAGATCAAAACAAATCGTTAGCAGCATAAAGTAACTGAAATAATTTGGGAAAGTATAAACCAGCGTTTTTCAACCACTGTTCCGCAGAGATGTTGCCTGGTGTGCCGTAGGCAGGGCACCAATGTACTAGGGGGGCACTGCTCTTGGCACCAATGTACTAGGGGGGCACTGCTGCTGGGCACCAATGTACTAGGGGGGCACTGCTGCTGGGCACCAATGTACTAGGGGGGCACTGCTCTTGGCACCAATGTACTAGGGGGGCACTGCTGCTGGGCACCAATGTACTAGGGGGGCACTGCTGCTGGGCACAGAGTTAAATTTTTTAACATTTTCTAATGGTGGTGTGCCTCGTGATTTTTTTCATGAAACAAGTGTGCCTTTGCCCAAAAAAGGTTGAAAAACACTGGTATAAACTACACATGTAGGGAGATAAACAATACTGTCCCAACCTCTGTGTCGTTTCTGTGCAGGGAGAGGAGTCCCAACCCCAATGAGACCACAGGAAGGAAGGCCTGCAGGGGAAGTGCTGGGAGAGAAGCTGACAGAAAGTAAGGTCTGCAGATGAAGTGCAGGGAGAGAAGCTGACAGGAAGGAAGGCCTGCAGAAGAAGTGCTGGGAGAGAAACTGACAGGAAGTAAGGCCTGCAGGGGAAGTGCTGGTAGAGAAGCTGACAGAAAATAAGGTCTGCAGATGAAGTGCTGGGAGAGAAGCTGACAGTAAGAAAGGCCTGCAGAAGAAGTGCTGGGAGAGAAACTGACAGGAAGGAAGGCCTCCAGAGGAAGTGCTGGGAGAGAAGCTGACAGGAAGGAAGGCCTGCAGAAGAAGTGCTGGGAGAGTAGCTGACAGAAAGGAAGGCCTGCAGAGGAAGTGTTGGGAGAGTAGCTGACAGAAAGGAAGGTCTGCAGAGGAAGTGTTGGGAGAGTAGCTGACAGGAAGGAAGGCCTGCAGAGGAAGTGTTGGGAGAGAAGCTGACAGAAACTAAGGTCTGCAGATGAAGTGCTGGGAGAGAAACTGATAGGAAGGAAGGTCTGCAGAGGAAATGCTGGGAGAGAAGCTGACAGGAAGGAAGGCCTGCAGAGGAAGTGCTGGGAGAGAAACTGATAGGAAGGAAGGTCTGCAGATGAAGTGCTGGGAGAGAAACTGATAGGAAGGAAGGTCTGCAGAGGAAATGCTGGGAGAGAAGCTGACAGGAAAGAAGGCCTGCAGAGGAAGTGCTGGGAGAGATGCTGACAGGAAGAAAGCCAAAGTGAGTCCTTGCCAGGGAGAAGAAATCTACCAGCATCTCAGAGACCGAACAAGTCTATAATATTATGTAACATTGCTCCTGGCTGGCGCACTGTGTGCATGTTATTTAAAGTAACAGTTTAGTAAAAAATAAAACTAAATAAATAGATAGCAAATTAACTGAACAATTAGGTCCCACATGGACCCCCTCACGTCAGTGATTCTGGCTAGTGTTCTGGCTATTATGTAAGACATCTGCTCACTCCAGCCTTTATAGATTACATGTTTGGCTAACTATATTGAGAACATTTTTTATCTTGCAGAACCTATCTATTTATCCAGTTTCATTTTTACACTGAACAGTTCCTTTACAGGTACACAGGTACAGTGCCCTGCAAATAAAGCTATTATCCTTATCTGTGTGCATGATTGTGGATCAGAGAATTTCCCAGGGACGGATATTACAGCCCACTCTGTCCTGACCCTGGGTGCTCTCCCATACAGCAGAGACACAGACTCCTACAATACCAAAAAATGGAAATCAGACAGAATTTCTTTCAGCAGTAAAATAGGACTACAAATTTACGCTAAAATTCTGCCTAGTTTTAAAGCTTTTAAAAGGTTATATGTAAGCAGTCTTACTTGAAAAATGCTCTTGTTGATAAGACATTATTCCTACTTATTTTCCTTTATCACAATTTAACAGCTGCTCCCTCAAGTACTGTATTAGTACAAATGCATAGCACTTTACTTTCTCCTTTTGCATCCCAGATCCCTTTCTGCTTTCTTGTTGCAATGAAAACTATATTTTTAATACTCTTCTTTTGCCTTATTCATTATTATAGTGAACGTTTTTGTTAATGAGTAGGTGATGTTTTTATGGTGCTTGTAACTATCAGAGGAAGTGGTAATGCAAAAACTGTAATGGAAACTGAACTGTTCCCAAGGTGCACATTGCCTGGTTTATTTACTTTACAAACAAAGTATAACTATTTTGAAGTAAAAGATATTTTTAAAAAATGGTTTTTATTACAGTCAAACTGTAATGACATTTTTTCATGGCTCTGGATAAGAAATGGTACACTTTGTGGAAAAGTAAAACATCAAAATGAATAGTAGCAGTGATAAGCAAAAGGTTTAATGTTTTAATTTTTCAGTCCCAAATTGCACAAAGAGTTTCTACTGTAGTTTCTTGGCAGTAAAAGTACCTGGTGCTGTATTATGTAAACCAGAGATATTCACTTGTTTTGACGCAGTGAAGTTGCTCATGGGGATGATTCACTGTTTGAATGTGTTAATTTTTGTGACATCCTGTAGGAATTCTTTTAGGTGATGGGGCCGAGGCCCTTGTTCATGTGCCTAATAGCCAACAAGTCGATTGTTAAGGGGACAGTATACCTGTTTTTCAACATTGAAACAATGAACTGGGCTTGTTTTTTGCCTATTAATAAAGAAATATCTATGGTCAGGGATACTGCTGCCATGAGGCAAGTTGAGAAGCACCCCTGAAAAAAAGCCTTTTCTGGTAACTTTAAGAGCCGAAATTTAGAATTTTAAATTCAAGTCTTCTAGTTCAGAGACCACTATTGCTTCCTTAGGGTGGCCTAAATGTCCCTGTCTATGGTTTTTTTGTTATTTAATGCTTTAAACAGGGCAAGGTTTGAAAATCAAACTAAAGAGGCATTCTATTTCCTGATCCCAATGAGCAAAGTGAAACAAATCAGCAGCCTAATGAGAAGGCTGTGCAGGTGGATGGGGAAAGGCACCTAGGCATTTTACCTTCAAGTGGCAGATTTATGATTGCTCAAGCCTTTTGCCTCAAACAGTCATAAGGGAAACCCTGTGTGAGTTAAGGAAGTCACGTAGGGTTTTGGTAAAAACAACCTCATTAGTTGAGGTATTTTTCCCCAAGCAGGCTAACTTAAGTAAGAAAAAGTTCAGCAGCTTTAGGGTGCCTCCTTTTTAGTGCATGTTCTTGAGTTTTGCCTCAACTGTACATCACCATGTCGCATTAAAATGGGCTTGGTCACATAAAAAAAAACTTACGCGGTTCTGAGAATTTTTCACAATTTTTTTTTTTTTTGCTGAAGCGAAACAGGATAGATTCAATCATCACAAGTGCCCATGTCCTCTAGGTGACACTGAGTGAGAATATCATAATTTAAAATCTTCTGGAGTCCAGGCAATGCCTATGATCTGTCTCAGAATTGTGACTGGCAGCTAGGTTACTCTGAGCCATGTTACAGGATTGGGTGGTAATAAAGGATTGGGATTTTTTTTAATTGTACATATTGGCAAGATATACAGCAGTTTGCACCACATCCTTACAATCCTTATTAAATAACCAACTAGGATCTAAATGTACAACTGGGAACACATACAGGTCCTTCTCAAAAAATTAGCATATTGTGATAAAGTTCATTATTTTCTGTAATGTACTGATAAACAGACTTTCATATATTTTAGATTCATTATACACAACTGAAGTAGTTCAAGCCTTTTATTGTTTTAATATTGATGATTGTGGCATACAGCTCATGAAAACCCAAAATTCCCATCTCAAAAAATTAGCATATCATGAAAAGGTTCTCTAAACGAGATATTAACCTAATCATCTGAATCAACCAATTAATTCTATACACCTGCAAAAGATTCCTGAGGCTTTTAAAAACTCCCAGCCTGGTTCATTACTCAAAACCACAATCATGGGTAAGACTGCCGACCTGACTGCTGTCCAGAAGGCCATCATTGACACCCTCAAGCAAGAGGGTAAGACACAGAAAGAAATTTCTGAACGAATAGGCTGTTCCCAGAGTGCTGTATCAAGGCACCTCAGTGGGAAGTCTGTGGGAAGGAAAAAGTGTGGCAGAAAACGCTGCACAACGAGAAGAGGTGACCGGGCCTTGAGGAAGATTGTGGAGAAGGACCGATTCCAGACCTTGGGGGACCTGCGGAAGCAGTGGACTGAGTCTGGAGTAGAAACATCCAGAGCCACCGTGTACAGGCGTGTGCAGGAAATGGGCTACAGGTGCCGCATTCCCCAGGTCAAACCACTTTTGAACCAGAAACAGCGGCAGAAGCGCCTGACCTGGGCTACAGAGAAGCAGCACTGGACTGTTGCTCAGTGGTCCAAATTACTTTTTTCGGATGAAAGCAACTTTTGCATGTCATTCGGAAATCAAGGTGCCAGAGTCTGAAGGAAGACTGGGGAGAGGGAAATGCCAAAATGCCTGAAGTCCAGTGTCAAGTACCCACAGTCAGTGATGGTCTGGGGTGCCATGTCAGCTGCTGGTGTTGGTCCACTGTTATTTATCAAGGGCAGGGTCAATGCAGCTAGCTATCAGGAGATTTTGGAGCACTTCATGCTTCCATCTGCTGAAAAGCTTTATGGAGATGAAGATTTAATTTTTCAGCACGACCTGGCACCTGCTCAAAGTGCCAAAACTACTGGTAAAGGGTTTACTGGCCATTGTATTACTGTGCTCAATTGGCCTGCCAACGCTCCTGACCTGAACCCCATAGAGAATCTGTGGGATATTGTGAAGAGAAAGTTGAGAGACACAAGACCCAACACTCTGGATGAGCTTAAGGCCGCCATTGAAGCATCCTGGGCCTCCATAACACCTGAGCAGTGCCACAGGCTGATTGCCTCCATGCCACGCCGCATTGAAGCAGTCATTTCTGCAAAAGGATTCCCGACCAAGTATTGAGTGCATAACTGAACATAATTATTTGAAGGTTGATTTTTTTTGTATTTAAAACACTTTTCTTTTATTGGTCGGATGAAATATGCTAATTTTTTGAGATAGGAATTTTGGGTTTTCATGAGCTGTATGCCACAATCATCAATATTAAAACAATAAAAGGCTTGAACTACTTCAGTTGTGTATAATGAATCTAAAATATATGAAAGTCTAATGTTTATCAGTACATTACAGAAAATAATGAACTTTATCACAATATGCTAATTTTTTGAGAAGGACCTGTATATACCCTATAAATCCTTAGATTTACAGGGACTGTTTAGATCATATTTGGTTAGTAAACAAAGAAATGTATAGATGCAGGGAAAACTATCCTTTTTCACTTGCCCTCTCAACCTGCCTGGGTTGGGTAGTTGACATTTTATGTAGGATATTTCCAGTAGTGATGAGTGAATCTGTCCCGTTTTGCTGCGCCGAAAAATTAGCGAAACAACAGCAAAATTCGTGAAATGGCAAAAATTCAGTGAAACATGTTTGTTGCACAATTTTTTTGTCGCTCGCATCATTTTTCTGTCACCCGCACCCATTTTGATGCGATCACGTGCTTTTTTATGCGACTGCACCTTTTTTGGGGCGACTGCACCCATTTTGACGCGCCTCTGACCATTTTGACGCTACATGATTTCACAAATTTCGGTGGCGAATTTTCTCGGAAGTTTAGCAAAAAAATTTGCCAATGCCGAAATGTGGAAATTCGCTGCAAATCTATGCCTGGTAAAAAAAATTGCTCATTACTAATTACTAATTTCCAGTGTTGTGAGCATTGCTGAACCAGATATAGCAATCAGATAATGTATTTCACACCCACACTGATGGAATCAAAACATGAACGCAACTTGTGTCTATCTATCAGGATTGATTTATTGTTGTGTGCAAAATTTTTGCAAATATTTATTACTTATTTAAGTATGCTGGCTTTAGTTGTACTAACTAAGCTCTTATGTAAGCCATAAATGTGCTTTAATCCTGTAATAATGTTTCATCAGTTCATGATCTTTTGATGGCAGCAACATAATTATGTGATAAGGAATGGAATAGAAATAGATTAGTAGTCTAGTACACCTGACCCCTTGTGTCACTGTCACCAAAAAATAAAAGTGGGCTAATGTATTTAAATTATAAATTACTGTTTTAGAGGTGGGCCAAATCGGCTGGGTGCCCTAGGTGACCCAGCCAGCCACCTCGCAACCAACGCTTCCCCCCCGGCGGGCACAAACTCATGGACATGCAGGGACACTGTAAAGGGTGAAGCTTGCAAGGAGGGAGTGCAGGGAAATCAAATGTGGGGGTAAGAGATACTGAACTAGGGGTTGGCAACAGAGGTATCAGCCTAGTTCCCTCTCACTGTCGCGCCAATGGCAGGTGCCTCTTTTGCCTACCCGTAGTTCCAACATTCCTAGTAATGTTGTACAGCACTGGTAAAAGTTGTGTGTTTGCTTCAGAAACACTACGTCTATATAAAAAAGCTGCTGTGTAGCCATGGGGGCAGCCTTCAAGCTGAAAAAGAGGAGAAAAGGCACAGGTTACATAGCAAATAACAGATAAACTCTGGAGAATACAATGGTGTTTTACAAATGTTATCTGTTATCTGCTATGTAACCTGTGCCATTTAGCCATGTTTTAATTTGAATAGCTACCCCCATGGCTAAACAGCAGCTTATTTTATATAAACTATAATAGGGTTTATTTTACCAGTGCAGGGCAACTGTACATAATATTTTATCTACTGTGTGAAATTTATTTCATTTTGTCTTACTGTCCCTTTAACATTAACCTTATTTAACTATTATTAAGATCTAAAAACCAAGTGAATGCTCATTCATGTATGCAAATAATTATAACAAAATTATGTGGGCAAATACATAAAACTCACCTTATGGAAAGAACAAAGTACAGCACCACAATCACAAGGTAAAATGTGCAATCAAAGTTAACACAGAAATATAAAAGCAATTAAAATCAAACAGACACCTCCAGCTATCATCAAAAGAAAATTTATAACAGGAGGTGTTCAACAAAACACAGATGTGCGTTCTGTACCACGAGCAAATCCTGTGCATCTGCTATCCTGGCCACAAAACCATTACTCCATCTGCATTTGTGGAATGGTTCCTGAGAATGCTGGCCTTAGCAATTCATCACACATACAGGAGCAACTGGAAAAGAGTAGAATAATGTGACTATTCCATGATCAGTGAACAATAGAAGCTGCAGAAATTTGAAGGCATAATTTAATTAAGAACATGAGTAAGAAGTAAGAACACAAAGAATAATTACAGATGCTGCTTTAATTGTATATGTGTATATATAAATGATCAGGTAGACAATTATTTTTAACTTGCGTTCCAAGTGAAATTCTGCTTCTATAGTTAAAGTAATTTACAGTGATTTTTGCAGGAATGAATGTACCATTCTATTTGATTGTGAATTCAGTTCTGTGATGTGCCATGTTTTAAGTTCAGGAAGGGCAGGACTAGAATGACACATGCCTCATAGTAGTTAATAGTTTTGTAATTACTAGGTGACTGTTCAAATAACCAGCTAAAAATAGCATGTCCTAAAATTAGTCAAGATAATAGTGGTTCTCATTGATGTCAGTTTGGTATTACTCAGCGACTTAATGACTTATTTTGCTGCCCCACTATAACAGTACTCTTTAATGTCTTGTGACATTTAATTAAAGAACAACCATTGTCTCTTTTGCAACAGTAAAGAGTAAATTACATTACTATAGAGTAGACTACCATGTGAGCCAGATATAGTTATGTATAGAATGCTGACTGTAGGAAGATAAATCTTGTTTAACCCACTTTATTGTTAGGGTTATTCTCTGAATACATTTAAAACTATGTATATAACTTACTGATCTATATAATCATACATAGCATACATGGGGAATAAAGATGTAACTAAAAAAAAGCAATCTCTGTCACCACAGCCTCGCCATAAGCAGAGCAGTTGCTGCATAAAAAAATGCATAAAAATGGACCACATGTCAGGTTCAGAACTGGTTAGAATGGTTTTGGAGGCCTTAAAACTAGTAAAATGATGAATGGCAAATTTGGCAACAGAAGAACCCCTGCTCAGATTAACCCTTTAAGCACCAGCAGTATTTCACATTTCAGTTACGCTTGCTGACAGAAGTTTTGACATTTTGTGCTCTCTCATTTTAGGGGCATTTACTGGGGGGGGGGGGGGGGGGTTAGTTAAGTAGGAAAACTATATATACCCCCCCCCAAAATGTATGTGTGTCAGTAGAACTGTGTATTAGAGTAATAAGTGTGTGTTTGTGTTTGTTGACATTAACCTGGGGTTGTCAGGGAGTGAAATTGTCCCGGAGGAGCTGCAGCAGGAACTGGAGGAGCCTCTTCCTTTTCTGATCTGGTGAGTGGGCAGTACTGGGGGGAGGTAGAAGAGAAGGAAAACAGCAGGCACGTAGTTTTCACAAGCCTGTTGTTTCCTATGGGGCCCCTAGGCAATTGCGCCCCAGGGGCCACTTGTTTCTCACTTCTGCTCTTTGCCTAGGGTTCTGCGGAACGAGTGGGGAGTGAAGAAATGGCTTTAAAAGCAGCCCCTTTGCTCCCAAACCCAGAAGTGCAGCAGAAAGTAGAGTCTATGATCTGTGACACTTCATTCCTTTCATCCACAGATCGTAGATTCTGGTTTCTGTGGTTAAAGGTAAGTAGCTGTACCTTGAAGTGTAAACTATAACACAGGCAGGAATGATGCTTAAATAAGATTTATTCAACACAGGTGTGACAGAAGATGGACAAACTAAGACTGTGCCACATCTATTAGTATGCAGTAGTAACAAACTTCAGCTTAAAGGAGAAGGAAAGGCAAAGTCACTTGGGGGTGCCAAAATGTTAGGCACCCCCGCGTGACTTTAATCGCTTACCTTGTACCCCGGACTGGTGCCCCTGTTCGGATAAAACAGCACCAACCCAGGGTACCTGGAGCGCAGCGCTTCCTTCTTCCTGCTTCCCTCTCCGAAAATGCCAGCGGTCAGCGCATGCGTGCGCAGGGAACCAGGAAGGAGGAAGCGATCGCTGCTACCCCGGGCTGGTGCTGTTCTCTCCGAGCAGGGGCACTGTGGTAAAATGTAGGCGATTAAAGTCACTTGGGGGTGCCTAACATTTTGGCACCCCCAAGTGACTTTGCCTTTCTTTCTCCTTTAAAGGAAAACTATACCCCCAAAATGAATACTTAACCAACAGTTTATAATATGTTAAGTGACCTATTAAAGTAACTTACTAAACTGAGATCCCAGGAGATTGGCATTAATTCTTAAAATGGCAATTTTCTATTTAGGAGTACCCAATGGCACATACTACTAAAAAAGTACATTTATATGAAAATGGTTTATTTAGATGAAGTAGGGTTTTATAGTTTACCTACATTGTTTGGGTGTATAGTTTTCCTTTAAGTAGGGCAGAAATGTACATGTGGCAAAATCTTACATGGCTAAAATCAAATTAGCAATGATTTTGGCTCCTGGATTCACATTATACATGTCGAAAGTGATCAAATTATCAGTATTTGTCTGCCCATATTTATGTTGTTCTGCACACGGCAATCTCTGCACCACCATTCAATTCCCCTGATACTTGATTGGGCGATGCACACAAAGTCAATAATTGTTGCGCCATTCCACGTTGTCGCCATTCGTTGCAGAGGGCCCTCTTCACTTTAAAACGTCACCACCAACCACTTCAATTCACAGTCACATTATGTGGCAGCTCTGAAATCAGTGCAATAAGCACCCAAATCTATTTATCAGCCCTGTATCATCAGCTTACTGTATATGACAGGCAAGCCTAATTTTTTGCTGGTGCAGTTAATTTAGCATAAAAATATGGCAATTCTAGACATATTCATGTTTAGGATTTAGTATTTCTTTAACAGAAAAGGATGTTCAAATTAAAAAAGGGGCATATAGTCCCAGTGCTGTGCCGTGTGAGGGCTTGTTGCAGTGTACGCTGGTAGATAAGCAATTAAAACAATCTTTGCCTTTATTTTGCTGAAAATAATGATCTTGGTAAGTGCAGCGTCAATTTTGTGGCCCTCCCAAACTAACCCCCTTACCCTCTCACTTACCTCACCTCCCCCAATAAGCGTACACACGACAACCTCTTGTGGATAGAAAAGGCCGCAGCCTGTTTATTTACAACCTTATAAATTTGTTAAACAATAACATATTACTGTAAATAAATAACATCACATAACATAACATAACATCACAGTCTCATTGGTAACCTCGTAACAATAAGCCACTGAAGGCTGCTTTGTGGAAGCTGTCTCTGCCCCCCCACCGTAATCATTTTCCTGAGGTTAGGAACCCCCTTTCTCTAGCCACCACAGCCCCCATTTCCCACCAACCTATGGCTGTACTCACTAGCCTCCGTCTGACCTTCCGCCCTACCTTGAGCTAAATCCATCCCGGCTGCGACTAAGTTACTTCTAGGCATCTATCCTCTATTACCCTTATCCCCCCTTCATAACTAAGGGAGGGAGGGTGGGAGCTGCTGACTCCAAAATCGTTCCTTTGTCTTGCGCACACCCCTTTTTGTCTCTTCCTTCCGCCTCTGCCAATCAGCTTGGGAACTACAATTCCCACAATGCCTTGCCCTCTTAAAGCCACATCACCCCGGGGCCTTTCCTAGCCTTATCATGGCCCCGTGCCCTCACTCCTGCCTCGTGAGTCTTTTTCGGCGATTTCCGGAAATCGCCCCGCCGCGTCTGCCATCCCGCCGGCGACTTACATGTTCGCCGGTGGGATGGCAGGGGTAGGCAACTCGGGGAGATTAGTCGCCCGCGAACAGGGAGTTTTATCGCGGGCGACTAATCTCCCCCGTGTGCCAGAGCCCTTAAGTTAAGAAACCCCTCAGAAGAGAATTGCTTTGCAATAGCTGGTAAGCCATAGATTGTTCCAATATAAACTTGTAGGTATGGAGTCATGATCTGAGTCTTACTTTATCTTGAAGAAACCAAGGCAGTGTAAATATTGACTGGATTAGATGGCAGATATCAGGGATAGGATGATTTACAGGCACAAGAGACAGGCAAAACCAAAATTCAGCACAGAAAGGGCAGACAAGATGCAGGGTCCAAAAACGCAAGGAACAAGGGTCAGGAACCTGGAATGGGCTAGTTCATTAATAGAGAAAGGGCAGGAAACATGCCTTATTAAAATTCAGATGCTTCTTCTAATATACAAGTATAACATACAGTATGTGCAAATCTGCTCCTGTATACTTCAGATACATACGGTATTCATTCAGTGGTTTCTGTTAATCCATTTAGTGTAAAAGAAAACAAATTGAAGAAAATTTAAGAATATTAGAAAATCAGTTTTTCCATAATTTAATAAAAAAAATGCCATGTTAAGTTAATACTGTTTACTGTAAAAAAATAAAAAGCAATATATAAGCATGGCGATTATTCTTTCTACATCACCAATAGTGCATGCTACATTGCATGATATTTCCAGGGACAAAAATTACCTCAATAATAAGAGTTAATGTAAATGCAAAATGATGCTGGTCAAAATACTGCTTTTGTTTTGCATTAGAAACCAATATTTACATGTTTACAAACACTGTGGAGAATAAAAACAGACTTCTTTCGTTCCAGTTGAAAGGGTTTAGAGAAAATGTATTACTGTGATATCCTCAATATATCACACGGTTTGTGTAGCACATGAAAGTGCTATTGCAAGTATTCTTTCAGCCCTGTCAGTCACTTTGATTTGCACAGTTTCATGGTCTTTACTCTTCTTCCACATGAACTTCCACTCAACTTTCTGTTCCAACTAAAGTTTTAATGGCAACACAGAGTCACATACTTTATTTAAACAGGATCTGGCCTGATACCTGGTGCACTAGCTCATACTTATTCATAGGCTTACCAAAAAAAAATGTCAGAAAAGACTAAGGCTAAGTTAATTTATAAAGATATGAAAAAAGTTGTGAACATGATCATTGAATGACAGTTATACAGTATAAGAAAGACTAATGCATAAAAACGATATATATCATAATAAAGCAACAGTAGAGGATGACTTAAATCTTTGTTCCCACCATCCCAGACTTTCAGCATTATCTGTAGTCTAATCTGGTTGCATGCATTGATGCCCTTTATGTAAGGTACATACTTCCAAAGACAATGCAAACATGCAAACGTACCGTATTAATAAAGGGGAGCCTTCGAGCAACTGATGCCTTCAGTTCCCTATTGCATCCAATTTAATGGATTGGCACAAGTGTGGTGGGAACAATTCAGTGCTCAGCCACAATTAAGTTGGAATTGTGGGAGAAAATTATGCATTGAGGGCAAATTGCATCTGACATTGCATGTTGCTCACTGCACTTGCATTTGTTAATAAGCTCTAAGATCTTTTTAAAATGTGTTATTATTTTTAGTATGTACTGATTCATTTGAAAAGCTGCATACTACAGATATGACATCTTTAATCCAGACACTCAATATTAAAGGAGAAGGAAAGGCTAAGTCACTTGGGGGTGCCAAAATGTTAGGCACCCCCAAGTGACTTAGAGCGCCTACCTTGTACCCCGGGCTGGTGCCCCTGTACGGAGGGAACAGCACCAGCCCGGGGCACCTGTAGACACCGCTTCCTCCTTCCTTTGCGCGCTGCCGGCGAAATCCGCCGGCCGGCGCATGCGAGGAGGAAGGAGGAAGCGCCGGCAGCTACCCCGGGCTGGTGCTGTTCCCTCCGTACAGGGGCACCAGCCCGGGGTACAAGGTAGGCGTTCTAAGTCACTTGGGGGTGCCTAACATTTTGGCACCCCCAAGTGACTTAGCCTTTCCTTCTCCTTTAAGAAAGCTCATAATAATGGGAAGGCCATCTCCACTAGAGTCCATTTTGAAGGGGTGGTTCACGTTTAAGTAAACTTTTAGCATGTTATAGAATGGCCAATTCTTAGTAACTTTTCAGTTGGTTTTAATTTTTTTTTTATATATAGTTTTTTTTAACTATTTGCCTTCTTATTCTAACTCTTTGCAGCTTGCAAATGGGGGTCACTGACCCCAGCAGCCAAAAAAAAATATTGCTCTGAGAGGCTACAGTTTTGCCATTGTTACTTTTTTTAACTTCTTTTTCTATTCAGGTCCTCCCCTATTCATATACCAGCCTCTTATACAAACCACTCCCATGTTGCTAAGGTAATTTGGATCCTAGCAACCAGATAGCATCTAAAAACTCCAAACTGTACAGCTGCTAAACAAAAAGTGAAATAACTAAAACAATACAAACAATAAAAACTGAAACCAATTGCAAACTGTCTCTTGTACCTAACTAAGCTGCATACATCCATATTGGTGGCAAAACAGTCATGTTGGGTTGTTTGAATATTTTTTTGTATTTGAAATGGATGGGGATTCAAATTATTAAAAAAACATGCCTTATCGGGAAAACCCCATGTTCCATGCATTTAAGATAACAGATCCTATACCTGTACCAGGTTGCTGGTTAAATGAATTTTAAAAAAGAGTGAATCTTTCAATGTATTTTTGTGGTTTTTTACAAGCAATTATTTCACAAAAGTAACTGCTTTATTGCTCAGTTGATATGGCAACCCTGTGGTCACATTGTCACTGTGTGATCTAAACGGCTTTGAAGCTGTCATTGTGTGAGATACACCACAGTTATCTCAGTTGTAAAAAGCACATAAAGCTTAACATTGTTTCAGCATCATTTTAGGTGCCATGCATAACCAACATCTGTTTGTCTGGAGGTGTATCCATTATTGTAGTAAATCTATGCCACTTTTACTCTGGGTTATTCCTGTTACTCTGGTTATGCTGTATGCCAGCAAACTATAGTTAACAAATGAACCAATATCTATTTGTGAAGTAGACTGGCTGGAAAACATTTGGCTTAGTTCTACATGGGAAGTATTTTCATAAATTCCTTCGTTGATATCATGGCAACCATAACTTTAGACACTGAGCAGTGATAAAATGCCCTCTCAATAGATTAAGCCCATTTTTATTCATTAATTATGAATCATATTTTGGCATTTAATTTCAGGCTTAGCTTTACATCTAACAAGAACACCTCTGGCTTTCAGCTACTCTAGAAATAGAAAGTAATTTTATCTTTTCCATGCGCACTAGCATTACATCTCTACCACTTGCCATTTAGCAATACTGGCATTTACAAGACTTAGTATTTCTTTGTGAAGAACAGTAATCTCATTTGCCAGCCATATGCTTACAATATTGATCTGAATATTGCCTTACCTACTTTTTATTGAATATTGTCTATAAATTATTGACCTAGCCTAATAGGTTTTTTTAAAATATGCTTAAATTAAATATGGGGGTTTACATTATGTAGCCCTCTCTTTTTTCTGTTTCATGCTCACTTAAATGGCAAATTTAACTTGTAGATGGGCTGATTCTAGACAATGTTTAATGTTTTTAATCCTAATTTTTTGATCAGTTATATTTCAATGCCCCTCTAGCAACCAAAATAAAAAAATGCGGTGTATTGAAATGTAATTGTAACTTTTATTAAACAGATGAATTATGTATTTCTTATTTATTTATTACTTTGAAAAAATACTGTAACTTTATGAAATAATGCTGTTGTTTAGTAATTACAGTGTATAAAATGTGCATCTTACAGTTTTCTTATTATATATAAAAGTCGAAGATAAAACCAGTTTTATTATAGTTAGGGGAGGGGTGAATGGGGAAAATAGTTGGTAGGGATTAACTAGGATATGGCTTGGGGCGGGGTGTTAAGGATTTATTTTTTGCAACTAGGAGTGAGATGTAAACATAACAGCTAGCAAGGACAGTCTAAGCCCCAGCGAGGAGTAAGAGTTTTGGGTAGAGCCCCTGGGCAATTGTGCACCACTGAACTGTTAGCATTCAGGTATAGGTTAGGAGAACCTGTGGAATTTGCAGAGACAACTCGGGTGAAGCTTGGGCACTGTATAGTCCTGGCAGCATCGGTAAGGCATGCTGTGTGAGAGAGAGAAGCCATTCATTTCCATGAAATAAAGCTTATATAAACATAAAACATAACACAGTAGATGAAGATTAAAAAGGACACATGTCCATTAGGTTTAGCTTTTTTGCCTACATAAAATCTGTCTTTTAATTTGCCTCAGGTGGAAAAAAAATTCCTCCCTGACTCCAAAATGCCCAGTCCCTGAATAAACTTGTACTAAGAGTTAATTTCAATAACCCCATATGTTTTTCACTTTTTAACCATCCTCTGTCCCAATACAGTTGTGCCATTGAGACTGAGGTGCAACCCTTCCTTGGGAAAGACCCTGTAGTGCACATAAGTAAAAAACAAGGCCCGAATTTGGCCCGCCTGGCTGTTTTATGTGGCCCGCGGTGAGTGTGTCTGACCGTGCAGAGTGATCAATTTCCTGACAGCGCCGCTCCACTCCCCATGACGCTGTGACTCTGCCTGACTGAGCAGTGTGACCAACAGCCTGAATGCGCCGCTCCAGACACTGCAATTGGCCGCTTTCGTTCTGCCATGCAGGGTGTGTGGTGCAGAATGACAAAATACACACCATGCACCCTTGGAGTGCCTGGATTGTTGCAGTCAGGCAGTTGGTCAAGATACTCGGTTAGGCACAGTCACAGTGCCACTGGCTGGAGTGGTTTAGTCTGGCAATTGGTCTGCACGGTCAGACACAGTCACAGCATAGTCAGGCAATAGGTCAGTCAGCTGCACGGTCAGACGCAGTCACCACGGGGCCACATAATAAGCCTCTGCTCTGCTCGTTTGTGGCCTAGGTTGGTCAAGCTTTCATCCAGTCCTGTCCCACCACTCCCATCTGGTCCTGGCTTGTCCTTGTGCCACTGGCCATGGCATCCAGCACTAGGCACAACTGTGCCAGAGTCCCTGCACCTGCTGCCAGTAGCAGCCTCACAGGTATGGAGTCTCCTACAGTAGCAATGTCTCCAGACTCAGAGATACAGGCCTCCAACTCAGCAAGGTCAGTGGCTCCATTCTCCTCACAGTAACTAAGACTAAGTATAAAAAAAAAATTCGGCCCACAATTTACATTCCGGCCCCCTTATGTGATTCAGTTTGACACCCCTGCTGTAGCCGATAGCCTAGTTCTCTAAAAACTCAAATCCCTCCTCCCTACACCAAGTTTTATATTTATGATAGTTCCTCTTTAAGGTATTTTATATGATTCAAATATCCCTAAATGCGACATGCCTCAGAATTCTCCTGTCCCAAATTCTTAGATAAACTCAACTTATTACTGGTTGGCAAAAAAAACGTTTCTCTGAAAAATAAACCCAACAACTTTTTCTAAGAAATTAAGTGTACAGTGTTTCTATTAAATGTCTCATACACATAATCTGTTAGCTATATAAAGGGGGCTGTTGTGTCCGCATTCACACAGAAGGTTTAAGCTGGGAAGTTGTAAGATCAATCATAAAGTGAACCAATGAAAAATTAATATCTAGACCTCTGTCTTGCCTATCCATTACTTCACAGGAATGATCAATTGGCAGACCAGCAATGCACACAAAACATTTAATTTATGTGATTATTTGGAACAACTTCATTTGAACAAGGGATTTTTGTAATGAAAATTTAATGGCTACTCTTTTGTTGTTTGGCAATAATGCTGGTAGAATCACAACAAAAAAAAAAGTAGAAGCGGTCCTGTTGGAGCAAGCAATGGCTTTTGGAACTATGTAAGTTGAAAGAGAATAACATGGTTGGGCCATTTACAGATCACAAAGTTTCAGCTGAATATCAGCATAGAATTATAGTCATATCATCCCAGAGACTTGTCGGGCAATAATAGAAGGACAGATACAGACTGCCAATTGATAGATTCTGGCAAATGCCAGGGGCTTCTGTATAATGTCTGAGACAGCTACTATTTATTTGGCTTTTGGGGGGCTGTTTGGGCCACTGTGTAGAGATGCAGCGAACTGTTCGCCGGAGAACTAATTCGCATGAAAATCGGGTGTTCGCAAGTTCGCAAACTTTTAGCGATGTTCGCAATTTTGGGTTCGCCTTAGCTGGAGCCAAATTTTGACCTCTCACCCCAGAGCCAGCAGATACATGGCAGCCAATCAGGCAGCTCTCCCTCCTGGACCACCCCCGGACCACTCCCTTCCATATATAAACCGAAGCCCAGCAGCCATTTTACATTCTGCCTGTGTGTGCTTGATGAGTTAGCATAGGGAGAGAGCTGTGCAGGGGTTTGAGGGACAGTTTAGGTAGCTTTGCTGACTAGTAATCTACTTTCTACTGCTCTGTATGTAGCTGCTGTGGTCAGCTGTCCTGTTGATCTAATCTGCTGTAACCCAATAGTCCTTGTAAGGACTGCTTTTATTTTCTGATTACTGTTACTCTTCTTTTCATTGTGTACTGCAGCTCCGTCTGTGTGTGTTGGAGACAGGTGTGCTGCTCCTAGTAGTGCACTAAGCACCAACCACACATTCACATAATTTTTTTTTATTTGTGTTTTTTTACTTTGCTACTGTAATTTTTAGAGCCGAGTGCTATTAGTCTAGCTGTGTTGGGGACTGGTGTGCTGCTCCTAGTAGTTCACCCCCAGCACCAACCAGAGATCACTTTTTTTTATTATTAATCTTTTTTTTTTAATTTAACTTACTGTTCTTTAATGTGTCCAGTGCTGTTTGCTGTTATTCATAGTAGTGCACCAAACACGTTACACATAGTAGTGACATTGCATTGCAATAAAATCACCTGAGCAATGTTTTTCCACCAGCAATAATATATTCCGTATCCACTTTGCGTGTGAACCGGCTGTAACCTTTACACGACTTGATTGGCATGTAGACGCCGGACGTTTTAAAACAGTTTATTACACAAGTTTAGAAATGTAGTGTGATTTCTGCCCTTTACAGCACAAAACGCAATGCTGTGTCAACAATGTATTTTTCAGAGAAATTTTTGCCCTTTATCCCCCTCCTGCATGCCACTGTCCAGGTCGTGGCACCCTTTAAACTACTTTAAAATCAGTTTTCTGGCCAGAAATGGCTTTTCAAGTTTTCCTTCTCATTGAAGTCTATGGGGTTCGCAAAGTTTGCAAAAGTTCGCACTTTTTGGCGGAAGTTCGCAAACTTTTTTTGTGAGGTTCGCTACATCTCTACCACTGTGTAGTTGAAATGCTAGGGCCTGTTCTCAGTCTGAACATCCTGACTACTATAGAGTCAGCAGAAATGTTTCAGCACTATATAGTATGTAGTCTTGGTCCTTCTTTCTATGTTGTGCAACACTCTCCCTCCCTAATCACAAGAAAACAGGCAGACATAGGGCAGTTACAGCCAGCCAGGGGTCTGCTACATGTTGGCAACTCTCTACATACCCTGACTGCCTTATGGAAAACTGTAGTAGTAGTTCTGTACAAGAAGACAGAAACTGGGCCTCAAGTTCTGATTTGCATTGCTAGCACTTATATTGCCCAGCAAGTAGTGAAGAAAAGCTGCATTGCATCTCATTTTCTCATCTACCTATGCACCATCCAATAAGCACTGGTTATGCTATACTTGCCCAGCTTGTCAAGTGCTATGGTTAAAATCAGCAAGACTGCCTGGCAAGATCCTGACATGACATGTCTAGTTTTGAACACCTCAGGGCCAAGAAACATGCACTGTAAAAGATTTCCCAGTTACAGAAAACTCTATTCTGAATTCAGCATACTATATTTATTTTTTGCATGCTTGTTACTTCTGGCAAGACACAATACAATAAAAATGGGATCAGTGGGCCCTGCTACAAGTGCAGGTGTTGGCCTGTATAGATTGCTGAACCCCTAATGAATTCTTTTGCTGTAAAGGCCCCATAAATAAGATCTCTATTCCCCACTATGTGAAAGTCATCAATAAATAAAGCCATGTTTGTCCTACAAGGCAGAAGATTAACCAACTTGAATTCTATTCAATGTTGGGGGAAGGAGGATTCGGCAAGGTAAGAGAGGGTTTTATAACAGTTTCATAAAATAGTAGCTCTTCATATTCATCTTATAAAAAGTTTTTTTTTATTGTTAGAGTAATGCAGCTGATTCTTTTTTTCTTGTCTTTCATCAAATTCCAATTTATTGTAACTTCCTGGTACATTCAATTTATTATCTCTTCTCCTTATTTTCAGGTTAGGCTTGCTACATTGGGTAACACAGAACCATACTTAACCATCAAGAAAATGAAGAAATCACCCAGAGCAGAAAAGTACACCCTTGAAGAGGCCAACATTCTGCAAAATCTCTCTGGATGCCCATACCTGTGCAACAGATATGCCGCATTTTAAACACTAGTACAAAATTGGATCAGAGTGTCCATGCAATTGAATAACAGGCATTTAACACATAACAGGAATTTAATTTAGTGTTACTAAAGCAATCACACATCTACAGAGTGCTAACATATACATCAGCTCTGTATAATAGATAGGTGTATACATGAAAAACAGACATTACATACAAAAATTGATCCATACAAGAGGTAAAGAGTGCCCTCCTCAAAAGTGCCTTCAATCTAAAAGGAGAAGGGGGTATGGGAAACAAGGTATAACACTTTACTGATCCCTTGCGTCTTCCCACATGGTGATCAAACAGATCAAACATTAGCTAAATTTTTCTTCTATGTCCCTTCCATGTCAGTACACATGGCAGTATTGCCCCTCCCAGCCAGGAGGTAGAACCTACTGTATACCAAAGTCAATGAAAATGACCTTACCTATAAGACCACCTGACTTCCTCCTCACCACTGTTATTTTTGTCCTACTGGACAGGTAGGATTTGCCTCTTTACCCATATGTGAGTCTAGAAAGTGATACACAGTTTTGATTCTTCTTTATTTTTTCTTTATTTATTTTTTACCTCTGTGTGCACACAGAGGGATGATTCCCAGGTAATGGACAAGAATTTACCTAATGCACCAATATGCAAAGTAGGCAAACTGATGCCTATTGGGAAGAAATGCAGGTGTGGGCATACCCATGGTCATAGCCCTGTGCTAAAATAGTCCCCCTGCTGTATGCCCATCTTTGCACAGTATTCAAACTGGTGCTTATTGAGAAGGTATACAGGTGTGGGTATCCCGACTGTGGGTATCCCGATATCTAAAGTTTTTTATTGTGAGCCTGAATTCTCTGTGCAGACACAGCAGATATGGAAGTTCATTATTACATCAGGTGCTTCAAGAACTGACTGGGGGGTTGCACTGCTGTAGCAGTCATCTCCTTCCTTTCCCCCAGGAAGTCTGCACCTAATAAGCAACCTTTCTCCAGGGTTCTGACTGGAGTTTGCATTTTGCCGATGAGCCAGTGTTATCTAGTAAAGTGCTTGCATCCTTTTGGGGCATTGTGTTATTGCTGTTTGATATCCAAGGATGTTTTCTTGTGTGTCCTCTTTGCAGACAAGCAGGTATGGGCTAGATGTAGACAGTTTTCTTCTTGTTGATAGAGGATCCTCCACAGCTGGTGTTGGATATTTTGGCAACCATAATGTGGAAATCCCTCTGGTCAGTTTTTATTGTGATGCTTGATTTTTTTTTTCAGCCTCTGTTGCTTTAGGCTGATGCCACACGTGGCGTTTTTACGCTGCGTATTTTCTAATTCTCTTGGCGGCTGAAAAACGCACAATATCATCATCCACAGAAATAACTTGAAAAGACTCGAAGCAAACCACACAATGCGTAAATACGCTAGAAAACGTCTTACCACAGATTTTTCAAGCGTTTGCTGAAATACGCCAGTATTTGCACAGCAAGCTATTCCTATGTATACACAAAGGCAGCTGCCAGACCTAGCGGAAATACGCGGCGTTTTTTTACTATTTCGCACTATTAGCACCATGGAAACGGGATTTGCTTCGTCACCAGTACTAGGCTGAAAAACGCCATAGCCACGTGTGGCATCAGCCTTATTATACGTTATTTATTCCCACCCCTTATCGGTTAGGGGCATGGCTTGGTAGATCCCATGCATACTGACATGGAAGGGATGCAAAAGAAAATGAGCATTTCACTTTTATTCATATCTTAAATTTAATTTCTTCCATGTCAGTATGGGGTTTTCAATGGGTAAGTGAAATTCTCATTTTCTTATTGCAATAGTGCACTGGCCCCAAAGTTATTTTCCCTGGCAGTTTTTTTGGCATCAGGAACAGGGTAAAGCAAGGAAAGAATTATTTAGTATGCCATTGATTCATCTATTTTGTAACTGATTTTCTGAACAGGGCGTATTATGATGATGCCTTATTTAGTTTATAAAAAATGCAGTTGGACCAACATTTATTTTTGGAGTTTATCATAGATGTCAAAACATGCCTTCATTAGGTGTACAAAGCCTGGGGGCTTTATAAAAATGCCAGTTATTTGTACGTCCTAAATTAAGAAATCTGACAGCTGAAATGCTTTCGGTGCTTAGAGGGATTAAATTGCCATTGTTATCGTTTAGATACATAGTTAATTTAGGTTGAAAAAAGATAACTGTTCTTCACATTTCACCCTTTTGTTGGTTTTCCCCAGCATTACTGACCCACTTTATGCCAGACAAAAGAACTACACACTTAAGCCAACTTAAGCCAACACTGTCTTTTTATACTTTATAAAATACTGTATATCTACAGGTATATAGATGCATAAGTAAATTAACAGAGGATAATATAATTTATATGGTTATTAGAAGTCATTTAGGAGATTTGTGACCTCTGTTGATTGATTTTTAATAACCTTTTAAATATTAGTATGGGTAATAATCTTTGTTCGTACAATTAATATTATCCACTTGTGTGTATGCTTGCGTAAAAAAATAGATAAATGATTTTATGACCTGCAACTTTTCCCTCTGAAGACACAGAAAAGAGTAGAAAGAAATATTTACCCATTATGGTCTGCATTCAAAGGGGCCTCAGTGCCTGTGAGAGCTCAGAATTGTATGATTTAAATAGAATGCTGCCTGCAATATGGGCTTCTAACCATCCTGTACCTTGTACATCATTCAGAGGTATGGAGTGGCAGGACTGGGAAGTACAGGGACAGGGCTGTGCTTTGTGTTTTGATGCAGTGTTAAGTGCCAAATTTTTCATGTGCTCTTGTGCCCCTTAGTGCTCTTGCACTTGTGCCACCTGAAGTCAAGAATGACTCCCATATGGTTTGCTGTAGAATAACATTATATTTTTACAGTGTATTAGTTAAAATATAAGCTTTGAAATGTGTATATTTTTAAGCCCTACATGACAGTTTGGTAGTTTGGAGTAGACTTTTTTTTTTTTAAATTCAGACAGTTTATTGAAATTTCAATGAACTCCCATTTTATTGTAATAAGTTTTATTTTGTCTAAAATAGCCACTCCTTAGGAACTTAGTTCCAAGTTCTCACTGGAACTGCGAGAGTAACACCCAGGGTGTTCTGGGGAACTGTGCATTGCATCTAGGATGTCAATAATTTGTGACCAAAATGATGCTAAGACTGTGCAGTCCCATACCATGAATAATAGGTTATTGTTGTGTGTGCCACCTAGGGCACTCTGAGGAGTCCCATGGAATATTTGGGGTAGTTTAGTAGGAGGGTAGTACAATCTGTGATTGACAATTACTCTACTAATTCATCCCAATCATTATCATCCAATGGTAGAAAGACATATTTGCCCATTTTGGCTTTGGGAGAAATTGTACTTTCCAAAAATATATGTATTTCTTGGGTGAATTTACTTTTCTGTGGCTGTGCTTTTTGCAGTTGCCCTGTGAGGCAGCAACCCAGATTCTGAGCCCCCCTTATCTGCCCACTCTTAGCTCTTTCACGTTGGAGCACAGTTGCGCATTCTGCACCACAAGAACTGAATTTCTGTTTTTAAAACAATAGAATTTCAACTCTTAAAGTTACCAGAGGCAGTTTTGGCAGTTTTGAACTCTTAGGGCTACATACATCAAATCACGAGTTCGAATCCCGAATGGGAAAAATTCGGATTGGATACAATAATTTCTGAAGATCGCAAATATCATGAGAATGCTTACGAAAAAATCGGATTAGTCACGATAATATTGTATTGGCGATCTGAAATTTTCGTACCGAACAATTATAAACAGCGGGAAAACCTTTCCGACTTTGATTCTTCTGTGCATGATTTTGGAAGCCTCAATAGGAATAAATGGCACTCTGCAGCTCAAACCTGGCCAAGGAAAGTCATGATAACGAAGCTTGAATGAATCCGAAACTTTTGTACACGATTTTGTCGCACAAATTTTGTCGCAAGGTACGAAATTGTCGCGCAAGGTATGAAATTGTTGCGCAAAATACACTCGGAGCATTCGTGCCTTAACAAATGTCCCCGTTAATGTTACCAGAGGCAGTTTTGGCCAAGGTACCTGAATTGACCTCATATGGAGGTATTTAACTTTAAGGGGCCCCTATATGCGACAAATGTACTGGACAGAGAGATCTCAGTATGAATTTCCAGCTTATTTTACAGTCAATTAACTTTCTTATTCAACTCTTGGCACCAGTCTGTTTCTCCACTATGCATATTGAGTCCTTGGAAACCCAACATGCCCCCTTTGTCACATATAATTAACAAAACACCTGTTATGCTAGCAGATTCACTCTCATACTCAAATTCCAGCAGCACCCCCTCTTCCCACTTTACTAGTTTAGTAAGTTCATCAGGCTGCAGACCCAACAGCTTCCACCCTGTCCTGACATTGCTGCAGAGGCACAAACTAACACAGATGAACATTTGTATACACATACAGTATACAACTAGAAAGGGAAGTTTGAGAACAAACTTCGTTTGTTTAAAAAATGTGAAGTCACTGAATGAAATCTGATCTGTTGATGGCTCCGCCAACTTTTTCTAACCTTGGACCATAGTTATATAGTAAAAACCACTGTGCAAGTTTGGGGACCCTGATTTTAATAGTGTCTGTATGGCAGCAATTTAAATTTCCCCACTGAAAGTCAACGAGTGACATCTAATTGGCGGTTTGTGGCTCCGCCCACTTTTTCTAACCTGGGACTGCAGTTACCCAGTGACTTACTCAAAGTTTAGGGACCCTAAGATTAATAGTTAACAAACGTGTGAAGTCCATAGGTGAAATCTAAATGGCTGTTGTTGGCCCCACCTACTTTCAACTTGAAATGTAATCACCCAGTGACAAACAGTGCCAAGTTTGGGAACCCTGGTATCAAACCAATAAAATTCAGTAGGTGAAATCTGATTGGCTGTTGGAGGCTCCACCTACTTTTTAAAACTAAACCTGCAGCCCCTAGTGACCAACTGTGAAAGTTTGTGGGTCCTGGTGTTAATACTGTGAGAATGGCAGCAGGTGGAATTTGCCCATTGAAAGTCAATAGGTAAAATCTGATTGGCTGTTGGTGGCTCCGCCCACTTTTTTTTACCTTGAACCACAGTTACCTGGTGCCTAACACTGCAAAGTTTGGGGACCCCAGTGTTATTACTGTGAGAATGGCAGCAGGTTGAATTTCCGCAAAGTCAATAGGTTAAAATTTGATTGGCTGTTCACAGCTCCGCCCACTTTTGAGCAGCCAACAATCATCATATTTTCATTCAAGCTGACCCCATGACTATGTGATTAAAGTTTGGTGAGTGTGGCCTCAAAGCTGTAAGATTGGCAGCAGTTTCAATTTCCCCATTAAAGTCAATGGGTGAAATTTGAGTGGCTGTTGTTGGCCCCTCCCACTTTGGGTCATCCAACAAATGTTGATGTTTCATTTGGGGCCACCCCATGATTATGTTATTCAAATTTGGGGGCTGTAGCTTCAAAGCTGTAAGAGTGGCAGCAGTTTGAAAATCTTCCCTGTCAAAGTCAACGGGAAAATTGGGGTTTTCAGAGTGGCGCCACAAAAAGACGGGGGGGCGGGATCGCTTAGAAAAGCACAAGCAACCTGCTCCACTATAGGGCGAAAAAGTGTGGAGAATTTGGGTGTTGTACCCCTAAAACTGTAGGAGGAGTAGTATTTAGAAAATGGGGGGCGCTACGAATAATAATAATAAGAAGAAGCAGAAGAATAAGTCGAAGAACAGTATGTTGGGGTTTTTCAACCCAACATAATTATGTTAAGTAATTGGTAAGTAATTATTACTAACTACTGTAGCCCTGAATATTTTTGCTTGTCCAAGAAGAAATTCAAGTCATTAACAGTAACACTAAAAAATAAAAAATGTTTTAAAATAATTAAAATATAATGTACTGTTGCCCTGCACTGTAAAAGTTGCGTGTTTGCTTCAGAAAGTCTACTATAGTTAATAGAAATAGCTGCTGTGTAGCCATGGGGGCAGCCATTTAAATTGAAAGAAGGAGAAAAGGCACAGGTTACATAAGAAGATACCAGATAAACTGTGTAGAATACAATGGGAATTTATGCTACTTATCTGTTATCTGCTTAGTAACCTGTGCCTTTTCTCCTTTTTTCAAATTAAATGGCTGCCCCCATGGCTACACAGCAGGGTATTTATATAACTGCAGTAGTGTTTATGAAGAAAACACACAACTTTTACCAGTGCAGAGCAATAGTATATATTATATTAATTATTTTTGTACACTTTCATTTTTTGGTGTTATTGTTCCTTTAAGGAAATTTGAATCACATAATCACCCTTGACAGGGCACTCTTGCATCAGTATAAAGACGTGGCCTCTTGCTGTTATCGTTGTGTGAAAAAGAAATGTCTTTTCTCTAGTAAAAAAAAAGGAAATCTTATTTAAATTATTTGGAGAATTAAAAATGCATTTAAAAAATTAAGTGTACAGTTCTGCGCTCACCCTTAAAAGCAGTGACAGTCTTGCAGTTTGTTTCCTTTGTTAGGTAAGACAGTTCTCTTCTGAATGTACGCAGATCTTGTATGGAAGGGCCGAAACACCATTTAACCGAAGCAAAAGATAATTGGTTTAATATGTATGAATGACATATGTGGGATATAAAGTAAAAAACTGTGCTCAAAAGTTTGTAGAAACTGAGAAAGTGGATGGCAAGTTGGCAGAGTGACAATAAACGAGACCGAAGGCTTTGTAAATGCCTGTCACAAAGCTTTTACAATCGACTTAGCTTGTGCAGCATTCAATGGTTTCCAAAACATTTAGTAATGTAAATAGCTTACTGGATCCAACATCTTTCATATTCCCTAACCCATGTACTGATCAAAAGAGTAAGTTATGCATGAACATTTTAGGATGATAAACTGAATTTGTTACTCATTTTTTTCTCACTAGTCCTGTTTTTCTTTTATTGGACTACACAGTTATTTCAAAAATAAAACCACACACTGTAGAAATAATGTGAAAAACAACGATTTGGTGTTTTGGGTAAAGAATGTTCAATATTTTTTTACTAATGGCTGGGAGGTAATTATTGCTTAAAGGACATGTAAAGCCTACATTAACCTACAATGTATTTCAGTTGGGCACGTCTTCCCCACCCACATGGCATCATTTGTACTGCATATATCCCCTCCATTTGCCAGCACCATCACATTTTTCTAAAGCAAATAGCAGCTTTCACCCGGTGGCCATTTTTCCTCTGATACATAATCAGTTACATTTAAATCTGCAAACAGCCTACACACATAGACCCTTATTCAGCATACATTTCATCAAGAATACAGGCTCACACAGGCACAACTGTCTCTGATAGAAGTTCTGCTTTGTTTGAGCACTGTAATGGTAAAGCTGAGCTCAGGAGAAAAAAACTGAAGCAGACAGCTAGAGCTGAGTTTCTATGGGAACCAGCAATGCCATCTCTTCACTGGCTGCTAGACTGGGGGCTTTTTTTAGTAATCTGAGCTTAGAACAACTGAGCATGCCCACAAGCCAACAGCCAAAGCAAATTCCTGAGGGTGGGGGCTGAGTGGGTTACAGGAGGAGAAGGAAATCTTAGTGATTAAGGAGATGTTGCAGCCTTACTATTAACCTCTGGACAACCAGTGTGGCAGGTATTGAAAGATTTCAAAGAGGCTGTTCACTGATTACATTTTTGTGTGTGGGGTTTACATGTCCTTTAAAATGGTTTTGTCTAAAATAGAATATTATTATAAAATAGATTATAAGGTTATAAAAAAAACCAAGGGTGACACGCTAACTACAGTATATAGAAATATTACAACTTTTTGGGGGGTTCTAAGGTCCTTTTTTCAGACTTTTTATTAGTTTTTAACTCTGATATACTGGCTAACACAGGGGTCCCCAACCGCCGGGCCGCGGACCAGTTCCGGGCCGTGGCCCCGCCCCCCTTGGTCCGTGGGAAAAAAAATTTGCCTCCTACCGGGCCGTGCTGCTGAAAAGGTTGGGAAGCCCTGGGCTAACATATTAAAGTCCTTGTTTCAGGCCCCAGATTGCCAGCTGATATAAGATAAGTGCCCTAGTTTTAAGCCTAGTTTATGGGTTAATTTAATTTAAAGAGTGTAGTACTTATACATTCAGGAACAAAACCATTCATATATGATCTTTATATGTGTCAATGTGTGCCTCAAAACAAAGACGTCTCATTAAACATGGTATGGCAATTTTTTAAATGCTGCTCTCAAACGGGATTAAGTTTCTTAACCATCGCAAATGTTTTTTAATTTTGGATTCAGGTACGGTATTCGTTATCCAGAAAGCTCCAAATTACAGGAAGGTCATCTCCCATAGATTCCATTTTAATAAAATGATTTCCGTTTTCTCTGCACTAATAGAAAGTGCATAGTACTTGATCCTAAGTAAGCTATAATTAATCCATACTGGAGCCAGCACAATCCTGTTTGGTTTGATTAATGTTTCAATGATTTTTAGTAGATTTTCAAACTATGTAAAACCCCTTATCTAGAAAACCCCAGGTCCTGAGTATTCTGGATAAATTAGATCTACTGCACTCACCCATATCAACATATTATTAGTTATTAAGAAATTTTATGCAAAAGGTTTCAAAGAAAGTAAAAATAAATTAATAAAAAGCAGTATGTTTGGGAATGTTTTTATTCTTCCAGGTCATTATATACAGTATGTAGTAATCATAAGTAGTGATGAGCAAACGTTTTCACCAGGTTTCGCTGTGAATTGGAAAAAGTTGCTGCAAAAAATCTCCCATTAGCTTTAATGCATTGAGAATTTTTCCCTATTGCTTTAAATTTTTCAACGAAATGGGGCAGATTCCCCTATCTCTAATGACTGAGCTTTCTGAGTAATCATAAGAATGCTTGCTTGCATTTATCCCAGCAGATTCTTCAGTTAATCTGAAATGGTAGGAAATTTTAAACAACTAAAGAGTTATGGGCACATGTATGATACATTGACCTGGAGAATCCTAATGGATTCCCAGTAGTGAAACATTTTTTCCATTTAGCAAAACCTTAGTGATTGTCAGTAACATTTTCCTGACAGCAGGGTCATTTTTCAACAAATAGACATATTTATCAAAGAAAATACTGTGTACTGAGTTCAATAGAATATGTTCAAGTAGCCTCAGGGAGCTATAGTTTTATGGCTGCTGGAGTCAGTGGCCGCCATTTAAAAGCTAAAAGAAGTTAGAAGTAAAAGGCAAATAATTAACAAACTATAAAAAAAATGAAGACTAAATGAATAGTTGCTTATAGTTGGCCATTCTCTAACATAGTTAAAGTTAGCATAAAGGTGAACAACCCCTTTAACATATATGCAATTTTTTTTGAAGCGCCCATTTTGGCGCAACCACGTCCAATTTGATGCAACAACGCCTATTTAGATGTTACCACGACTTTTTTTTTGACGCAATGGCAAATTTTCCAGGGCAACATTTTGCAGCCCTTTCAGAAAAAACTTCGCTGATATTGAAATGCGGAATTTCGCTGTGAATCCATGCCTGGAAAAAAAATTGCTTATCAGTTGTGGAAAATAAATACAAAAGTTTTACTGCAGTCTATTTTTCCATATTCTTTTTTGACTAATAAATCTGACCCATACTTTTCATGATTTTTAATCTCTTACCTAGTATAAAAAAAATTCTGCTGTTATTTTCTGGTATCCACTAAGAACTGCATATTACATACAAAATTGTTTCTTATATAATTTACTTCTTGTTTATATACAGAAATTATGACAACATCAGAGCCTGATAAAAACAAAGTTATGGTAAAAAGTTTTTTTCAGTTGTGTTTGTGCTTTTTTTGATCAACACATTTAATGGAGAGTAATACTTTTTCTTTCACATTACACCTTTCATCAGCAACTTCAAAATCCACTACAAATAGCTAAAATCTTCCTCACCATTATAACTGCCATAGTGTTGGTAATATTCAGCTTTTTGCAGTGAGAAATTGATAGAAATTTTCTCTTTGGGGCTACTGTCAAGTATGTATTCTTGTTTAGCAGCCAACAATTTGCTCACTTTTTTGAGTGGCCCACAGCTGGAAAGGCAGATGATTTCCTTGCTTTGTACTTAGTACTGTGTTTTGGGTAATTAGGCTTTTCGAAGTCATTGAAATAATTTCCTGGCACAGTGTTCTCTCCTGTCCAGATTCTATTCAGTAGGAAAAGATATTACTTCCCTGTCGAATATTGATTGAAGCCTTGCTGTTTTGAAAACTCAAATCGGTTCTAAAAAAGAGAATCTAAAAACCAAACCTCGAAAATTTCAATGGGACCTTGTTGTATATACTATCCTTATAATACTCTAAAGGGGATCATGGAAGGACAAATATTCTCCTGGCAGATCATTTGTATAATGTGCTCATTTGCAGTCCATATGGATTACCAAATAGCAATATTTCATCGCAGTAGCCATGTCTGACCCTGTTACATCCAGTGTGCAGGCTCTCAGTCTTGATCGCTAACCAAGCGCATGCACACTGGAAACCCAGGCTCCCTGGTAATCACTGGCTAGAAGCCTGCACAGTGCATGTGACATGGCCACACATTGTGGCCATCAACATAGATGCACTACTTTTCTTACTTAGCCATTTTACACAGCAAGACAGTAACTGATGGGGATATATTAAATTTGGTTTGAAAGAGGAGGCCTTTAAATGGGGATGCACTTTAAAAGATCATCAAGGAGGGTTTAGTTCTCCTTTAAACATAGTCAATAAAACTGCACATAAATACATACAAAGTCATTTTTTCTGTGTCATCAATCTAACTTTTTTGCCCCCTGCAGATGAACTGAACCATGCTGTTTATCAATGGAGCATTGCACATTCCTGACTCAGCACACAATCAATACTTTACATCAGATAAATTCTTTTAGCAACTCACAGCATGACTGTTATTTGCAACTGGGAAAAATGTTGAATAAAGGAACTAAGCATCTGTCTGTCAATCAGATTTATTACACACAGTGATTTTTATGTGACATTTAAAGGTAAACTATACCTTCAGAATGAATTCTTGGCCAATAGATAATTTATATCATAAGTAACCTTTTTAAGAATTTTACCATATTGTCATATATGTAAGTTAATATTGCTCTAACATCTCTAATCTTGAGCCATCATCTTCTGATGGTCTTTACACTCCCTCAGATCCTTACAGGAAATACTGCAGCTTATAGGCAGAAGAAGGCAAGTGAAAGAGAGCTCTGTTGATTTATTGGCTGATGTAACCTAGCATGTATGTGTGAATCATATGAGCCAGGGGGCTGGCCCTAAGTACTTAAATGGCAAATTTCTATTTAGGATTATCCAATAGCACATTTTGCTATTTTTTATGAAAATGGTTTACTGTACTTAGATAAACAGTTTTTATATTTTTATATATGTAAAATGCTTATTTATGCCAGACAGAAATGTGAGTCTACATATGTTATGGGGAACAAGCAAAGCAAATTCAAGGCACCTCCTAGTACAAAGTGTACACACACACATCCTCCACTCACATTGTTTACTTGTCCAAGCACCTTGTCATATGTAGGGAAAAGTGATCATCCCCTTAGGCTCAAATGAATGCTTGCTGTTCAGCTATTAGTACAGCTTTCCAGGATAGTAAAACATGTGGCCAGACATTTTTTAGAGAAAGGAGACATAGATTATTTAGCTTTAGATATATGTGTGCTGACCAGCCCCTTCCCTTCCATGTGAAGGACTGTGGATTGAAAGAAAATTTATATTTAACCTATGGCTTAAATGAACATTCCTCTTTATTTGCTTTCTAAATCAATGTTGGTTTTTGCTAAACAATATACTGTACATTAGTAAATATTTATCATTTTAATACAAAGAGCAGGATTGTTTGTACTGTTAACATGATGATATAATCTATTTGTGCCTCTGGCATAGGTACATCAGTATGCAGATATTTTGTCTTTTATGGAAAATACTTTGGTTTTGTTTTCATGTCACTGTAATGATTGGGTTTGCATAGGGTGGGTTGCTATTATGGAGGATGAGGCTGTGGTTGAATGTATATTTTTAACTATTTATACATGCAATTTTTAAATGTAGCAGGGTCTTAAAAACCATCCAAGATGGGAACTTGAACTTTGGATTAATATTTTAATGAAGTGCATGAAGATAGCATGTTTTAATCAATTAAGACTCCTGGAGAGCGCCATAACACTGGATGTATATATAGATATATATTTTTTATTAAAATTATATTATTATAATAATTATATAATTTTTATTATTATTTTTGGTGCTAATTATTTCTCTATTTTAATTGTATAGGAGATATAACCAGTATCTAACCTATGACAACTTTAAAATGTGTCTGATGAACTTTAATATTCAATAGCTGACGAGGTTCCAACACTATTCTGTTATAGTTCTGTGCGTTAATAATTACAGTAATTTTAATGCCGAAACCAAAATTTCAATAAACTGTGTTTCTAACTATAGATTTCTAATTAGGTTCCTAGTCACTCTCTAAGCCTGGCATGTCTCCACTGTTAATAAGATGTACTTAACAGGAGAAAAGAGCATAATTTCAGTTTTACCCAAACCAATATAGAAACGTGTTTTACTTTATTTAGCTGAAAGTTCATTACATATTTAATATTTTGTAGATGTAGGGATTTCAGCCAAAATAGTTTGGAATCTTTTATAAAAAAGCAGAATTAAATCCAATATACATTGTACATTTTGCTAAGTTAGTGAGGCCCATTTAACATGCTGGGTTAAAAATAGACATTAACAGGCTAAATCAGCATATTATTATGTTACCTCTGATTTCTTTTAAGCCAATGGTACAGAGATTATATTAAAACTGATATAAGTAGAGTGGTGTCATTAGAGAAAGGGTCTAAGCCAATAGAACCAAAATATATGTATGCTAAATGTTCTACGCAATTTGCTGTGAATGTTGCTGATAACCATAAAACATAACAGAATCCATATGTAAATCCTATTAAGCACTTGTCATATAAACTATATGAAGCATATTTCCTCTAGTGCAAGAATTCTTTAACAATAATGGGGTATCCTTAAAACACTATATCCGTTTAGGGGGTACCCTAATGGACCAGATTTTGGTCACATAATGGGTCTGCATGTGCAGTGTGCAGTCCAGTTTTGGCTGGAATCACCATATTTTTTTTACCCACAATGTGTTTAGTCCCATAATTCCAGCATTGGTCGCCAGGGAAAGCTGCACTTGACACAGTTTCAGCTGATGTATCAATGCTTGCACTTTACTATG
Organism: Xenopus tropicalis; assembly: GCF_000004195.4. Lineage (NCBI taxonomy): Eukaryota > Metazoa > Chordata > Amphibia > Anura > Pipidae > Xenopus > Xenopus tropicalis. The sequence continues at coordinate 81,019,588 of NC_030677.2, read as the reverse complement.
TTCATGCCATCAGTTCTGATACTTGCAATCAAAATAAATACCCGATTTTTTAGGCACAAGTGTGTAGCGTCTGTTAATGCAAAGCACTAGTAATGAGCAAAATTTTTTGGCAGGCATGGAATTAGCGGCAAAATTCTGCATTTCATTAAGGGTACTTTTTTTGTGAAATGTCTACAAAAATTAGCTGTGAAAAAAATTTGCGAGTGGGGAAAAAGTCACAGTCGCGTCAAATTAATTGCGGTTGTGTCAAAAAAGTTGCAGTCGCATAAATGTTGCGTGCCTCAAACAAGTCTTGCGATAGCTGTGTTTATAAAACCTGTATTGTATACGGTATTTACTTGGGTGAACTGGCACCTGGATATATATGTAAGCTACTGCTTACATATATATCCAGGTGCCAGTTCACCCAAGTAAATACCGTATACAACACAGGTTTTATAAACACAGCTATTGCAAGATATCAGTGCTATGAATGTTGTGGTCGTTTGTTTTTTGTGGGAAAGCATATGTTTTTGTTTATTATACATTTACTAACTTTACATAAAAATGGATATAACCCCATTTTCTAATTGCTACTTCTGTGCTGCTCTTTTCCCTTTAGAACTTTCATGCTATGTAAGCCAACAAAATCTTTTTAAACTCCAGCATTCTGTGGAACTGGATTTCTCTCTATAATTCCCTGCAGAGTTTGTCCCACAATGTCTCTATCAACCCACTTGCTCCCCAATGAACTATCAGTAAAAAAAAATGTGATCACGCCCATTTGTGCAACCACACCCCATAAATACCACTCCCATTTTACAAAATTTGGAAGGTTAGTTAAAGTTTGTTTTATGTGTTATTACAGTTTTGCGGAAAAAAAAGATGCCCTTTAAGTGTCAGTTCTCCCAAAAGACCTGTTTAGCTTATTAGTTACAGTTGTATCTAAGTGCAGGTGTTGTCTATGAAGTTTTCTGGGCTCTCTGCCGAAAGCTACTTATTAGATTAAGTTTGAGAAACTGCGTATCTTTTTAAGCATTCAATGCAGGAGATCAAAGAGAAATGAGGTACTTTCCAGTAAGAATCCAGGATTGCAGGCTGAGCTGTCGGGACAGTTGGGATGTATGCTATCTGCCCCCACTATCTGTTCATTTCTGTTATAGTCTTTAAACCTTTCACTGCCAGCCAATTTAGACATTTTCCATTTATTGCCAGACAGTTCTTTAACATTTTGCACTCTTTCACTTTAGGGGCCTTTTCTTGGGAGGACCTTTCACAAGTTAAATTAACTTAAGCTTTCAAAATATGCTACAATTTTTGTGTGATTTCCCTTCTGTAACAAGATATAGGATTCTAATGGGCTTATGTAATAAAAGGCACTAAGTTTGCCCAGAAACAGTAACCCATAGCAACCAGTCAGCAGGTACCATTTACTGGTGACCATTTAAAATAAAATATCTTATTGGTTGCTATGGGTTACTGCTCCTGGGTGTAACAGTACCTGGTGGTCTAGGGGGCAGTGGGGAAGCCCACCTGTTCGTCATGCGCGCTGATGCACACATTGTCTTGCTTTGGCGAGCAAAAGTGGCGCATGCATCATTTTAAACTTGCCGCAACGCATGCCGTCTTTGCATGCGGCACGAAATTCAAATATTTAAAGGCACCTGCACATAATTTTGTCATCCAACTATGGTTCTGGTTCCTGGGTTTGCTTATTTCTGATTGTCCTTAGTGTTTTGACCGTTGCCTGAGCTTGACACCACTAATTGCTGCCTGTATTAATCTATTGCCTGTTTTCTGACTACGCCCTCTGGATTTGGATTCTGTACCTCCTCGCTTAGTTTTCACCTCATCCTGTTCCACCTTCGTCTCCTCTCCCAAACTCTGCTTAAATGCTAGGTTCCCTAGCCTGCCCAGAACATTTGCCCTCATTCTCTCACATTAAGTCCTGTTGGCAGAGGGTTTCTTCCAAAGCAAAAGGTGGCTGTTATAGGCAGAAGAGTGAACTGAGACTGGGACCTTGGCTTTTGTTTTGGGTTTGGCATTCCATATGTGACATTGGGCTAACTTATGGCCTTTTATTACATATATGGGGGTTAATGTAAAAAAGAAAAAAAAATTCCTTCTCAATGCACCAATACCAAATATGTATAGTATTATGGAGATTTTTCACTTCTACATAGGTCAAAAACTACCAGCAGTACACAACCAAATATCCCAGAACACTACCAAATTTTCAAAGCAATGCTCCAGAAATCTGCAGACTGCAATTCTCGGTGCAAAAATGTCACTAATTGTAGGTCTACCCTAGCAAACTATACAATTTTTGAAAGAACAGATTCTAACGATTCCAAAATAGGTAAAAAGTTCTTATTTTTCAAGATAGCAAGTTGCAACACTTTCACAAACTATTGGTCTTTATAAAAATGTGTGATTTTTTTTTTTTTTCAAATGATGCCAAAGCTTCCAGTTTTCAGCATCTTATCTCCTATAGGTCTTTTTGGATTATATAACCAAATAAAATATCCTAAATATAAATGCCAGGGTTCCACTGAACAGTTTAATGCTCAATATGCATAGTTTTACCTAATATTATGTGACATGTAAGGGCTTCAAAATGAAAATAACCCCATATCATCTATTATTTCTGCAAAATAAATTCTGTGCCACAGACACTCAGCTTTCTGCTGTCTCCTCTCTGCTGCTCCCCCCTCCCTCAAGAATGCTAAGAACTCACTCCCCCCCTTAGGAATGTGGATGTGAGCCAATCAGCAGGAGGCTGACTCATAGTCTAACTAACTGAGCATGTTCACTTGGTCTGCGTGTCTGTGCAGGAGTTTATGCATTATGGGAACTTTCTTTACACAGCTCAGCGTTTTTCTTCCTGTTTGGCTTCAGATCTTCTGAACAGGTGAAATATGGGGAGACTTAAGGGCACTATTGAGACAACTGAAGGTATGCCTGCAGCTTGAGATTAACTCTTTACTTCTTCTTTAATGCTTTAAAAGAAAAGTTTATTGATAAGGCATATGTGAAGAAGAGTACATAGGAAGACACTTCTAACCTGATCCTGCAGAGAGTGGGGTTTTATAGATTTCCCTGATGTGACATACAAAAAGGAGCCCCTACCCATAAAAATGGTGTAACTTGGCCAAGGAGCCTTATTGTCTACAAATAAAAACTCTGAGACCTTAAAAATAGGTTTTGCTATTCACTGGGCAGGATCCCTGGGCTCCCTTTGTAATAACACAGGGATTCACTATCTCTTACATGGTCAGTTTCATAACTTAAGACCAGGGTCGGACTGGGCCGCCGGGACACCGGGAAAAATCCCGGTGGGCCCCGGCTCCAGTGGGCCCTGGCGGCCCAGACCCGACCCTTGCCGGCGCTCCCCCTCTCGAACCCTCCTCCCCTGACGCGTCAAATTTATGCGCCCGGGGAGGACGTCGGGTGGGGGCCCTGCGAGGGGGGTTAAGGGGGTCCCTACAGGGGGGGGGGGATTTGAGGATGCGCCCGGATGAGTGCACTTGAAGGGCCCCCGGGACGGGAGTCCCGGTGGGCCCTTCACAGCCCAGTCCGACCCTGCTTAAGACCCAACTTGATGTGGTGTTTTTAGTGACTAAAGACACAGTAAAGTTGTAAATCAAATGGAATATATATATCTATATGATTACACAAACAAGATGATTCCATATAATACCTATCATTTCCCTCCTCTTGAACATGGTCTTACGTAATCACACATACATCCTACATAAACAAAATTCAACTACTGATAAACATTCTATGAAATAGCTAACATATATTGATACAGATTGATATTATGATATTATATTGATACAGATATATGAATATACCAATTGGGAGAGCCTTTAAGATGCTTATGAAAATCCTCTCAGCATTCTACTTTGACAGCTGTACACAAAGGGTAACTGGCCAATAGGCGAAATGTACCATAGAGAGCAGGGCAGGATTTCCTACTAGGCACCCTAGGTGCTTGCCTGCCATTTCTTGAAGTCTATATTTAAATCAGTCCGTTGCTAGGGAAAATGTGACCCTAAGATTTAATAATATATTTTGCTTATTTTGAGCATTTTTGTATTATGTTTTTAGTGTTTAAAGTATGTATAATTCAAATATACTTGCATTTCCCAGTAATATACTGTATAACTCCAACAGAATGCAGTTTTCATTACTATGAAACCCATGCTGTGTTAAGCACTGAAAAGAAGAGTCAGCTCTTAGGATAGCTGTCAGTGGTGCAGTGAATTCCTATGTAAAATATTATAGAGCTACTAGATACCTTAAAATTATTTCAACAAATAAAGCAATGGATCATTTTTAGTGTGTTAAATTTGCATCTATTCGTAAAGGTTCAGTATTGGGTTGATTTATTTATTATTGAAAAGGCCGCTGAAAATAACTAAGGACAAATCAAAGGCAAACTGTAGAGCGAATTCTGAGAGCTTGGAATCCCATTCTGCACTCATTTATTTCTATCAGATAAGAGCTAAATTTAATCTACATTAGATGTTGACAGTTGCCTGGTGCTGCTTGTATGTTCAGAATTGAACAGAAAGTAGATAACATTCCTATAGACACGACCTTCTAGAATACATAGTACATGAGAAATAAAATGTAGACCAAATTAAGTGAGATGTCCAAAGCTATCAAAATTGTTTTAATTGGAGTATGTGCAAAACTAACAATTTTATTTTATTTCTCAATGCTCCCCTGCCTATATCTACCTATGATCTAGGCAAAATATAAAGGATTCTAGAAGAAACCTCTCCATCTCGTTTTTGTCTATTCTATTTCCTTTCAAATAGTTCTTCTTCAAATTAAAGTAAAAACTCACAGTTTTTTCCATTATCTAAATGACAGCCAAAAGACTGCATTACAAACCTTTGCACACCAGGATACCAGGAAAACTCCAGATGGGACCTCCTCTCACCCAGCCATTTTCCCTGTATGCCTTTACCATGGTCATTCCTCATTTCTATATTAGAACAAAGAAAATACATTGAAGGAAGAATAAATAATAATATATATAGGGACGTAATTAAGAGAATAAATAATGTGAGTGAAGAGAGAAGGAAACATTGTTTGGAGACTGGGCCCACAGTCTAAAGTTTTCTGGTGGGACCGTGGCACCCCAGTCTGACACTGATGACTACTGACTGGGTGGAAAAAGAACAAAAAAGATACTGGATTTTGATCTCCTTGAAAGCATTGTGGATTCTCATTGAACAGGGAGAACACAGGATTACAGCTAGGTAATGGAGCCAAATTTAAAGGGCAACCAAATGCTAAAACATACAAAATATTATTACTAGAATTTCTGCATTTTGCATACTAAATGTACTGTACCAGCCCAGAGGTTCAGCAGACCAGTAACAGTAATAATCTGATGCAAAATGAAACTAGCTTCTGAGCTGCCATATAATAACTCCAAATACATTACTAATCAGCTTTGTATTGTGATTACTTCCATATTCTATAAATTCTATATACACTGTATATTGTGCAACTGACAGTGAGCATGTGCTTTAAATGAACAAAAAAGAAAATAGGTAGCTACTGGGGGCATTTTCAGAGGCCGGATTTTCATTGTGGTTACCTTGGGTTTACCTTCAAAAAAAGCCTAATTCTTTGTTAAGCTCTGATTCTCTTTTAAATTGAATGGCTACAGAGAAAAGCGTGGACTTAGTCCATAGCTACCCATTCACCAGGTCTCCCTGGTTAATTTGTACAATGTGGTCCATTGTCCACATTGTGCCATGAATAGCAAATGTCACTGTGCTTCATCATGTTATGTAGGACTAATACTACACTACCTTAAAGGATATTGCTAAATATGGCCAAACAAAATAACATGACAGTTAAAATTAGTAATACAGTACAGTCTGCATGTTGCTCTCTAAAATCTGCTTTAGGATTTATGATTATTTCTTATTTTACCTATTGGATATTTATACAGGCAGAGAAAATCCAGCATACGGCTAAATTCACTCACTGGTTGCTGTGGGTTACTGTCCAAGTTCAAATTTTCCCAGTGTTAATAAATTAGCCCAACTGTATTGTCTGGTGTCCTAATGGTGTCTGCTGCCATAATGTAGCTCTTTCTTTAGTTTTATTTTATTAAACATTTAATTATGATACTATTTAGATTTGTGTATACTAAATTATATTTCTTTTAATGCCACCATAAATATACACGTAATACAATTAAGTACAGTACTTAAAATGTAATATCTAGATAATGTACAGATTACCAGTATTACAAAATACAATAGCTAGTGGTATAGTAGCATGTAAGTAATAAAATAATTGCAAATTGCTGGTATATGGGAGGAACAACACAGCTCACCAGTGAAGAAAACGCAGCAGTAAGACTATGGCAGCAGCTATTCTCTCTGCAAAGCTGCTAAACCATCAAGGATCACTGATTCGTGAGAGGAAAAACACAGCTTGGAAATGTGAATAGTCTTAAGTTCATTAATGCAGAAGAATGACATATATATATATATATATATATAGGAAAAAGTCACAATGGTTGAACAAAGCCAGTAGCCATTGCATGAGGAAAGCAGCACTGTGCAGATTGTTTATTATATTTTTATATAGGTATGTATTGAGTTTATATGCTTTGTTTGTTTGTGTGAGTCCAAGATTCTTTGCTCAATTTTACATCTTATTTTGAAAGTAAATAAAGTAATAGAGCGTGTTGTGTTAAAAAGATGCAGTAAAACCTAGTAAAATACAGACATGCACTAAGATGGAAAATATTTTCTCATACACTTAGGGCAAGGGCACACTAACAATTAAGCCAAAAATAGGAAAAAGCCATCTCCTGCATTTACTTCACATGATCAACTTAATAACAAATTTGTGGCACTTCACACAAAACACGTATTAGTTACAAACAATCACAGAAAAGTTAACTCAACACCCAATGAAACCATGCCAAGCAACTAAGGTGAATTCCATTGCTACATGGCGCCCATGCTTCACCCTCCTTACTCATTTTGTGCCATTGGGCACTTCATCAGTGTAGGCATGTGATCAAGTAGTAATTTCCTTTAAATATCCTTATTTATAATCTATATATAATACAGGGCCACATAGTAACATTGCATCAAGTACATATTAATTGTGTAGAGTCTGCTATTTACAATGTGTATATTAATATACGGCCTTATATATAGTGCCAATAAGATATTATGTATATAAGGCATTATATATCCAACAAGGATTAATTAAACCTTTGTTGATATGAAGTACAAGTTAGTTTATTTTTACAGAGAAAAAGCAAATCATTTTTAAAAATTTTAATTATTTATTTGTAATGGAGTCTATGGGAGATGGCTTTCCCGTAATTCGGAACTTTCTGGATAGCATGTTTCTGAATTTTTGGACCCCCATTTTTGGACCTGTAAGTAGCCCCTTGTTTCTTCCAAAGAAGCAGGCTATTCCCAGGGAAGGGTTAAGAGTTACAAGATGCAGAGAGAGGAAGGGAGATTTGTGTAACTGATTAAGCCCCTTGAAGCAATTTGCTAATACTGAAAAAGCCTTTGGCACAAGCCTAGAAGAGTTAGCAACAAAATAACAATTAAAGGATCTGATAAGAACCTGGACATGCAGAGCAGAGGATTACTGGGAAATGCTGACAGTAATGCAATGTCCAAGCTCCTGGCAAGCAGGGAACAATAGTTTATATCAGCAGGCAAGGTCATTCACAGAATGGGCTTAACAAACAAAGTACCAGGGATAAGAATAAGCAGAGCCAAGTCATACACCGAATTAGAAAGCCAAAGCAATACCAGGGATTAAGCAAAATGGAGTCAAAAAGGGCACAGTGGGACAGCTTAACTTCAGACACTAAGTTTTCAGGAACACCCTAACACAGAAAGGAAACCTGTTTTTACAGACAAGAACTGAACAGGGATGGATCTATAAAAAGCCTCCTCTGGGCACTGATTGGAGAAGGTCAATCAAGTAATTAAGCACTACAGGATCATCTGAGAGTCCTCTATGCTAGGGCAAGAATACCTCTAGAATATAATATCCTTTTTCTTATCTAAAGAAAAACAATTTTAAAATTTCAATAAAGGAGGCAGGGTGCAAGGCATGAAAATTCATTAAAGAAACTGTTGTCTTTGTTTGTACTCAAACAGAAAGTCTTTCACGTTAACACACTTTATTAATTGTAATAATTAATATGTAATGTATATATCAGTGTGTAAATGTGCATATTAATACAAGGCTATGATCAATATTAACAATAAATATAACTAAAAATATAGCTAAAGATGAAAAATTAAACAAGCTGCAGCATGATCGTTAGTGCAGTACATATCAGTGACACTACAGGTCATGTATTTAAAGGGATTTGGGTAATTAATAGCAATTTTAAAAAAAGCATAGGTATTTATGGATTTCTATATCAGGCCAAGCCTGCGCAATCATACTTGCAGCTTTCCTTAGTGCTCTTATTCTTAACCATGTCTTACCTCAGCAGGATCCAACATTCCTGCTTCTTCCTTTTTCCCTCCTGTAGCCCACACTTGGGTACAGCCAGTGTCGTACTGACCTGAGTGGGCCCTTTGATCTTTCTGAAGCACAAAACATTGGTGCTTTAGTAACTTTTCCTAGCTCAGTTTTTGTTTTTATGTATTTCCAAGATAGGGAAATACATAAAACAGAAGCCAAATTTATTGCCACAATAAAGTAGTTATATCCAGGGTATCTGATTATTTTATAGAGCATATGTAAGCATTAATACCTAAAGGGGAACAATTTAGTTAGAACACAGAAAATGTCAAGTTTAAGTCCTGCCAACTTGATACTAGAAGGAGCGAGCACCTTCCACTTATATAGAGACAAAGTAATATACGGGGATTGCGCCGTAAAATCCGCTAAAGGCTAAAAATGTGCAAAACAGCAAAAATGTCATGCGCTCGCCAATTTTTTGATGTGCCCATGAAAAAAATGACGCACGTGACCTTTTTTTGACGCATGTAATTTTTTTACATGCATGACAATACAGCGTGAATCCATGCATGACAAATTATTTCGTCCACCACTAGTGTCTATCAAATCACTATTTCTTCTCAACACACCAGTCCTAATTCATGAGTGTATTATTAATATATGGCCCTAAATCTAACATCCAGCCCACGGTCACCCAGCACATCAACATCGACTCCCCAGTGTTCACATCTACACAAGGATGAATTCACAATGCTTATTAGCCTGCCTATTATATCCTTTTGATATAATAATAAGTTTTAGTTGTGACTGAAGGTGAATTCAGAACCTCAGTCCACTTACACTGTGACATCATTCCCTCTAAGGGCCCCCTAGTACATTGTCTAGTACAATTTTGCCTCTGCCCTCTTTTTTAATTTTATCTTTATTTTGACATATGTTGTTAGATGTAGCATAAAAAGTTTTATTTACAGTATTCATTAGTCACAAATCTGATTTAGCAGGAGTGAGTGGTGCAAATTGTGGATTGCTTGGTGGTTTCTTTCCACTAGTATTTTCTGCATTATGTACATGCAAAATACCTGTTTTCCTGTAAACATACCTCTGTTTATGTTAATATGTATGAATCTTTGATTGATCATTTTTAAATACTGTTTTTACTCTTGCAATGCAGACATATACATATATATCCAGTACACTCTTAGATATTTATAACCCTTATTACTTTGTATGTGTATGAAGTGACAGATCGGGTGATGAATGAATTGGGTCATTGGAAATCATGAGAATTGCATTTTAATGGACTTGTTTCTCTTGTAATCATCTGACTGCCTGCAGTGTTTGAAATGTTCTGGAAACTCTATTTTGCTTATCACATCTAGTTGGGTCAGCATGTTATTGCTGATTCAAGTAAATCTTTGAGGTATTGCATATAAGCTGGATGCTGTAAAATCAAAAATACTTTGGGTTGCAATCTGTGCTGTTTTGAGCTGGACAGTCACTGTTGACCTGTTCAGTTCAAAATTGTTGTTGTCCAGAGCTTTGAAACTTCAACACAAACCCCTAAACGTCTTCAACACACCCCTGACATCTTCCCTCCATCCCCTAAATGCCATTTCTTCACCCAGTTTCCAAAACAGGGAAATGTGGCAACCCTAAATATACAATGTAAACATTTATGCTAGTCAGCTTTCTGAAATAACATTATAAACATGGCTGGAAAGCATATCGTAGTACAGAGACCCTACGATTGGATTTAGTACTGGGGAATGGAGACCAACAGCTGGTGCCTTCAGTTGCCACAGAGTTAGTTATAATGGAAGTGACACTAGGTAAGATCTCACATCTCTCACGATCTCTGTGCTGACATAGCACTCTTGAGGCTCTGTGGGCTCTTGCTATGGTAATGGGCAATGTTTGAATGAAGAATTCCTGAAGGTCTAATGGGGAACGCTAACTCTGGCCTCTGGTGATCCAAGCTAACAATAGGAAAGTATTTGTGGGTGTTATTGATAAGTCTCCTATGGGTGAAGCTCTGGAGCACACTCCTTATGTATCTGGGGCCCTGATGCTGGAGGCCCTTATTGAGTCTGCTGGTCATTGACTGATCTCAGATGGATTACTAGTTTGCAAAAGACAGAATAACAGAGGACAGTGAATGAGACTACTGAAGTGTTAATGGGCTTATCATTGTTATTATACAGGTATTTTGCTATAGGGACTGTCTTAAAGTTAAATTTCATATGTAATCTTCTATTAAGCAAGTTTTTACTGTTCTGTTGGATAAGGAAAGCTCCAGAAATAAATCTTCAGCCATGGTGTTGCCTGCATGTGTGCTTTTATGTGCCCTTAACTGTGACACAAATCTCTTTGAAGTGTTCATAAATTATAGAGTGCAAAGTATTGTGTTCCTAAAGATGCTAGGAATCTATAAATACGTTTCTACAAGATATCTGAATTCTGTCAAGACATTAAAAAAAACAGCTGTCAGTGCAACGTAACATTTTATTTTAGCTGCATTTAGTATGACCTAAAGTTCCACTGACTGTTCTTGACTTACTAGTTCCTGTAGATAGAATAAAAGGGTACAAATAATATAAACTATTCTTATCTTCTGACATTACATTCTTTGCAACCCCAATACCAACTCTATGGACAATGATTAGTGATTTCCCCATTGGCGAAATGTTTTGCGAAACTTCCGTGAAAATTTAACATGGAAAAATTTTTGCCTGAATTTTTTTTTGACGTGCATCAAATTGGGTGCGGCCGCATCACAAAAAGGGTGCATACAATTGGGTGCGGTAAGGTAAAAAAAAGGGCACTGTCACGTGAATTTGGGCGGGGTTGCGTCAAAAAAGGCACAATCGCGTAAAAAAAACGCGGGCGACAAAAAAGAAAACGCATGACAAATGCATTTTGCAAAAACAATGAGGCACTGTGAACTTTTTCTTAATTTCAGTAGGTATAATTGATATTATTATAATTCATCTTTTTGTAAATATTACATATATTCATATTCTTAGATTTAGCTTATAAATTATTTAGAATAAATTGAAACAGTAGTGGGGATGCAAGCTTCAGATTCTGCCACAACCTTAGCATTTAGCTGGACTGATTCTGAAGTCATGTGAAACAGTGAAGACGAGAAACCATCATTTTTTTCAGAGGAAAAACATTTTTTTCTCAAATTTAAATATTTTGTGTATTTGGATATGATCTGGTATTCTCCAAATCTTTTCAGAAGGATTTGTGATCAAACCATTGTTTTTGTACATCAAGAATGACAGCAGCTGCGTAAAAATTTATGCTAAGTCCATTTCACTTGGGGGTTCAGTTGACAACATAAAAAATTATCTTATAGCTGCTGTTAAAATGTGTTGTTATGGTAAAACAGAAACATAACGTTGTATTTGCTAATTTAAAGGGTCAGCATACACCCATATACACCTTTTTTTTAACATAAGCAAAATAAATAGACTTGATTCTGAAAATATACTTTGGCTATAACTTTAATTTTAAAAACTGCAGTAATGGAGCATTATTTTTCTTTGTACTTCTTATCTTACTGCTAATGTGATGAATCTGTTTAAACAGAGATACTGAGCTCTGTTTACCCTCTCCTTTCACCCTTAGCTGTGGCTGTTTTTGTTTTACAGACTAGCGGAATTCCATTATGCAGTGGGATTAATTTTGTCCCTACCTTTGTAAGTATTATATTTTACTTTTTTACTTCTTGCCTCATACAGATTTATGTTTCTGAAAGTCAGGCAATTGTTTTAAACACCCAGTAACATAGTAATTTAGGCTGTAAAAAGACACAAGTCCATTGAGTCCATCCGTTACATCTAAGTATAACCTGCCTAACTGCTATTTGATCAAGGGGAAGGCAAAAAAACAACATCAGAAGTCTCTCTAATTCAAATTCACTCCTAACTCCAAGAGGGAAATCGGATCTGTCTTGGGATCAACTTTATTTCAAGAGCAATTTCAAGTAACCCTGTATTCTCTCATTTCTGTATATCTCTCACTGTTAGCCCAAAGCATTTGCAGAATTGATTGGTTTAAGTGGGCCATTTAAAGCTATTTAAAAAGAAAAAAAATCCTTTTTTATCATATTATTTCTTTTGTACTCTAAAGGGTTTAAAATTCAGTTTCAAGTTAAGGACAGCCTTGCCTTTTCACAAACATTTAATAGGGAATAACAAATAAGGTGTTTCATGACCATATAATGATCCAAGGTCAAAGGCCAAGTGCTTTTATAAACATCATGGAACTCTGTGGTGACTTCTAATATCCTCATATTTTACAATAGGGGGTGCATTATTTCTTATAATGCACAAGTGCCAGTTACATCATTAAGCACTAATTATAACTGATGACATCACAAAGCACCACTTACAAGGATATAATATAGGGATATTCACAGCTATGTGTATTATACGCTAATAATAGTATGGTGCAGCTGACATGCTGAGCCTAGTTTGTAAATAATATACAACACCCAAAGAAAAACATGTTTACTAGTGCTCCTATGCTCCTGATTTATTCATGTAGTGAATTAACTGGAGCCCCAGGTCCCAAGCATTCGGAATAACGGGTCCCATACCTGTATTTAATAGTGCAATTTCAAAAACTCTATGGGGCAGATTTCAATCTCTCTCATTCTTTTAGCACAGTCCTGTGCATTGTAATGGAAATGCAAACTTTTATACTGGGGACAGTATAACTGGGACAGAAGCTAGTAACATTATTGATGGTGGCAGGGTAGCTCAGTGGCTGCCTCACAACATTACAGGTTTAATTTAACTCAGAAAATCTATTTTTGGAGTGCGCATCTTTTCTCCATTCTTGTATGAATGTCCACTTGGTACTTAAATATCCTGCTGCATTTCGAAAAACCTAAAGATAAAGGTATCTAGAACTGTGCATATAGAACCATGCTGATGAATGTTGCACTGTGTACACTTAGGGGCACATTTACAAAGGCACGAACGCTCCGAGCGTATTTTTGCCGATTTTTTCGGGCGTCCGCACGACTTTTTCGTATGGCGCATGACTTTTTCGTACAGCGCACGACTTTTTCGGACGTTTGCACGAAAAAATCGGAAAGGTTTTACCGCTGTTTACAATTGTTCGTTACGAAAATTTCGTGACTTTCGGATCGCCAATACGATATTATCGTGACTAATACGATTTTTTCGTAAGCATTTTCGAAAAAATTTTCGTTTCCAATACGATTTTTTCCCATTCGTGATTCGGATTCGTGGATTAGTAAATGTGCCTCTTAGGGGCATATTTATTATGCTGTGTAAAAAATGGCGAGAAAATTCACCACACTTCACCAGGCTTCGCTGTGTAAAAACGGCGTAAAATCGGCGTAATTTTTTACGCATTTTTTTTTCCACTGGAACTTATGGAAAATAACGGCGTAATATCCGGCGTTCAGATGGTGATCTTTTCCATTTATTTTACACAGCTTTTTACTCCATTTTTTCAGCAAATTCGTTTTACACAGCATAATAAATACGCCCCTATATGTGCCAGATGATCTGAACTTATACTGTAGATCAGTTGGATCCTAATGAAATTTATCTAAGTGTGTTTTATTGACACTCACACAGGGACTGATGTAAACACTGATCATTAGTGAATTATGACTGAGATTGTGTTAATCATTAGGACTACTTATAAAGTATATATTATGTCATTATTTGGTTTTGCCCACTTGCTTTCTTTTATTATTCTCAACTATTTTTTTTACTTATATTGGTGCAATTATATAATAATTTTTGTATTTTATTTACTTATAATATATTTGCGTAAGTGCTTGAAATCTTATTTTTTTGAGTCACACATTGGACCTGAGATTTATCTGTTCATTTTGTCCCTATCGCTTTATTAAAGTTTCTATTTAACCATGCTATGTCTTTAATAAATTTTTCCCAGTTTATACACAGTACATTTAATAATGCTTCAATAACCAACATCTTTTCTCTTGAGTCTTCTCATTGACAACAGTTTTGAGAGCATCTTTAATCGTTAGAAATCAACTGACAACTGTGTCAAGAGTAATCTTAATTATCAGAAAAAGGTTATTATGCCATTGTTATCTTAAGAGCATCCTCCTGTTTTCCTCACATTAACCAATATGGATATTCTTTTCTGTTCATACATAGGACATAAAGGGGGAGAAAAACCTAATGTTTTTTTTTTCATGGTAAACTGTCACTGTTTCAGTATTAATACTTTATTGACCAAAATCATTTCTCTTGAGTGTTGCCATTGGCATTAGTGTCAAGCACATCTATAATTGTCAGAAATAACTGACATTATGTCAAGAATATATTTACTTGTCGAAAAAAGATGGCTATTTTGCTATTGAAAATTTGCAGCATGTTCTGTATATGCCAATTATAATTCATTTATAATTCAAAACCTCTTGTTATCTGTTCCCCCAATTTACCTTTTAGTCTCCTCACTTCCTATTGTGTGCTACCCCTCCATTTCATATTAATCTCTTGCCCTGTTCACTTGCAAAACAGCTGTAATAACCTACTTTTTTCCACTTTTTTGAAAGGGTGCTGTACTTTAAAATAAGCTCTACGACACTGATAAGAAGGAAACTATAATCAAAAATAAAGTTTCTTTATATGCCTGAAAATAACAAATTGTTCATTATAGTCATGTTTGCACTTGCATAGGAAGTGTATGCATAGCTTTGGATAGTTGCATTGATGTAAAACTGTCCAGTCTATCTCTCATACTGCAGCTTTACCCCCCTGGCTTTGTAAGGGTAAAGCTATTGGATTTAAGGGTTGTCAAAGGTCACAGGGCATTAAATGTTTACTAGAAACAAGTGGCAGTGCACGGTGTTCTAGAACTTATAGAATTAAATATGAAAACAAGTGTGTTACCTTGATATGTAAAGTGCCCCAAACTGATGTTTAACTTAAAGGACATGTCCACCCAGAATATAATTTTTGCCTAATAAAAGAAAAAATAATTCTAAGCAACTTTCCAATATGAAAGTATTAACTTGTAATGCCCTGAAAAATGTTATTTGTAAATGTAATTGCTATGGAAAGCAGCATTTGCTGAACTCCTGGTTGTTACTTTTTAAACAATGTTGCAAAGGTCAGTCTCCTCCAGGAAGTCAGGTCTGTCAGTCCGCTGCCTTGTGTTACATTGTTTCAACAGTCACCAGGGCAGAGAATAGAAAAGGACAGGCAAACACTGCTTTTAATAGCAGTTATATACACAGTAGAAACAACTCAAAAAAACATTATATATTTGTAATGAATGTATACTGCAAAGTCGTTTAGAATTTTGTTTTCTTTTATTAGTCAAAAAATTGTATTCTGGGTTGACTTTTTGTCTTTAAACACCTAAACAGTGCAAGGGCAAGATAGGATTCACAACCAAATAACTACAGATGCACACTTAACATAGGGTTACTGGAGAAGTAAAGTTATAACTGAAGGGGGGGGGGGTAGCCAAATGTTAATTGCTTACCTGATAACCTAGCTCTTGCTCCTGTTTGCACTGGCCTAAGGTACTTCTGTAGGATAACAACAGAGCGATCTCCTTCCGCTTCTTTGCTCTTTGCGCTGAGTGCACATCCACAGTGAACTAAAAATCCAAACTTGAAGTCCAACATTTTGCACCGCCCCAAATGTCTACTTTACAGGCTATAGCATGATCTGAGCCATTATCAAGTAAAGCTACATGCTAACATATGCAGTAATTAGGTTGACAAAGGAGCATTAAAAAATGGGCAGGCACACACACATCATAAGCATTCCATTTATTAAGTTGTAAAAACATACGTTCACCATTCAGAAATAATGACCAAGGTGCAACATCCTGAGCCACGTGTTTAAGGGCAAAGAAAACCTTTTACCAAACAGAGGTACTGTACACCCATGCTGGGGAATGACCTAGCTTAGGAAGACCAGCAAGTGCTCAAAAAAATGATTTCCTGGCATAACACACAATGATCAAAAACTGCAGACTGAGCTTAAAATAAACTTTATTATGTTTTTATTAAAATATGCCACATCACCTGACATGTTTTCTGCTCAAGCAATTTTTTGAAGGCTTACATCACCCATACATCTAGTGCATTAATTATTATAACCCCATATGTCCAGCGGTCACATAGCAGCTTGTCCCAAAATTAGAGACGTTAATAAAGGAACTTTATGTACTTGTTTGACACTAACCTGGGGTTGGCAGGCAGGCAGGCAGATTGTCCTGGAGGTGCTGGAGGGCATGCAGGAACCGGAGGAGCATATCATGGCTGGATCAGGTGAGTGGGCGGTGCTAGGGGGGAGGCAAAAGACCAGGAAATAACAGGTACATAGTAGCCATGTGCCTGTTTTCCTAAGGGGTTCCTGGGCGATCTTGTGTGGGTTAAGAATTAAGAAATTCCCATACAATTACATGATACTTGTTTATACTAAATATGTACATGTTTGTCTCACCTCACTGACTGTGAATGGCCTGTGGAAGAAATTCGAACAAGGGGCATAGAAAGGGACTAACAAATCATATTGCTCTTAAATGCAACTGCCTCTACAAACCTGAAAATGTGAAATGCATATATACTGGAACTGTTCTTACAATTCCATTTTCTTTTGAAATGCAAACAAAACAGTTTTTGGAGGACCCTTTTAAACCATCCTAATGTTCAGTATTTGGAAGTTTGTATGTTTTTGAACAGATGTGACTACAAAAAGGTATTTTTAAGGGGGGATTTGTGCCAGAGAATCCTATTTGGGCTTATGCCTTGTTGCTTAAAGGCGCAGTGTACCTTTTGTTGTGACTGTTTTGTTACCATAAGTTTTTTAGTTTATTTATGCTCTGATAATCTAACACTTAGCAAGGGTCAAACATGGAGTAGCTTTAGTCTCCATGTTTTTCACATTAAACAATAGGCAAGATGTATATTTAGCATAAACCCTATTCATTGAACTCATGTTGAACAAGGAGTTATACCGCCCTTTTAAATACTTATCTCCTGTTTATAAGCAGAAACTTTTATAGTACTCAGACTGTTCAAACAGTTTTGAAATTTTGTCTGCTAGTTTATGACAAGTTGACCAATTATAATAAACATACTCCGTATAATGACAGGATGCTCAATGGATGACATTTGTTCCTTTCACATCATATGTGCTAATCAACACCAAAATTAGGATACTTCAAGATGCATAAAAGACAAGTACAGCAAGATAAAGACTTTAATTCCATTTAATGAAATTATCTGCTGTAATTTTCAAAGAAATTGTATTGACAGAAATTGAAGAGGACCATCAGCTGTTGTTATCAGAAAGTAATGAGACTGGAGAGGTCATTTAACAATGGTCCTTCTGTGTCCTTTGTTTGCCCTTAGTGTCAGAAGGGATGAAATATTCATTATCTGAACTAATAGTTTGTATATGGTGTTAACTAGAATGAAATAATTACATCAGTAAAATCAACAAGTAAGTCAAAACAGTACAAGACACTCCATGTTTGGCCTCTTTGAATTAGAAAAAGTTAAATAAAGGTAATAAAACACATTTTGCTAATTTGAATCATATTATCTTGAGCTAATTATATTATACAAGAAGAATCAGATTGCTGGAAAAATTAGTTAATTCCTTCACCAACGTAGGAATTGATGGGATAACTAAATAAATTATATTGTTAATTGTGCAAAACAATTTTTTTAAAAAAACAAAAAATAAGGTTTTAATATATTTGCAAGTTCCAGTATACAGGTATGGGACCTGTTATCCTAAATGTTTGGAAGCTAAGGGATCCTTCCACAATTTGGATCTTCATACCTTAACCCAACCCTTTAAGTGCCACAGAAGATAGAATCTACATTCTGCAGTGCTTCTGGGCTGGGAGCAGAGGAGCGGCTTTTAAAGCCCCTAGGCAATGAGCAGAGGTGGGGAATGAGTGGCCCCTGGGCCACGATCGCCCAGGAACCCCTTAGGTAAACAGGCACATGGCTACTATGTACCTGTTATTTCCTGGTCTTTTGCCTCCCCCCTAGCACCGCCCACTCACCTGATCCAGCCATGATATGCTCCTCCGGTTCCTGCATGCCCTCCAGCACCTCCAGGACAATCTGCCTGCCTGCCTGCCAACCCCAGGTTAGTGTCAAACAACACACAAACACACACTTATTACACACTTCTACTTTCACACACACATACATTTGGGGGGGGGTGACACATTCACAGCACTCACACTCCCTTGCACACTCACACAACATGTATTTTGCCAAGTGTTCACACACAATTTTGTGTTTTTTGTTTTTTTTTAATTATATTGGGGTTTTTTTTGCCTCAAAAAAAATGTTTTATTGCCTTTGCAGATAGCGCATTTGCTAACCACACTGTGCAATACCTTTTATGTGGCATTTTGGTGCATTTTTAGTCATTTTATTGCATTTTCAGTTCTGCATAGAACTTGATTTTGTACGTAAAACTAATTTGGCCAAGCCAAAATACTCAAACTGTGATTCTGACTGCAGATTACACTAGGCATTAATTTAAGTGGTATTATTGGATTTAAGCAATTGTATTGCATTCTACATTGTTCTCTGTTACTTGTTTTCACCCATGGAAATTGTGCCTGCTATATATTGATTTGGGTGCGTCTGTATGCCCCATAGTTTGGTGAATCTATGTATATTGGGCATCAAAATGTTCAGTAAACCCCTGTGGTTCACATTTAGAATGTTTTATGTTGATACATTATGAAATGTGGGGTAAATAATGGGGTAAATTGCAAGGTTTGTGAAACTTTCAGAAATTTTATTAAAAAAGTTATAATTAGCTTTGTAGTTTTCTAGTTTGCAATAGAAAGATGTATTTCTCCATACTGTCTTATAGCACATAATACACATACCAGGTTCTTATATTGCAGTGGCAAAAGTGTCAGACTTGATTTTTTTTTTTTTCATTTGCCATAGTTTGGCAAATCTATGCATACTGGGCATCAAACTGTTTAGTAGCATTCATATTTAGAATATTTTATGTTGATATGTTATGAAATGTGGAGTATAGAATGAAGTAAAATGCAAGCTTTGAGACAATTTTCAGAAATTACAGAAAAATCGCTACATTTAGCTTAGCTTTGCTGTTTGGTGCTTTTCCATACAAAGACATGTTTACTTCTTTTACATTTGGCAAAATCTGTATTTTTCTGAGGTTTTCTGGGGTCAACTTACTTATTTCTCACTTTGACCACATATATTTCTACTACCACAAAATACACCACCTGATTTAAATGCCATGAAATATGTATGCACTAACTTCATTTTGGGTCTTTAAATGCCAGATAATATGGTGATCCTATGCACAATGGGCATCAAATAGGGATGTAGCGAACCTCAAAAAAAAAGTTCGCGAACCTGTTCGCGAACTTCCGCCGAAAATTGCGAATATTCGCGAACTTTGCGAACCCCATAGACTTCAATGGGAAGGCGAACTTTAAAACCTAGAAAACCCATTTCTGCCCAGAAAAGTGATTTTAAAGTTGTTTAAAGGGTGCCACGACCTGGACAGTGGCATGCAGGAGGGGGATCAAGGGCAAAAACCTCTGAAAAATTGACACACGCCGTTTTTCGAAATGATCGGTAATTTTGCGACTTTTTCGTATTTTCCGGCGCTTTCGTAAAGTTATCGTAAGTTTTGCGACTTTTTCGGAGCTTTCGTACCGTTATCGTAAGTTTTGCGACTTTTTCGGATCTTTCGTAACGTTATCGTAAGTTTTGCGACTTTTTCGGAGCATTCGTACCGTTATCGTAAGTTTTGCGACTTTTTCGGAGCATTCGTACCGTTATCGTAAGTTTTGCGACTTTTTCGGAGCTTTCGTAACGTTATCGTAAGTTTTGCGACTTTTTCGGAGCTTTCGTAACGTTATCGTAAGTTTTGCGACTTTTTCGGAGCATTCGTACCGTTATCGTAAGTTTTGCGACTTTTTCGGAGCATTCGTACCGTTATCGTAAGTTTTGCGATTTTTTCGGTGCCGGCGAACCCAAATTGCGAACATCACGAAAAGTTCTCGAATTTGCGGACTTGCGAACACCCGATGTTCGCGCGAATTAGTTCGCCGGCGAACAGTTCGCTACATCTCTAGCATCAAACTGTTTTCATATTTAGGGTGTGTTTTCTTGGTACCTAATGTTATGTGAGAGATAAGGTGCTTGAAAGTGGAAAGTTGAAAGATGTGTTTTTAGGTATTTAATCAAAACCACCAATTTTAGGTGCCCATTTTGAATTCACCCAATTGTGTACTTTCCAAAAATATATTGGTGTGGTGGGTCAATGTATTTTTTTCCCACAAAAATGCAGTAAATGTGTTGAATTTTCAGTAGCTAAAGAGATCTCCAGGGCAATTTGTATGTACTAACTTCCTTTTGGGGTCTCTAAATGCCAGATACTTTGGTGATCCTATGCACAATGGGCATCAAACTGTTCAGTGGACCCTTGGATTTCATATTTACTATGTTTTTTCTTGGTTCCTAATATTATATGGGAGATATGATGCTTGAAAGTGGAAGCTTTGAGGTGTTTTTTAGAATTTTCATAATTTCTTTATAGAAACTGCTAAGTTGAGAAAAGCATTGCTGTTTGGTACTTAGGTTACTCATTTTAGATTTTGTACTTTTCAAAAATATATGGTTTCCTTGGGTAAACCTAATGGTCCAGGACTTTTAACTTGGAATCTAGAGTACAGTATGTCGTATTCTGCTGTAATATTTTGAAAAAACTTTGACATTTTTGCTTTGTGACTTTTTTTGACGTGTGTGATGTCACAAATTATCAACCAAAACATGAGGCTAGCCTGTCATATATAAGCTGATACTGCAGGGCTAATTATTAATTTCTGCTGCTAGTTGCACTGCTTTCAGAACTGTAGTAGTTATCTTTCTAAATTACTAATCAGCCTTATATTGTGACATTTATATTTTTTTATATATGTAGGGACCCATAGGGTTAAGTGCCCTATGGCTTCATATCCCTGCCTTTCACATCTTTGCTGTTATTGGGCAGAGCCCTCTATACTCAGGTTACAGTTGAAACACTATCCCTTTAGTCAGGTTGTACACTCCCCCTGCAGACTGATATAGTGTCTGGCAGGAGGGAGTGTCTTTCTCTTTGGCTACAGGCTACTCTCCAAGTACAGCTCCATTGAGCCTGGAGGCAGAACCTTTTGTACCCTATTTGTACCCTAGAGGATACTCTACCTCTGGTGAAAGTCAGGGACAGGGCCCCGTGAACAAGAACAAGTAAGCACAGCAGCTCTATTTAATAGCACTCTCTAGGAGAGGTGAGCACAGTCAGTCTAGCTAGAAAGGGCAGCCATTAGCCCCAACAAAGGAGACACTAAGGGTTTAGCCTACCCCAGACTCTGTATGCCTTGCTGTAGGGACCCCAGTTAAGACAAAGGCTTTGGCAGTACTTACCCCTGAACCACCGTTGGCTGGAAGGGATCCGTTCCAGTAGAGGGCATCCATCCTGGGCTCTCAGCTAATACTCTGCACATCTTCATGTTGGGCTATGCTGTGCCTAAAGGTCACAACTGCTGTTTATCACTGTGACTAAATCTATATCTACTGCTTGTGAGTATATGACAACCCTGCATAACATCTGTGTCTTGGGCAATAAATCTGTGATATAGTTTACCATAAAGAATCCTCTGGCGTCCATTTATATCTATTGCACCACACTACTTCAGCTAGTTGTAGTTCAACTTCACCCTCGCTCCATAGTAAATCTCCCATTTAGCGGAGGCCCATGCCTAAGAATTAAGGGTCACATGTAACACATGCTCTATACCATTTACTAGCCCGGGTTTGCCTTATCTAAGTTAAACAAGTGTTACATATACATTGTTCGTCGGTCCCTAAGCTCAGTTACTGACAGCAGCACAAAGCATGTGCAGTGCATTAGCATAAAAGAAGACGGGGAGCTACTGGGGCATCTTTGGGGGCACAGATCTTCCCTGCTAAAGGACTGTGATTGCTTTGGGCTGGTACAGAAGCCCAAAACATAATGTACAACATTTCTAGCCTACTTTTTTACCTAAGGTTTAGTTCTGCTTTAATACATAAAAACTCACCCATATTTTATTCATTTATATCAGGTTTTAAGAATTTATCAACTGGTAAACTTTAACTTTCACCTATTGATAGATATGCTTTTATAAATCCCATTTTGATAAATCTGCCCCTAAGTTGAAAAAAATGTGCCATTCTATGTATATATTTAAAAACACAGATCTGGATTGAAAATTACCACCATATAGATACATGCAGGGTAGGAAATAGGTGTAGGCAGAAGAGGTCCCTGTCTAGGGCGCAATGATAAGGAGGTACCAGGGAAGTACCTCTCCTGGCCACCCCTAGTCCATGCCCCCCCCTTCCCCGCAATTGCATTGTGCATGCATGCGCACATGCAGGGGGTTGGTTGCAGGGGCAAGGTGGCTGACTGGGTTACTTAGGGCGCCCTGTCGACTTGACTCTTGACTTTGTTAACTCTTTAGGGCCTACAAATCATTGCTTTTCAGCTTAAAACAGGAACATTTAGCAATGTTTGTTGAAGTGACTTTTTTGACCATGCTCTACTTAGCTGAAAACCCTGTAATGCTACTGAGCTCTGTTCTTTATGCACCAAAGGGCAACTACGTCATTCTTATTTTTTTCAACAAACAGTTCAATTGCCCAAATACTTTTCAACACAATTCAGTTTTACTAAGGGAACAACTCAGTTTTCTGTGTCAGCACAGGGGAAAAATGTGTTTATTTTTAACAAACTTTACACTGGGGCAAATAATATCCAGAGTGTACAATAAAAAAAACCAACAATTTATCCTCGGCAAGATCTGTAAAGTGATAAATCCAAGTTAAATCTGGCTTGGCTGAAAGTAAGCCAACGTGCATCTTAAAAATAAACAGCTTATCCACAGTAGAGGTTTTACTGAAGTATGAAGTTGAAAGAGATAAAAAGGAATTAGAGACTTGGAAAGAAAAAAAATATATAAATATATATATATATATACACAACAATATCATCACATTTCCAAAATAATAAGCTATAAACTGTGGTTCTGTTACAGAATTTATAAACTCACAAATAATGATAGCAAGTTTTCTGGTTTCAGAAAAGTTTTATTCTTTAAACAAAAATACAATATAAAGCAAGAGCATGGGTAATTCTTGCCATTCACCTGGGAAAACGAAGATACAGAAGCTGAAAAGTATTTGAAAACAGATTATTTTTAGCACTCGCTGTCCTTTCTGCTTCGCATTATCTGTAACAAAAAGGATCAAACTTTGGGTGATATGAAGCATTGGGTTTTTTAGCCATTATTTACATGTATTTAATTATGTTTTCTTGGTGCAGTTTTGTAAAAATATTTCTAGAGAAAAAATATGCTCATTGACTTTATTGTATTTGGAGTAAGGAATTAGGTTATTTTAACATCTAGAAAATGTACTCACTATTAACATCTAAGAGTTTAAATAAGGGCTGTTGTAAAATCAATGTAATTTAACACTGCAAAAAAGTCAGTAAGTTCCAACCTGGTTCCCTTTCATATTAGAACATTGTTCAATTAATACTAGCATTTTTTCATGCTATTCAAACATCTCTGTAGTGTATTTATTGCTGTTCCAAATAACTCTCAAACAGATTGGCATAGGCCAAGCTGTGGCCTTGGTTCTGAAGCAAAAAGTAATTTTAAAACAAAAATATTTGTCAGAAAGAGTTTCCAGACACATCAATAGGCATTCACCAGGTGGCAAACCATGATGGCAGTTTGTCAAAAAGTACTTTACCTGTCACATTTATTTGGATATTTGCATACTGGGTACTAATGACAAATGATTAAGAAAATTACTGCAGTCTTATTAATTATACATTTTGAAATAAACAAAGCCCAATAGGGGTCACACATATTATCCTAGGGAACCCCACCTTGCTGGACTGGAGTATAATAAGTAACATAATGGAGAACATTAGGGTTTCTTTTAAATAAAGCTTGTGTGTTGCTGCAGTTTAAAATACCTTTCCCAGTGAACAGAGGGTAGTGTTTAAACAAATTATTATGAATTTATGTTATTGACTTCTGTATTATTATTATGATTATTACCTGCTAGCCTGCTAAATGTGACTAATTTATTTATTTATACAGAGAGTAATGTAAACACACACACCGCGTAGCCTTGGACTGGGTATTTTTTGTGCCTCCAGGTTACTGAAATAAATATCTTTACTAACCAAATCTTGGAAGCTTCTGTTACACTAGCCAGCACCTTTTAAGCAAGATGGTGCTGGTGGAACATTTATTATTCCCTAGCAAGAATGTCATTAGGATTAGGATACTCTAGTCAGGGGCCTGTGGAGAAAAAGGACATGAAGGTACAGTTTTGCTGATAACCTCTGCAGGCCTACCATGGATATCCTTTATCTATAGACCAAACAATCTTAGCTTAATACTATAATGTACCTGTGATATGTGGGATGTGAAATAGAACTGAGCTCTTCCCTTTTACACACACCTACAGTCCCAGTATATGATAACACAGAATTTTACCAAGGCTTAGATAAAAAGGATTTCTAATAGTGAATTGATAATGAAGAGGCCTGACTAACAGAAAGCTTTATTATGACCATGTTTGGCTCCCCTTCTTCCCAATATTCACATGACAGGTGCAGCGTCGAGTCTGCAACCCTCACCCCTCCCCCGTTCTCCCCCCCCACACCCTTAACCCATTTACCCAAACAACACACTTGGACACTGTAGCTGGGAAAAAGAAGGCCGCAGTTATTTATTTATTAACAATAAAACTTAACAACAGTTAACATTTGTAACATTATTAACTTGTACAAAACCATTTGTATAACAAACATTTACAGTAAACAACATTTACAATAACCAACAATCCTTACTCACGGTCTGCCCTCCTTAACCCTGTCATGCCCTGCTTCAATACACTGCGCTCTGGGTCATTGGGCCCTATTCTTGCAAATACAACATTTTCTCAAATGGGCATGAAAAGTAGGAAGAAAATCCCCCCCATTGTGTAGGGGTGATGCAAATGAATGGTTATAGCAATTACTGATTATCTATATTTTATTATACAGCTGTCTAGACCTGTGAGAGTATCTGATGATGCCATGTGGTAACAGTGCCTGACTAAATTTTGGGCAAAGAGGCTCATGGCCAGATACACTCAGATATATATAAATATATAATACACAAAGCCATGAATATCTTGTAAACTATATCCATATAAACTTAATGATAAGTATAATCAGCGCTTATGATGTAATTACTGTCACATGGCTCACTTAACTTGTGTTTTATTATAAATAAGGTACCCCCATGAAAAATATTAGGATATTAATAGTCACCTTGGAGTTCCATAACACGCCTAAAAGCATTAGGCCTTTAGTGTGCAAGGTCAATAATAAACAAATAAAAAAATTAAGGATAAAGGATAGACCTAAATGGTACTGCACTGCAACAGTACTGGCCCAATTAAAAAAAGTTCTATTAACCAACACTCTTTGTAATCTATCCTGCAGCCAGTTCTCTATCCAAGTATGAATATTATGTTCCAGGCCAATGTTCACATAACCAATATAACATTTAACCAATCATATTTCCAATATATACTTGTAAAAGTTTCACTGATAAGCAGTATTAGAATTAAGTGTTTCTTGGAAACAGTTCACCAATCCTCTGAGTGACTTCGTTAGTTCAACAAGTTGTGTTGAAACATTTTTAAGAAAAATCAGAAAGTGCAGTTGCACTGCTAAGATAATTAGCAATGAGCTTTCTGCCCAAGTCAGAGGGATTGCCAACACCCTGGCTGTGAAAGGGGAGGGGGGAGTTATTTATCAACACTGGGCAAATTTGCTCATGGGCAGTAACCCATGGCAACCAATCAAATTGTTGCATTCATTGTTCTAACAGCAGCTGGTTGAAAAAAAAGCCAATCAATGATTTGCTGCTATGGTAACTCAAGAGAGCAAAGCAGCAATCTATAACTAGAACAGATGGCTAA
The DNA here is from genome assembly GCF_000004195.4 of Xenopus tropicalis. Lineage (NCBI taxonomy): Eukaryota > Metazoa > Chordata > Amphibia > Anura > Pipidae > Xenopus > Xenopus tropicalis. The sequence goes on along the minus strand of NC_030677.2, from coordinate 80,993,040 downwards.
AAGATGACTTTTGCACTAGACCCAAAGTTCCTTTTAGTACAGTATTGAAAAAAAATATGTGACACATGCATCCAGGTTTGTTTAAATCTTAAATGGCAGCCTGGATCAAGGTTCTCAGCTGGACTAAAACAAGGGTAGAATTAGTGCAACTGTGTGTAGGGGAAAACTGTTCTGGTTCTTAAGCAGGATTGGCACTGTGTAGATCCAGAGTGTGTACAATTAGCCAAAATGTACTTGTTGTATGTCTTTTCTTGACTAAAAAGTGATTTTATTACCACAGTTGGTGATGCTTGTCATGTAGAAGTCACACTAAGGGGCAGATTTATCAAAATGTGAGTTTAGAGCTTAATACATAAAAACTCACCTATGTTCTATTCATAGAACATAGGTGAATTTTTTATGTATTAAGCTCTAAACTCACATTTTGATAAATCTGCCCATATGTATACATCAAGTAAATGACCCCTTTTGTCTTCATTTAGGGTCTTGAATGTTTATATTAAGTCATTATGAGCATCAGTGTACTGCAGAGCTGCAAAGTGTGGTGACCATATTAATTGGCATGTGATTGTTTAATTACCCCACCCCCCCTCATACACACCCACGCATACACTTGTGTGTAAAAGTAAGAGCCATAGGAAAATAGAGAATTGCTTATAATACAATATAGTTTATTCCCTATTCATGGCTTATACTTTTACTGACTACAACACTTCTGATATTTAAAGGAAATGCTGGTGGCGTAGTGGGGAATTGCTCAATATTTGTTGTGCGGGGCTAAGAATTTCTTAACTGGAAAGTTCTCTCTAGATAAATAATTCTTTTGGGCTGTACCTGCCTAGAGACAAAAGAAAGAATGCAGATAGAAAAGGTCAGTTTTTGCTAACATCTATGTACACAGGTACTTGTGAGTGAGATGCAATTTCTAAGAGAACAAGTGGGTCACCAGTAATTGTAGCAAATACAGGGAATAAAAGAAACATTCTCAAGCACAGTAATTTACTGCTAGATAGAATATGATCATTCCCACAATGTATGAACAAAGCTAAAATAAAATCTCATGTAATAAGTCTCACTATATCTTTTTAAAAATATAAAGAGCAAATAGCCACTTTTTACTCTAATGAAGACACTGTTTCTATGACAGTTTATATAGCATTTAAAAGGAAGGTTAAAGAAATGAGGATTTCATTATATCTCCTAGGAAAAGGTACAATCTATTTAACCGCTATGTATATGCTGAGCTGAGAGATACAGTATATCAACTAAACTATGCTACCAAGAGATAAAAGTTTTAATCAGCTACAGTTGACTTTTCAAAGGATTGGGTTTTGTATACAGTGCAGAATTTAACTTTTAATGGAACAATAATGCTAACATAAACAACCATATGAAAGTGAATGCTGCAATATTAACACATACATAGAGTTTTCCACAAATGATATATCATATGCACCTACTGGATGTATTTTACCTGCCATCCTTTACATTATCCCCTTTATTACTTTTATATTGACTGCTATCCTGGTATTTAAGTGCAGTGAGTAAAATGCAACTGTAAGTACAATCGTCATGTTTTTTTTCCACAATGCAGCGTTTTTTTCCCAGATTTATGGTATCATTGCAGCTGCAAAGGGGTGATGCTTTTGACACAAATATACTGCATCTACTGCAACTTGCATCTGATTTGGCAAAATTAAAGCATGTTTGCGTATTTTTGAAGTTTGCTTTCCATCAGGAGGTGGAAATAGCTTCAGGGTCAGGTGGTGGCAGCAGCATCATCAGGGTTCCCCTACATCAATAGGTGCAGGGGACCTTGATGGACTCTGGTCTTTTTTCAACCCTATGTAACTATCATTTTTTTCCGCAAGAATAGTACTAAGAGCAGGAATCTGTTGGGCCTAATACGTGATTCCCACTAGCGTTAGCTTGAAACTCATCTGCGAACTGCATGCATCTGATCTGGTGCACATACGCATGCGCCACTTGTTTCTTCTCCTCTCAGCAGCCAGGTACCCCACATAACTGGACACAGACAGCAGCTGCACAAATAAAAATACATATTACTTAAAACAAGAAAACAATTAGTTAATCTGCCTGTCATTGTCTAACCTCATTCGTGGGGTCCCTGTTCCCCAACTTCACTAGAGTGGACTATCCTCTAGAGTAGAACACTTACTGGGTCTTGTTGATCCCAGTCTCCCTGGAGCACATCCAGTCAGGCCAGAAGCTAAAGGCCAAAGAGTATGGTACACCTCTAACCAAACACTATATTAAAGTTTACCAGGAAGTGGCCATAAGCCTAAGGCTCAATAAAACATATATGCTAATAAGCAAAACTATCTAGGGAATAAGGAAATGTTTAATAATGGTGAGTTCCACATTAAGCTTGTCGGTCTTAGAAGCTATAAGGCTGGTGCAGATGTCCCTTAAGGTTTTAATTTAATTATTTCAGCAAGTGACATTTCTGTCATAGCAGATTAAACATAGAGGAACCACCACTTGGTACGTGCCATTTCAAGAAGACTTATCAGGCCATCCAAAATATTCAAGATTGGCAGCTGCTTCGAAGGCCCCATTTCCACAATTTGGCCCCATATTGATTCTTTGAGGCAATTGGAGGGCAAAGATATCAGCTGGGTCCATGTAAATAGGTCTGGTGGAGCAGAGCACGGAATGTAGTTGTCGGGTTCACAGAGCTTAACAGAGATGCTTCTTCTTACATTACACAGCAGACCACTCCCCCTTAAAGGAGAAGGAAAGTCAAAATCTATTAAGCACACTATTAAATAGTACTACTATTGCTGTGTAAAAACGCTATATTGCTGGCTTGCCTAATGAAAGAATTACAGAGATACACGTTCTAGAACTTACATACTTGTTTCAGTGAACGGCGCCGCCATCTTGTCCAGCGTGTTTTTATGGTCTGAAAAGCACAAGCCAGCTCCCCGCTCCTGTCACAAAGTTTCTGCAGCTCCACAAACCCCCCCGCTCCTCTCCGCTCCTGCCACAAACCCCCCCAAGCTCCACAAACCCTCGCTCCTGCCACAAACAATCGCCGCTCGCAGCACCTGCCCGCCCCCTCCTTCCCCCTCCTGCTTGTCAGAGAACTCGGCGACGCTGCGTCGCCATGGCAACCGGACGCTTCTGCCCTCTGCGCATGCGCCGCCTGCAGTAACAAGTCCTTAAGTCTTGGGGGAAGCGAAGCATTATGGGAATCTCCTCTACCCAGCTCAGTGTTTTTTCTTCCTGTTTGGCTTCTGATCTTCTGAACAGGAGAAATATGGGGAGACTTAAGGGCACTATTGAGAGGACTGAAGGTATGCCTGCAGCTTGGGATTAACTCTTTATTAGCCTTTCCTTCTCCTTTAAAGCATCTTTTCATATACTGATTTTTTTTAATTTCAGTCTAGAAAATTCAGGAGCTTTGGAGTTTCTGCTATAAATTCATGAAAAGTATCAAAGCACAGTAACATTAGTAAATGGGTGAATGCCTTTTTTTGAAAGTTTGGTGACTAGTTATTATGAATGTTTAATGCTTAAAAAAATCCTAATTCTAACCTCATTAAATAAATAGAGAGAGAGATGACAATGTTAGCTTCACTGAGCAATAGGCCCCACAATCTAGTTTCTACACTGTCGCTATATACTTTTGGAGTTTAAGTTATTCATTTTACCACAGTTTGATGAGCATTTCTTATCCCCTTGGCTGTTACCTTTCTAACTATTCTTTATAGCAAGAGAGGATAATGTGCATTTCATTATAGTTCAGCATATGGCTGTTGCAGGCAGGCTTGGGAGGCACAATGGTAGTAAAGCCTCTGCAAAGTCACTGCTGACATTTTAGAATGGGTGACATTGATAAGCTGTACTGACAAGTACTATAGCTCATTATTGTTATGTTTTCATCTCCTCCATTCATAAGTCTGATAGTCTTTGCTGCTAGTGATAAGCGAATCTGTCCCATTCGCTTTGCTAAAAGATTTAGCAAATCTGTTGAAAAATTTGTGAAATGGCAAAAAACTGGCTACCACATGACTTTTTTGACATGCCCGACTTTTGGATGCGACTGTGACTTATTTCACGCAGCCACAACTTATTCTGACGTGACTGCAACCTTTTTCACACCACCGCAAATTTTTGGCACAACCGCAACCTTTTTCCACACCTCAAATTTTTATTGCGGCAAACTTTTGTGGCAGATTTAGAAAAAAATTCAGCAATTTAGAAATGAGGGGTTTTTTTGCTGCCCATAGCCCATTTCATAGTTGTTTGAGAATTGTGATATTGCTTACAAAATGTTGCAGAATAATTGGAACCTGTTTTTTTTTTAATTCATCTTTCTGTAATTTAGATCTCCATACTTTGTCTACTAAAAAAATAATTAAAGCATTAGTTAAACCCAACAGGATTGTTTTTTCTCTAATAAGGATTGATTATAACTTAGTTATAACAGTACAATGTACTGGAATTAATTGTACAAGGAATTAATTTTTAAAATGTTGAATTATTTGATTAAAATGGACTCTATGAGAAATGGCCTTCCTGTAATTTAGAGCTTTCTGGATAATGGACAATTATGCAGCAACTTCTCTGTGTACAGCTTTTTTTCTCAATCAGTCTGTATTATTGCATGTTCAGACAGGGGACAGATGTTATCTTGGTAGAATGCTTATTGGAGCAGATGTCAGCCACTTGAAGCTGGATTGACAGTAATGTTACTTAAATTAGGCACTGAATGATATTTCTGTCCAAGCTATTTTACTGTATAAGCATATTATCTATGAAACACCTACATAAAAAATGTAATGGGATACGAAATACTGAAGGGCTATGTATACATTTAAATCTAATGCATCTTTCATTCTATACATGTCAAGATTTAAAAATGTATTTGTTATCAGTATTTTTTGTAGAAACCTTATGCAAACTCATTTTCTTTATAAAGGAATCATCACTGATAAAAATTATTTTTTTTCAGACATTTCAGCAGTAAGCAAGCAAACACAACTGAACAGCAGGCCGCTAGGACCCTGTGCACATGTCTCTGCTGCCTTTTCTAACTGCCTGGTATGTGCTGGGAGCTGCAGCAAGTTGGGGGAAATTTGGAGAGGGCAAGGGGGCAGATGGCAGTAGGTGGTAGCAGTGCCTATTGTGCAATTACAATAAATGAGCAAACATTTTCACCTGGTACAGATTCACAGTGAAAATCACAGTTTTGCCAGTGGTGATTTTCTCACAAATGTGCTCTAGAATTTCTGCATGTAGCCTATTTTGCTGAAGAAAAACATGTGTCAAGATTGGCTCGCCTGCCACATCCCTGTGTAAAGATTGACTTGCATTCTACTTGCATTCTACACCCCTGTGTCAAGATAGACTTTCCATCCACATCCCTACATCAAGATTGACTTGCCTTCTACATCTCTGCATCATGATAGACTTGCCTTCTACATCTCTGCATCACAACAGACTTGCCTTCTACATCTCTGCATCACAACAGACTTGCATTCTACATCTCTGCATCACGATTGACTTTGTTGCCTGCAATGCTTTGATTAATATTTACTCCCCTGCTACATCCCTATGTCACGATGAGCACATTCAACATGGGCATTTTGCTTCCCATTGCCAAATATCAGTCAGAGAGAGAAGCAGGTCTGCAGCAGCAAGCACACCATCTGGACTAGCCAAAAAAAGCACCTTAGCCGCACATACAGACAGTAAAGACAGGTGAAGAAAGGCACAGGAGGAGGCACTGAGAAGGAGGCACAGTCTCAACTGAGATTAAGAAAAGGGCAAAACAGCACTACAGATGAATGGAAATATGTTAAACCAGAAATCACACTCATAGAGAAACCTATATAAAAGCAGAATACTCTAAAAAAGGGAAAACAGTATCCTAGAAACAGAATAAGCAGAGAAAAATACATATCACATAATAATACACATCACTACATTATATAATTAAACATACATTTTAATTCAAAATTAAAATCCTTTACTACATATTTTATAAATATAGAATAAAAAGACTGTCAGCATAATAAGCTAAGTTATTAATTTGTTATGTTTGGTGCAACATCAAGAAACCCATTACAAAGCTTTACACTTATTATCCAGCTACAATGTCCCACTACTAACATAAAACCGAATAACAATCCACCAGTTTTTATTAAGTATTTAACATGTTTACAATGTTAACTGTTCTATCTTTCCTGAAGCTTTCTCTATTATTAGACCATCTGTACCATCTCACCAGGCATCTGTTATTCCCAGAGATTATACAATCATTCAGAATTCAAGTCCCCCTTCCCACTTAAGGTGGTCATACAAGTTAAGATTTTTCTCTCCCTAATGACCAATTTCAGTGCCATTCTGACAAATCCATCAAATTATCCTAAGGTTAGTGTGCACCGAACGATTGCAAATCTGAAAATCATTTGGGCGGGTTTGAAAATCTTCAGTGTTAGCAAGAAATTTGACCATTGTCCAATTGTTTGCAGGACCAAGCAGGTAGTTTTCCAAGTGTCAATCATATTTTTAAATGATTGTTTCAAGATAAGCTTGGTCTTACTTAAAAAATCTTTTACGTTTATGGCCAGCTTTACTATCTAGCTGTGCCCAAGATTTTTTCCACTCTATAGCCCCAGGCCCAGTGTGTCCCATCTAACTACAGTTTAGGACTATCTACATGTAATTGTTAAAAGAGTACACCTTTAGTGCCAGGTTCTCTGGTTGGTCCTAGGTTAGCCGAGCCAAAAACATTGCACATATGACACATTTCATATTTAGCACTGCCTACATGTTGTGAGGCTGGGTCCGCGATGTGGTCAGGTTTTCTGATGGAACATAGGAGGCCTAGTCAGACACAGTGAATGTAAACCTTAAAAAACAGTTTTGTGCTTTTTTTTTTTAACTGTAGACATGCTGTTGACAATTTCTTGGCTTCTTATATCATAGTAGCCTGGTACTTAACCTAAGGATACTGACTTTATAAGTGTAATAATATCCTTATTCTTTTTTTACATCTCTTTAATCATATATAATCATTAATTATTAGCAAACATTATATCTACTGAACACTTTTCAGACAAAATCAACACTGCCTAATAACCACATCAAAACAGCATTTGATTATAAATTATAAATTAGTCCCATAATATTTAAATTATTTATGCACTGTAAATTGATTGTTAAAGGGTCTCATGTGGTAAAAATAATTTATTTAGTACCCTTTGCTCACGTATTGTCTGATTTCTTTATCATTTATGCATTTGAAGGACATTTTTGGAATTAGCCTCACTTTACTGAGCTTTTAGCTCTGACTTTCATATATGTCTAAAATCACTTGAATTATATTAAGGACCAAAAGGTCTCATTCCTTTGTGTTTTTTTTAACAGATTAAACATAAAGTTCTCATTCAACACATTAAAAATGCATTTTTCCTGTTTGCTCCAGAAGACACCAGACCCAAGTAAAACTTTGGAAATAAACATTATTTAGTTTAAAAGTAAAAGCATAAATAACTGCCCTTCTGAGGCCAAAAAAATTCAAAACATACCCATTTAGTTCTCACAGTAACCAGCCAGTCAGTAATGTGCAGGAAGTACACAGGGCTAGCTTCACATAAATTAGATTGTTGCATAATTCAAATGCGAGCAGTACCCCACTGTCCACGAATAATAAATAGAGGTTGTTTCTATAACAGGAAAGTCTGCAAGCTTATATATAACTGTTTCCAACAAAACTCTGAAATTAATATTATGTGGTATGTAGAGCAAGGCCATACACATTTCAAGAAGACATACAGGCATACGCTGAGTGTAATTTAAAAATAAATCTTGTTTTTAATATCTTGCTTTTGTTCCTTGTCAGTGCCACCTTTTTAACTATTTTCAGAATGCTCAACATTTTACAAGCTTAACATTTTATAATTGGCTTGGTTAAACAGATGCAAACACAAATCAAAACTAAATTACCCTTCCAACAGACACAGCTTGAAATGTTAAACACGGTACAAAGTGATCAGCAAATCTGTCCCACTTTGCTGAAAAATATGTGAAACTGCTGAAAAATTCACAAAATGCTACTACTGTGACTTTTTTGAAGCGACTGTGACTTTTTTGATGTGACCGTAACTTATTTGATGCAACCGCAATGTATTTGACTTGACTGCAACTTTTTTGGCATGACTTATTTGATGCAAGCTTTCTCCTCACTCACTGAATTTTCAGTACAGTTTTCCAAAAAAAAGTTGCCAATGGTGAGATGCAGAATTTTACAGTGAATCCATTCCTGGCAAAAAATTTGCTCACCACTACTAGTACACACAATGACCTATTTGTATCTCTCATCTGTTCATTTAAAATGATTGGTTCTTACTTACAAAACCATATTAACTCTGTCCTAAGTAAGAAAAATGCATCTCCATGACATATTATGTACATTAAATGCACTTTTCAATACAGACACACACACCCCAACCTGCCCAATCACCACCCTTCCTTGCTCCTTACGATGATGGCTCCACAAGTGATTCCACCACTACCTATAATCAAGTTGTTTCCTTTGCAGCACTGAGCCCCTAAAGACTAGACAGAAGACTAGATAGGAATCTCTGGGGAAAAAAAGCTTGCTGCTGGTAAAAGTTGCTTTTAGCCTTTATTACCTCTATGGAACAGGCTTCATAACTTTCCTTGTTACCGTAAAATATTTTCCAACCTGAAACAAAATTATTAACTTTAAACACAGTTGGACAGAGAAATAAAAACTGACATCAGGCTGCACTTGCAAAATTTCAGGTTAAAAGTTAATTTGTCTGTAGTTAAAAGTATAGTAATGCACCGACCAGATGATAATATAAATAAAATAGCTCTATAATACAAAGTTGGAATATAAAAACAAGACAATGGAAAGCCAAACACAACACATTTCCTCCTCTCTGACTTCAACTAGTCATCACAACAGGTCTGATGAAAAGAATGCCAAAGGTAACATGAAAAAAGAACTTTCTACTGTTCTTCAGATTGAAAGCAGTTACACAATGAAAAATATCAAATGTGAGGTTGTGAAAAATGAGGAATGGAATAGAAAAATCTGTAGAAAGCACAGAGAAAAAAGCATCCATACAGAGAGGTGAAGGGAAAAGCACAGTAATGTCAGAATGTTTCGAGCATTCTTTGCTAAAAGGTTTAATGACAGTGAAATCAACAAATCCAGTTTAACCTACAGTAATGTGTTGGCTGCTTCTGCTGCAATAAATCCCAAAAGCAGTATTAGGTCCCAGCCTTGTATAAATTACCTGACATGCATATGGGTAGGGACAGGAGAACACATTTTCAATTTTCAGAGATGTGTTAATTGAAACAAGTACTGCTGTCAAATCTTGCCTAAGTGAGATTGCTTTCATCCAGGACGCAACCCCCTTTTCTTTTATGTCAAACTGTCAAACACAGGTAATTCTGTATTCTAAAATGATTTCCTTTTTCTCTGTAATAATAAAACAATACCTTGTACTTGATCCTAACTAAGCTGCATAAATACATACTGGTAGCAAAACAATCCTATTAGGTTTATTTAATATTTAAAAGATTTTTTAGCAGACCTAAGGTATGGTGATCCAAATTATGGAAAAATCTCTTATTCGTAAAAAAAAAAACAGGCCTCAAGCATTCTGGATAATAGATCCGGTACCTGTGTAGAATTACCGACTGATAACATTTTTTAGGGGGTGTTATTGAAAATTAAAACCTTACAGGAGTTAATTTACGCTTTTAAGGGCAGTAGCCTATAAGGCTTTCTAGAACCAGCACAATCAAAAGCCTCTTTCATACTAGCAAGCACCTAATACTGCTTTTTATGCACTGCTTTTTGGCACACTCTAGTGCCTAGTGCCTACAATGTCGTAGGCACTAGGCACTAGAGCGTAGTAGAGAAAGGGAAACAAATTACAGGAGTAATGACATCAACAGCAAATCTTAAAGGTTTAGCCTACTTTATCCTTGTTTCTCTGTAGGTCTTACAGTCAGAGAGAGAAAGAAGTCAGCCACTTAACTCTTCTCTTTATAATTGACTAAGTTAGTCCAATACATGACTAATAAGAAATGATGGACAATTAAGAAAGAGATGACAATTAAACTAATTAAAGAAGTACAGTACCTAATCTAACTTATAATGAAATGCTTGGAAAGCATTCAGTCGAGACACAGCAAAGGAGAACAGGAAGGTTTTCTTAATTGTAAGGATGGATATGTTACGGAATTCTGTAGCATGAGACTTGGCCATGAATAAATAGTTTAGATGCCTTCTACTAAAAGGATGCATGGAATTCTAAAGCAACTAAATTATAAATAAATTGAATAAATTATATTCAGATTTTAGATAGATTTTAAGTTAACTTGTTTCCAAGTTTTTAAATGTTTTAATGTTTTAAATGATACCTTTCTCATCATAAAACATTTGATCATATATATGAGGTGCACTGGGAGACCAGCATGATCCCTTACCTTTCCTTGCACTGATCACGAGTTGTGTTCTTTTACACATGCACCTCCTCTCTCACGTCATCCTGTGCACAGGGTTGTTGCCTGGTTGGGGGCCCCCACACGTCTGTTCTAGCTAGGTTTCGATGCTAGGCATTGCTTAGCGTTTGTTTTTTATGTCTTTATAGGTTAACAAGGTTTTTTCATGCATTATATCCTTGCCCAATCTTGTTTCTGCATAATTATTTTGTTTCTTTTGTTTGTTTGTCTAAGAAATACTGCAATATAATGTTGTAAACATTTGTTTTGTAATATCTTCCGAGTTGTCATTCAAGTTGACAATCTGTTTCTTGTTTTTTACTCCAAAGTGCGTAGGTTCCTTTCACTATCTGCAGCAAAAAGCTCCATTGGGCTAAAATGATGAAATTTAAGACTGGTGGTGGATGGGTACTCTAAGCTGGCCTATTTTTTTTCATTAAAGGAAATCCCCTCCACTCTTGCTCTATCAGGAAAACTTGTGTGAATTTTCTTTTCCTTGACTGTAAAGAATGTTGTAAATTTTCACCGTTTCACAAATATTTATGTAGTAGGGGTATGGGATCCGTTATCCGGAAACCCGATATCCAGAAAGCTCCAAATTACAGAAAGCCTATCTCCCATAGACTCCATTTTAATCAAATATTTCAGATTTTTAAAATTGATTTCCATTTTCTGTGTAAAAATAAAACAGTGCTCTGTATTTGATCCCAACTAAGATATAATTAATCCTTACTGGATGCAAAATAATCCTATTTTGTTTAATGTTTTATTGATTTTTAGTAGACTTATGGTATGAAGATCCAAATTATGGAAAGACCCCTTATCCGGATTACCCTTGGTCCCCAGCATTCTGGATAACGGGTCCTATACCTGTATTGCAATTTTTTTGGCAAAGTGAAAGGGGACAGACTCATTAATCACTATTCATCTTCCTTTTGTATCTATAAACAAGATGCTTCTGCTCTGCTCCCATCTGCTCCAAAAAACAATACTCCTGTAGCTGAATCTTTGTTTCAGGATTGCAAAAATATATATTGCAATATCTAGTTTACACCCATGTAGCTATATCAAGATCCTCAGCATAAGAATGCTGCTGATAAGCACCATCGCTGTGGTCTTTTCATTATTAAAAAAGACATCATTAATTCTGTTTTAGTCAAGTTTAATTACCCAAAGAAGAGTACAAATGATCGGACCAAAGGCAACAGGAAAATTAAAACAAAAAACAGGCTAGAATGATATGCTGTATTTCATACAAGCATTAAAAGTCTGTCTGTGCCTTTAAAACTACATAAAGTGCTTCTGTGCTTGCTTTTTGGGCCACCAGAAACCAATATGCAAAAGTATTTATTTGTTCTTAAGTAAACAGTAGGATAGCCTACTTACCAGACCCTATATATATATATATATATATATATATATATATATATATATATGTGTATATACAGTATATCTATAGTATGATCTTTTTTCACTATTTTGTATATAATTTTTTTTTTCATTTTTCATTCAGTATTTATAAGACTTGCACAAAGCAAGGATAACAATGTTTTCTTCTCTTTCAATTCTAGGTTCAATTAATTTTGTAGGAATAAAGCTTTGTATCAGTTCCTGCTTTAAAACCCTTGATTTTCTAATATAACTCCTGGTTTTGCTGGGGGCATCAATTTCAAGACATTTATTACAGGGTGGATGTCAGCTATTATGGCCTAGCCAGCAGCAACTATCTCCCATTGTGGATTGAGAATATACCGTATGGCCCACTGTGTAGAATGAAAAAGAATTGTTTAAAACCAGATGTAGTAAAAAAACAAATACATTTTATTTCAAACAGATTTATAAAGAGATGATAGAAAGACATCTGTATTAAAAAATCAACAAAAAAGTGTCATGTGTGAGTTGATCTGATTGAAAACCTGGCTCTAAAGATAATAAGGAAAGATAAATACATCTAGCACCATTTTTTATTCGGTACAAGCTAGAGTCTATTCCTTTATTGTTAACCTAATAACCATTGTTAACAATAGAACAAGGCAACAGATTTAAGAAAGCACATTCTTCTATAAATCTTTTAAGGGATAATGTCATGATTTTTATAGTGTACTTTTTATTTGTAAAATACACTGTTTACATAGCAAATAATTCACTCTTTCATTTAAAATGTTATTCTTGAACCAACAAATGTATTTTTTTTAATTATAATATTGGTGTGTAGGCAGCCATCTCAGTGCATTGTGCCTGAGTCTGAGCTTTCAGAAGGAGCCAGTGCTACACATTAGAACTGCTTTCAGGTAACCTATTGTTTCTCCTACTCCCATGTAACTGTAGGAGTCCCAAGCTGGACTTTGATTTCTTGCTAGTGAGTGCTAATCTGATATCTACTGGGAGCTGCTATTTTGCTACATTCCCATCGTCCTGCTGATCGATTTGAAATAATCGACTTGTGTTTTTGTAAAACAGATTACAATGCAGGATTCTGCTGAAGAAGCTCTATTAACTGATGTCTTATGAAAAACATGTTTTCCCATGACAGTATTGTAGAATTAACTAAATTGTTTATTTAGGAAATATAAACCCTGCTAGCTTTATTTGGTATATTTTATTTTGTTTTACTCACAAACTGAGTTCTAAATAGAAAGCAGGATTACAGGTATATGATAAAAAAATACCCCTTAACAAGATATCTCTAAAATAAGGAAATGCTATTTCCCATAAATTCTTAATTCTTTTTTTTTGTTGCTATTAGATGTTTCTTTGTTAAAGAAGAAGAAAAGGTTAAATGACTGTGGGGTGCCATATGTTAGGCATCACTAGTGATTTTAATAACTTATCTGATGCGTTGCACTGGTCCAGGGTACTTTTCAGTGAGCACCATGGAGAGATTTTCTTCCTGCTTCTTTCTTCATCATGCTTCTTTCTTCTTTATGGTGGATGTGCATGCCCAGTGGTTTAAAAAACCAAACTTTAACCAAAAGGCCAGCCTTTTAGTCTACTGCTTAAGAGGAAGATCACACTGTGATGCTTGCTAAAAAGTACCCTGGGCTAGTGCAGTTTTCTGCTTGCAGGAGGACTACGCCAGGGTATAATCACTGGTGGGTGACTAACATTTGGTACCCCCAGTTATTTAACCTATGCCTATGCAAGAGTTTATTCTATGGCTGGTGATTGTTGTTCATGTATGAACATAATATATAAAGTTTGATGAAATGTCAGTGGTAAATTAAAGGCAGAGAAAAATTAGGGACAATGAGCCAAGTCTTCTTGGGACAAAGACTCTTGCTGTCCAATGTACTCAGTAACTGAAGTTGCCTGTTTGTGGGAAAAATTAAATTGAAGTTTGAGTTCCATCAGAGGAATTTCATGTCTGTTCCTGTTACAGGCACATGATTTATTTCTGCTACTTAGTTGGAAGAAAATTCTCATACAACCTGTACAAATCTAACATGTGCTTATCTGTACCTGCACATATCTAACATTAATATGCACATGAAATGATCTACATGCACACAACAATCAATTTTTGACCTGCTGTACTTCTGAACAAACATCCTAATAGACATATAATCACCTGGCTACCAGTCATGTCAAATTTAGATAAATGGGTATAACCCTAGCTATCCTGCAGATACAGATCTTATTTCCTCGAGCCTGCAATCCTTGACTAGGGTCTCAGCTGGTCTTTAACCTGACACCTGCCAAAGCCTATAACTTGCCCTACTGATATAAGCTATTAATGCCCTACTGATATAAGCTAGTAATGCAGCCAGCCCCTACCTCCAGCACGTACTCCATGGAGTTAAGTTTAGGCTTTATTATAATTGACATTTGAGATCTCTCGTTTTCAACTTTATCTGTTTTAATAAGGTAGATCAGCAGGTTTTCTGGCTGGTAAAGGCAGGAGGAGTTTTTACATGTGCTAATTGAATACAGAGTCTCTATTACCATGTGAAAAACTATGTGAAACTACTGCATTAGAATTAATGTAAATGAAAGGAAAATAAATCAATAACAAGACTCTATTTGAAGGAAACAGTTTTTCTGGACAAAGAAGTGGGACATGAAGCACCTACGTTGCACAGCGGGTATGTTGCAGATGAACCTGGTAACCAAGTAATTAGAGACTCACTCTCTCTCTCTCTTGCTGGGGGTTGCAGTCCACTGAAGTTAAATGAATACAGAACACATATGCTATAACTGAGTGAGGATTGAGAAGCAGTTTTTTTTAATTTTTTTAAGTAAACAACCAGATGACTGAGGATGTTGTGAACTGAAGTCCACTGAAATAAACACATTGGTACTCTGATAGGTATGTGTTAATTGCTGAGGATTGTCTTTACATTTGCAGGTCAAAAAAAAGTACAACTGGAACATTTGAATTTTTTTCCAAAATTTACTCTGACTAACTTAATGTTAAACATTATTTTTGGAACAAAAATGTATTTTTTAACTTAAATGTGTCTTTTTAGTGTATTACCAGATATACTGAAAATCTAACATCATCACAACAGCATAGTGAGCAATGTTGTTGGTTTCTTTAAATTTGAAAAGTTAAAATGCATGCGAGGAAACATCACTAAAGTAATTAATTTTATATTGAACCATAGGATTCTAATTACACTTATAAATGCAGCTTAGCAATTTGTCTCTAGAGTTATCTACCTGTAATAGCCTGCAATGTCACTTAAGTATAACTTTAGCTTTATATCATTTTGGCTTACAATATTATTATTTTGTGCTGGCCTAAAAAAAATATAGAATAGTGCGGTAGGAATATGTATTTAAAATAATATAGTGTATAAAATGTATCTAAGATAGTGAGTGCAAGAAAATCTCTTTTGTTGATTAATGTTCTGTGAAGCAAGATGTATACTACATATTGTGAAGAACCACTAGGAGAAATAGAGATGAGCAGGAATATGTTGCAAGCTGGGAAATTGTTTATTTTACTTTATTAAGTTTAAAGCTGCTTTTTCTGCTTGGTTTTCAGGAGATTGCATAGTCCAGAAGGTAAAGACTTGAAGTACTATAGAACGCTGAGTAAGACACATGAGGGTTGATGCACTAAAGTGCGATAATGCTTATTGCATGTTTTTTGCGTTAAAAAGCACGCGATAAATAACGACCGATTCGCATGCGTTAAGATGCATATCGCATGCGTTAAATAGCACACTACCGCTATGCGTTATTTAGCGAATGAAAAGAATACTAACGCATGATTCACAAAAGCACATGAAGTGTTAAACGCGCTAATTAGCACACAAATCTGTGCGTATTTGAACCCCTAATTGGGGGAGGCGTTAGGCAGAGTACATTGCGATTTTTGAGTGTGTGTAAAGGCAAGATGTAGTTTGCTATGGGCTTTTTGTTGGATTTGGAGGAGGAACAGCAAGTCCCTAAACGTTCTAGAGTGATGCGTCCTCGGCTTTTCAGGGAAAGGTCCACTCTAGAGGGCTTAACTGAGGATGAAGTCGT
The DNA here is from genome assembly GCF_000004195.4 of Xenopus tropicalis. Taxonomy (NCBI): domain Eukaryota; kingdom Metazoa; phylum Chordata; class Amphibia; order Anura; family Pipidae; genus Xenopus; species Xenopus tropicalis. The sequence goes on along the minus strand of NC_030677.2, from coordinate 80,977,047 downwards.
GAGGCGCTACAGGCTAAATAGAGCTGCAATATACAGCCTATATAAGCTACTGGAGCCTTACCTGCAGCCACTGACACGCAGAAGCCACGCTGTTCCTGGCATTGTGAAACTGCTGTGCTCCCTGCATTCTGCTGCCTGGATACATCGGGAGGCAGCTTGATGTACAGCCCGTTTAAAGTTTCACAAATTGTGGCTGCATGTGCTGTACTGCACAATCTTGCTAACTGGCATGGCTTACCTGGCAATGTGACTGAGGACCTGGATGACCCTATACATCCCCAAGATCCTGTCCAAGATGCAGATGCCAGAGGGAATGAAGTCCGGGCACAAATCCTTACCAATTACTTTTCCTGTAAGTACCTACAATCTTTAATCCCATAAACAAGAAATACCAAACAACTTCTCCAAAAAAAGGTTTTTATTTACAGGGAAATTAGTTGCCCACTTACAAAAGAAATGCTCCTTTCTTTTATTTCTCACAGCAGTAGTGAGTGTAAACTAAGGCTAATGTGGATTTGAACAGGTGATTCCCCCACCCCCAACACAAATAGCAAAAAGAGAAATAACTATTTACAAAGAACATAGGCCTAAGAAAAGATAGGTTCCACAGATCCCTAATGTGTATTAATATTATTTCTTAATACATCATTTCGCAATTTAACAAAAAAAAAAAAATTTTAGTGGCACATTTATTTCCTTTTACGCAGCTGTCTAGTGGGAGCTGCAGGAGTGGTAGCTGAACTCTAACCACTATCTCTAGTAGTAGAGTGTGTTGGCTTAATTTCCTTTTGTGCTATGGTCTCTAGCAATGAAATTTGTTTTTCCATAAGTGCATTTTGATTTGCCAACAATGCCACTTTTTCTTGTGGGACTTTTAGGTGTTCCTGGTGCAGGCTTAACATAGCGGCATCGCTAAAAGATTGACTATCCAAAAATACAAGATGAACTGACTGCATCTAACCCAGCAAGACACACTTGTCCAATAACACACCTATCTTATTAGCAATACACTGCACTTCTTAATATACACAGACACAATTCACTATTATGCCACTGCACAAGCCTAACACAAAACACATGTCCTACAAAATTTGGTAACAAAAATACCTGGAATCGGAGCAGATGACGATTGTCTGCGCCTGCTTGTGCCAGGTGGTGGTAATGAATCTGTTTTCGAAAACATTATATTACATTAATATTAAGCTTCTCTGCAAGAGTAAATACACTTGTATTAATGTCATTACACCTACTTTGGCCAACATTCCTGTTCGAATCAAAGGTGCCAGACACACCAGTCACGCTCTCTCTATGGATAAAAGGTAGGAGCTGCTCCTCATACCTCGTGAAGAACACTTTTTTTGAAGGGCCACCTCCAGTTCCAGATCTAAATAAAATATATGAATGCTTTTATTGTGTTGCCTCCAATAAGCAAGCCATAACAACGCACTCACTTTTTGTTCCTCATTGTTGCCCCAATCAATTCCCTTTACTTTCAAGTGCAACAATACTAAGAATTCTCTGACACAAACCCTACTTAAATGCTGCAAGTTGCTGCTAAGTGGCCTCACTAACTCCGACAGCTCTCCCTTATACTCTCTCTGTATTAACCAATGCCTCCACAATAATCCTCCTTCATAAAGGAGAGTACAGGGCATTAACTATTTTGGGAAATATTTATTAAATGACCCCCCTATTTACTGTCCTTATTTGTTGTTCTACTCCACAACTTTTAGGACATAAGTTGTGCACATTCAGGAAAGAAGCCAAAGCCAAAAGGAAAAGCAGATTGAGGAGAAAAGCAGATGAGCAAGTGCTAAATAGAAAGATGAATGTAAGATATTTACCTGTATCTGGAGTCTTTCGCCAGTTTTTTCTTCTGGACCCTCTTAATGTACTGATACCACTTTTTGCAGTGTTGGACACTCTGCAGACACACCCCAACACTGTTGACATGGTCCGTGATGTCCTTCCATGCCCTGTTTTTTTGAGCTGTCGGTGTCTTGGCAGCATATTTGCTGATGATTGTGTCAAACGCCGGCACAATTTTTTCCACCAGAGCCTAGTTTTGAAAATTTGAGATTGCGGAGCCTGCTCTCCTGCTGTTTTTTCCTGCTCCTTTTTGGTGATGAGGGGGGAGGGGGAAGCTCCTCACTTTCCTCTCCACTGGTTTACTCTGGCTGATATTCCTTATCTGTGCCCTCAATATCAGACACATCTGGGCTGCTGATGAAGCTAGGCCTCTCTCCCTCAGTGTCACTCCTGGAGCTGAGCCATGTGAGAGGGCAGAAGTGGGAATACTTGCAGGTGTGGGTTGGTCAAGTGTTCCTTCCTCTGCAGCTTTGGTGGTGTGGGTTCTAACATAGAACCTGCTTGGTTCCTGTAGGATTTTTCTTTTTGGCCTCTGCTGCTGTTTCTCAGTGTGCCTGTGCCTCCTGTGAGATTCTTCAGGCCCCAGCCTACCTTGGTGTTTTGCCACCTTTTTCAGCCTGCCACTGCTGACTTCAGCATCACTCTCATCCCTCCTCTCCATCACTTGTGTCGCCTTGCGTGCTTAAATTACCGTGCACAAATTACTGCAACCTGCGTAAAGTACCGCACGAAAATGCTCTTCGCGAATTAAATAACGCAAACAGCATCGCGTCTAAATTTTGACGCGTGTCCTTTTAGTGAATCGTGCGTTGTCGCAAAATATAAGAATCGATAAAAATTTTAACGCATGCTATAAATAGCGCTTGTTTAAACGCACTTTAGTGAATCAACCCCATGGTTTTTGTTGAAGCTGCATTCTTTGGAACAGCGGAAGACAAGAGACCATCAGTGTTCTAAGATAGGCACATCTACAATTACGATCCAGTAACCTGATGACCCTTAATGAAGTGTAGGGAAACAGGGGCATGACAGAGCCGTTGGGGTTGTGAAGCTACTCCTAGTTGGTTGGGGATTGGTGGTTTCCAAAGTTGCAGGGTTAGGGAAATATAAAACATAAACTAGGAATTTTCATGGTTCCTATTCCATCATAGGCAGCACAGGAAAAAAAACACCCTCCCTCCCTGTACAAGTGTGTTGGTGCTAAAGTGTTGGAGGTGGGGTGGTTGAATCTGGGAAGCAATGGTTATGTTGGGAAGAGAGTTGCATGGTTAATTGGTGGCTGGCACGCCTGGCACCTCAGGGGTAAAGAAGCATACCAGGAAGTGGATTTTGTTGGGGAGTAGGTGGTTCCAGGCTAGAATGGCAGCTAGCAGCCCTAGTTGTGTTGCACAGTTATAGGGTTGTTATGGTACATGGTTATTCAATTGTTTGTTATACAAACATTCATGTTTTGTTGGACTATGATATGCCATTTGTTTATTATGGTACATTTTAAATTAAAACTTTGATAAGAAATTTTCTGCGGTCTTTTCATCCCAAAAACTGGTGTCTGTGTGTTCTTGGGCATTGGAAGAATGGGAGGGGTGGTAACAATGATTCTGTCATGAAAGTAGAACTTTATTGTACTGCAGAGGGGGATATACTGTATAAGCTAATGGTATTTCACCATTGCGGCTCTTTGCATTTCCATATTGCAGAATTACGGACTACTGAACTAACAGTTATTGAGTGATTATTTGAGAAGACTTAAATTTGCTGTGTTTAGTACATACAATTGCACCTTTGGAGCCTTCATTTCTCCGAACAGTTCCTTACTACAAGTAGTATACATCTTATTTTGCAGAACAGGCTATGATATATGTTTTCAACGTAATTCATAGTGAAGTAATAAAATACATTTACTTGATAAGTGCATTCTATTAAATAAATGCTAAATGAAATAAAACTACTACTGTAAATTGGTACATTTCAATACTCATAAACTGAATGTAAATAAAATGCATTTGCATATACTTGTAATCCTTCTAAACTTGAACACAGGCTGTAATATAGAAGTATACATATATGCATGTAATCAGGAAATAATACTCTTTAACTGATTCCAATCTTGAAGTAGAATTTACTGGCAATTTATTACATCAAACAGAACAAAGGTTATATACATTAGAATTAAAAAGAAACATCTCACAAATTATACAACAAACACACACTTAGCACACGCAACATGTAAAATGGTTAACACTTTCAGGCTGACATTCTCACACTACATAGTGTTGCAGTAGGTGTGGCTAAATAACATACAGTATGCACACTAATTATCATGATGACTGAGTATAGGTAGCATTTGGTATATTGAGTATAGGTAGTACTTTGTATATATTTCTAAAACCAGTGTACATATTAAAACATAACATAGTACAGTCTAACATTTTCTTCTGATAGTCAGTCAACTTTATAACAACCTATTGAAGTTTATTAACATTTACAGCTTACAACAATAGTGTTATTATTCTATATCACTTGGGATTTTTTCCCTTTAACAACAATATTTATTTTGAAATGGAGAGTCTGATAGTAAGGGGCACAACTACAGAGGAAACAGACCCTGTGCTTGCAGGGGGCCCAGAAGTGAAGTGGGGCATTTTCCATGTATCTTGGTAGAAAAGGTCAACTTACCAATATTTTGGGGCCCTCTATTGAAATTGCTATTGGGCCCAGTGACATTTAATTACGCCACTGCTGAGTGGTAGTGATAGTATTACAGGGCAGTGGTCAAAAAAATCACCTTGCCCTGTGAGCAGCCCAATATATTTTTGATACATATATATATATAATATATGTTGCCAATACCCCATAGAGGAATTTTGCTCTCCATACTGTCATTCTCAGGGTCAGGACCCTGGGCTAGTTGAGGACTATCCACTTGGTGTCTTCGTTTTTTTTCATTCATTATTAAATATTACTTATTCATACAGGGGCTCTAGCCTATCTTAGTATTGGTTATGAACTGTCACCATCCTACGCAATCAATTACGGGCAATTCCGTGGTTTGTCTTACGGGGTACAAGGTTATGCAATATAGCATCTGAGGTGATTATTTCTAACAGAGGCCTTCTATAAACATACAATACTAACTATTTGGTTTACATCCTACTGAATTTACTGATCCTTACTATTCTCTGTGTAAAACTATTACTTCTCTCGGGATAACTGTAATGAATAACTGTAATGAATTACTTTTTGATACAAATTCCAATGGGAAGTTCCGTTAATTATATACTCGATCCATTATCTCCATACGGGTTTTGAATTTGTGCTCATGATAACAAATTAATTAACAAAACATCAACGACTGAAGGTACCTTTATTAATTTCATTTCATCACAGTTTAATATAATGAAGATATGGTGTTATGTTCTATGTGATTGTATTATGCTTTTGGTGTTTTAATTGATTTTTTTTTTCGTGTGTCACAGTTGTTTCACGTCAGGCACTTACGTCACTAGTCTGTGTTTTTCCGCCACACTATGGGGGGACTTTTATTAATGTACGAATGCTCCGAGCTTATTTTCTGCGACAATTTCGTATCTTGTGCATTAATTTCATACCTTTCGCGTCAATTTCGTACCTTGCCACAAAATGTGTGCAACAAAATTGTATTGTCGTGCCGAGTACGAAAGTTTCAGATTCATTCAAGCTTCGGTATCGTGACTTTCCTTGGGCTAGGTTGGAGCTGCAGATTGCCATTGATTCCTATGGGAGGCTTCCAAAATCAAGCACAGAAGGATCAAAGTCGGAAAGGTTTTCCCGCTGTTTACAATCGTTCGGTATGAAAATTTGTGACTTTCGGAGCGCCAATACGATATTATTGTGACTATTCCGATTTTTTCGTAAGCATTTTTGTGATATTTGCGATCATCAGAAATAATCGTATCCAGTCCGAATTTTACCCATTTTGGGATTCGAACTCGCGATTTATATATTTAAGTTTGTTTTTCTGTCTATGCTATAACTTTGAGAAAGGCTGCAGGAGCGGCCGAAACATCAGTCTTGTTATACATCTACAGTAATAAACCACAGTGTTTTGTCACAAGTCCTGTGTGAAGCCGCCCATTTTTCCTGCTACCTACAAATCTCTTTGAGGACTGCACCCAGGCATCCAGTGATCGTTTATCGTGAGTGCCGACCTGTTCATACTTATATATATCAATTGGGATTTTTGCTCCCAACTTGAAAAAAAAAATTGAATTTAAAAATGGTTATATGGCTGGTTAAAATAAGGCAACTGCCATTTCTGGTGGATGCTTTATTTCAATGTTAATATAGATAAAAGGGATGTTAGTGGGCCCTGTGCAAATACCTCATTTAATAATGCAGTCCTGGAGTCTTCTCTCTGGGACATGTGATTTCTCAATCTTAAGTTTCTCATAACCTATAATTCTGGTTGCATATTAATCAACGTTCAATGTAGAAGAACTAAACACCAGACCTAAGCCTTCCTGGTATTTTATTTGAATGTACTATGTTACAAGATTAATTTTTAATCATCATGAAATAAAACTATTTCCCTCCAGTACATAGTGCGTTTTCCACTGCATTTGTTTATACAGTTGCTACAGGCCTTATTATATATTGTAAATAATGTAATCATCAAAGGCTATGAAACTATTGCTTATTATATTTTATGAATTAAATGGATAGTCCTTTTGACTATCATTTTTATAAAAACTTATAGATGGAGTAGCCTGTTTTGTAATGGCAGCAAAGTAAAATATAATTTTTCTGAAGAACTTCTAATTTCTAGGGATGCACAAAAGATTCAGCCAAATCCCGAACCGAATCCTAACCCCGAATTTTAATTTGCATTTAACTACTGTCACGTGATTTTAGGGATTTGGATTTGATTCGGCCAGGGATGTGAATTTACCCAAATCCGAATCCTGCTGGAAAAGGCCAAATCTTGGCCGAATCCCAAACCAAATCCCTACTAATTTCTCATGTGCATATAAAATGTTAGAAATATCTATTACATAGCATTATACAAAGGTACTAACAAAGTTCAATGCAGACATAAGATACTTAACATACTGTGACAACTATAAATTAGTACATAGAAAATAACAAACTAAAATTATAAAAACATATTGTATGACAGAGAGACTGAAGCACAGCAGGAGAAAACCAGTCTCTGTGGCCAATGCAACTGGGTGCAAAAAATGGCAATAAAATGCAACAGCAAATAATACATATATCTAGATAGATGGATAGATATATATAGATTATTTGTTTGTAAGCATTATAACATTTAAAATTAAACAGTACCAACTCCATATGAACGTACAAAATGTTGAGCCCCTTATTCCCCAAGAAAAGTAAACAACATAAGGTCCTAAAGATCTAAGGAGGTAGTATAGGAAAATAATCCAGTTTTATTGCTTCAGGGGAAAAAATACCATGAGAAAATCCACCTCCATGCAATACTTACAAAATGCCCACTGGGAAAAAAGAATCAACAACAAAACCTGTCAAGTTAGGAAATATGAAGTATTTCTGGTTATAGAAGTAATATGGATTTGCTTTCTCTTATGACTATAACTGTGTAGCCTATGGGTATTACAGTAATGAAGTCAACACATTGCTTCACTTTCATGGTATTTCTTCTAATTTGGAATTTCTTTGCTTTTCACGCTTTTACCTACTGAGTAATCATGCAAATTCCCTGCAGGTAGTGCCCTGGCTGGAGTCAACCCTAGAACCTGAGCACTGCAAGGCAGCAGTGCTAACCATGATGTATATAATTATGTATGCAGGTATTTATTTAATATCATCAGTAAGTAAACATAATACAGACAAATGCATATTGGCTACTAAACCCTTATATGTAAGAGTTTCAAATAGTAAAGATGAAGGAAGATATTGATTATATCTTAAAACGAAAAAAAGGTACAGAAATAGCTTAAGCAAAGTTATGTTACTGTAAAGTATTTGTGATGAGTGAAATTTTTCGGCAGGCATGGATTCGTGGCAAATGCCCTCGTTTTGCCATTGACGGATTGTTTTGTGAAATGGGCACAAAAATTTGCCATAGGAAGCTTTGTTTGATATTTAGAGTGCAATTGTGTGTTTGCATTTGTACAGTCCTTGTGTATTCAAAATATAATTAAGAATATTATATAATATTATTTTTCTGTGCCATACCAAAGCAACTCATCATAGACTTCTCCACACCCCCTTACCTAAAGGAGTAAGGTGTTTTACTGGGCCTTTTTCAATGTTTTCTGTTTTATTGAGTCAGCCACTAATTTACCTTTTCCAATACCAAGTTATACCAATGCAAAATTAAATAAGGATCCACCAAAATAGTTTATTTATTCAATGCAATACACTGCATAAATTAAATTAATGAATTCCCATTTTTTGTTTCAGGGAACAACAGTGGGTGCTTCTTTTGCCTCTAACTCAAGCCCTTCTCCTACTTGCAATCAAGAAGAACACAGGTAAAGTATCAGAGGAAGAGAGTTCCCTCTCTGTTCATGATGAAAAGGTGCTCAGCAGTGACTGTGGGTAAGGGGAAAGCTGGCGAGCGGGAGGGGTAGAAGTGACAAGCAGAGGGTGGAGAGCTTGTGGGAGAAAGTTGAGTGAGCTTGCGTGTGCATGGAGGGGAAGGTGGTTGACCCTTGAGGGGGGCAGTTGACTATGACAGGTTTGGCTTGGGTGTCTTTAGGCATTGGTCCAGGTCTGTTTCTCTGTGTACTGTGCAAATTTTTAATGAATTATAAATTATAATTTTAGTTTTTTTATATTTATTTATTTAAGTTTTGGGAATCTGCGAGAATGTTATAAAGGATCTGCTTTCATGAGACTTATTTCAGGGAAGTCTCAGATGATGGAAAAAAAAATCTACCTCAGTGCTAAAGAGACGGACAGGTGATTATCTGTGATAGCTACCCAAAACCTTTCTCTTCAGTAGGACAGGATTTCCTATAGATCTGCTAAAGAATCTTTTATCACCTTTTTTTTTTATTAAGTTTTGCTTAGTCAGTCAAGGAGTTCTCAAAAGCTTATTCCAGAAATTAATCTTTCAACAGAGTGTTACACAATACCACCTCGACCACCTCGACCCCTCCCACCTCGACCACTTTCTATAGAAAGGGGCAATTAAAATTATACAAGATTTATTTAGTATTGATATACCATGATGTGATGGTATATCAATAATAAATACTTTTTTATGAGTTCTTAAAAGCAACTGAGGAGTCGAGTGGATAAGGCTGTGAAATATTTTGGATATGCACATAACTCTCAGGCCCAAGCGAAAAAAGGACTAAGTAATAGAGAACAGGGTGCTGAAAGAATGTAATTAATTATTTGCATCAATAGGAGCGCTTGCACATGATTCATGAGAAGGGGATGCAATGGTGCTTAGCACAACAATACCCTTTAGGTCTTTAGATCATACACTTAGCTATAGATGACCACCTCAGGTACAGTATTTAGCAAATTACCCATCACTGGAAAAAAAAAATTAAATGATTTATAGTTTTTACCAGTGAGCAGTGTTATAAATGATACCATGTTTTGTCATGTGCTATTAAAATTGGCAATATAACAAACAATTTCCTTCCCCAATATTTGTTTATATTGTTTATTTTAGTCCAAGAAACAGGAAGAGCCTCTTTACAAGGAGCTGGCACAAGGCACAGATAAGGTTTCACACCATTTACATATATGGGCAATAGCAGCAAAAGTAAGAGTAATATCTATTCTCATCATTGCCACATTATTTATTATTTTAATTCTCTTTCCCATTACAGAACGCCACCAAATATGAGAGACTGACTTGTTGACTTATACTAAACCCATGATCCATTTGCTCATTTTAAAACACTCATTTTTGTCATTGTAATCATTTTTAATGCAAAGTTATTATCGTGCAGTATTTGATGCATATAGATTTTGCACAGTCCATTAATTTGGCACACAAACCTTCAATATCATTTGTTTAATGATGTAAATACATCAAAGAACAATAAAAACTTATAACATCAGTGAGGGCCATTTTTTTTATAAGGTGTCACAAAATGATTTGTCTTCTTATTGCTGAAAATTTTTAAATGGAACTGTTGCTTTGTACCAACTCCTGCAATTAGCAGGCTGAGTGACAGTGGTGTACTGTGCAACATGGCATTATTTTCTAATAGTGTACTGTTATCCCATAATTACTCCTTCATTAATATGTTGTAATTAAGGTGTTTATAATTCCACCTGCTGATTGGATTTCTTACACGTGGAATGAGCTTTGGGTGGCTTGAGAAATGGTAGTCAATCAGGTCTGGACTGGAATTTAAAATAGGCCTTGGCATTTCAAGTACACTGAGGCCCAAACAGACCCCCATCAATCCAATAAATAGTGACTGTCTATGGCATCTTAAAGCAGCTGCTCTGGCATTTGCCAGAATCCATACATTTCCAGCCTGGGTCTGTAGTCAATGGAGAGTAAAATGAATTTAGTATTCAAATGATGAGACTTATCCAACACTAAAATAAGATCATAAATCTTAGCATAACAAATAAAATAAATTGGTGTCACAGTTTAGACAGGAGGTCTAACATAATAGTAGTTTTTTACTAAGGCTTTTGGACAGTGCATTTTTTTATTGTAAATACTTGTACCTTTATTGCACACTTATTATATTTAATATTTGTTTTTTGGGGTTTTTTTTGTTTATGTAAAGTTGGCAGGAACACAGGTCAAAAAAATTTCATTACGGTAATGATGCTTCATTGTTGTTTGTATATGACAATAAAACTTGAAACTTGAACAGTGGTTAGGGGGACAAAAACATGAGCTGCAGTGACATGACTTCTGTGTCTGATATTCAAAATAGGAAGGGAGATAGGGTGCAAAGTGCAAAAAAAATTTAACTTTGTAAATGACCACTGTTATCTACATCAATTCCAGATTTATACATAGTCTTCACTGGAGTTTCATTTGTTTATCAAACCTATTGCATTGTATCAAACCTATTGGAGGACATACTGGTTTCTCTATGCTTGTATAATTTTCCTCTCTAGTCTTTTTAGCAAACAACCAAAAACTCACACTTAGCCCTTGGGCAGACAATGAGCCAAGCTATTCGGGGTATTTAAAGCAAACTATTTCTGCTTTTCATAACTGCAATAAACCTGCTCTTGCTACAGCTGAGAACTGGGACAGCAATAAAGCAATTAAACATGTTTTGTGTTATTGTGCTAATAAACATAAGCTAACATTTGTCAATGTCTTCCTGGTAATTACATTGTTCAACTTCATGTAATTAACTAATTAGGCAATGGAGAGACACCTTTCTTCTATAGAAGAATGATAATACAGTAATAATATGGTGGTAAATAGATAAAAAAAATCAACACAGAGGTATTAGAGAAATCAATCAATCTTAACAGTGCAAAGTGCAATTGTTTTACAGGCATCTGCTTTGTGTGTGATGGCAAATCCGTAAAAAGCTGAGGTGGTCTTGTACTTATTGTAAGCCTTGTCATGAGTATATACAGATGAAGCCACTTGGATTTGTGAGTTGAGATAAACTGAAGAAACTTTGTTATATTAAGTCTTGTAAGCTCATTTAGCACATTTAACCTTTCAAAGAGCACCATTTTTTACATAAGGCAACTTCTTAATTACATGGGACTCTGTGATGCAAATTCATGTGTCAAATGGTATAAGTCAGTTAAATGACTTTTGTTATTCTGTGTTAAACACACAAACCAAAGTGGCTTCATCTGTATATTGACATTTACTGTATATGTTATTTGATAGATAAGATATTCATATCTATGTGTGATATTTACACCTGTAACGTGAAAACATAACTATCACCAGTAGGGTGATAGTTAGAGTCAGCACAGCTATGGGGAGAGAGATGGGAGACTTCACTTGTCAGTCTTCTTCTGACCCCCGACTGGGCTGGGGCTGAGGTGAGATGGTGGACAAGATTTAGATCTTTAGATTTTTAACACCTGACAATTCTACATCACTTTCCAAGACAATACCTCTGGCACAATGTCCATTAACTACACATAGAGGAACTTTAAAATGATGACAAAAAGGTATACACCAAACATGGCTTATTTTATAATAGTATGTACTTGCTGCTAGCTTACTGACAATGCTGTTACAAACAGCGTATCAGTCTTCTGCTAGGAGATTTAATACTTGTGCTTTAAAACAAATTTACAGGGATAGAGATGAGGGATCAGAACATTTGATACATTTTCTCACATACACCTTTTCAAAGTGTTTTTCTTTTCCATTTCTGTCTCAATCAACCTGAAATTTTTTAACCTTTTTTTTTATCCTTTATTTTGCATTTTTTATATATAGAGAAGGTGGTTCTGATAAAGCCAATACTTATTCTTTACTGGTGTAAAACATGTGGCAGTAGCCTAAAACTCACCATCTTTTTTCACCTGCAGATGAGTTCCTTAAATCTTTGCATGGCAACAACTTTTATTACCCATATACATTCAATAAAAAATACAATCAGGGATATGTATATACCAGTCCCGTTTTGCGAAACGGATGAAAAAATTCCCCGCGTAAAAATTTGCCGCACGTCTAAAAATTGTCGCCAGCATCAAAAAATAATAGTCACGGGCATCAAAAGAATAGCTGTGCGATGAAATAATAGCCGTGGGCGACAATAGAATAGCCGTGCGACAAAATAATAGCTGCGGGCGACTAAATAATAGCCGCAGGCGTCAAAAGAATAGCCGTGCGACAAAATAAAAGTCGCGGGCGAAATTTTTTTTTTGCCGCACAACATTTTCGCCGTTTCGCGAATTTTCCGCCGTTTCGAGGATCTTTTGAAAGATTTGCGAATTTTTCGGCGAAGCGAAACAGATTCGCTCATCACTATCTATAATAATGATACCCTTTAAAGGTAGATTAGTCACAATAGTACAAGCTAGAATGCTATATTTATTCTGTAGAAAACGTTACCATACCTGAGTAAAGAGCCCTAGATACTCCCTCTTGTTGTTTGAACAGCTGTCATTTAAGCTTGGTCTTAGTGCTGCAGCTCTAGCAAATTCTCTAGGGAGGGGGAGGTGGAAAAGGGAGGGGGAGAAGCAAACTGAGCAGATTTCTACTGTGCCCTGAAGCATTTTTGTGAGAGCAGGAAGTCCGACACAGAAAAACATGTGTACACAAATAAAGGCAAGACATCCTGTAAGTGATAGGAGAAATAATTTGACATGCATTAATTTGCAGGAAATCTCTGCGTTTCACCATTGGTGGATTATTTTGTAAAACAGGCGACAAAATTTGCCGCATAAAAATTCGCAGCACGACAAAAAATTGTTGTCCGTGTCAAAAAAAGTTGTTGCTTAATTTTTTTGCCAATTTTTGTTTTATGTGCGACATTTCCGTCGTTTTGGCAGATTTTCTGCTTTTTCACAATTCTTTTGAAAGATTCGCAAATTTTTCGGCAAAGCAAAATGGGACAGATTCGGTCATCGCTTCATCCTGTGTTTCTTTTGATAGAGGAGTGAGTGCTTATGGCTGTATTTACATAGACATTTCTAATAAATCTTACTTAGTTTTTTACCTTTCCTTTTCCTTTAATAATAAGGGATTTTGGATTAAGCTGCAAATTGTTGAACCTGTGGTTAAAGGAGATGCCCACCTTTTTGTCTTTATTTTTTATAAAGAATATGTAATTATAAGTTAATTTCCAATATAGATTAATTAAGGTTTTAATGATTTTAAAATTGTTTGTAAAGGTAATTGCTATTGAGAGTAGTTGCTGTACTTTTCTGCCAGACTGTTATCTGACTATACAGACCAGCTCTACAAAACCAGCTCTCTGCCATCCAAGACTCCATTTCCCACAATACCTAGATACTGCTTTTTATGTTAATATCAGCCTATGCAAGTCATGATCGGAAATCGGAAATGATCGGATCATCTTGGCTGGAGAAAGGCTACTACCTATTACATGTTTCAGTGAATAGACAGACAAAGCAGTAGATAGAAAATGAGATCGACAGACACTTTCATAGCAAATACCTTTACAAACTTTAATGGGGATCTAAAGATAAAAATTAATAATTGCTCAGTGTTAACTGTGTCATATGGATCTATTTTTAAATATTTTTAAATATAAACAGATGAAAAAGATGAAAACATTTCTAGTTTGCAAGAACAAAACACTCACATTTTGTTTGTTGTGCAAGAAGCCACTAGTTTTCCCTACTAAACTTAAAGGAGAAAGAAAGGTAAAAACTAAGTAAGCTTTATCAGAAAGGTCTATGTAAATACAGCCATAAGCACTCGCAGAAATGCTGCCCTGACTTCTCTGTCAAAAGATTTGTTGTCTCTGTTTTCCTGTGCCAGAGCTCAGCTCTCTCCTCTCTCCCCTCTCCTGCTCCCCCCTCCCTCAAGAATGCTAAGAACTCACCCCCCCCTTAGGAATGTGAATCTGAATCAATAGGCAGGAAGCTTCCTCATAGTCTTACAAACTGAGCATGTACACTGGTCGTGGTCTCGGTGCAGGAGTGAGGCATTATGGGAACTTTCTTTACACAGCTCAGCATTTTTTTTCTATGAGGCTTCTGATCATCTGACCGGGAGAAATATAGGGAGACTTAAGGGCACTATTGAGACAACTGAAGGTATGCCTGCAGCTTGGGATTAACTCTTTATTAGCCTTTCCTTCTTCTTTAAATAGCTGCTATCTCTGTTTCCTGTTCTCAGCTGCCAATAAGAATAGTGCAAGCGTGTTTATTTACTATGTGCGGCTCCACAAAGTGCTTGGGCACAGAAGCATGTAATAAACACCCCCGAGTTATTCTATTTGATGGGCAGGAAGAGGGGACAGAGAGAGAGATCGCCTGCCAATGCCACTCACCTCCAGTGAGGATGCACACAGAGCTGAATTTTTTTACCTGACAAACAGCATTTCAAGCCTTTGTTCTTGCAAACGGTATATAGCTCTCTAATCATCCTGAATCTTGGGTCCATATAGCATTGAGAACACACTGAAAGAGTATAATTTTATTTATAGATTCCTTTAAAAGTATAGATAGATTAAATTAAAGCAGTTTGGACATTTGTTTGGAATCACATTTCTTTTATTATTCCCACCTCACAAAAAAAAAACATTTTGGGCACCACATCTCCTTCTTTGGGTCACCTGCTTTTGAGAGCTGGACAGTGAAATTGAATTGAGTTTAGTGGAAGTAATTTTTTAATTTATTCTTTTTCCTTACATTTATTACACATATGCTTGAACTGTTTGTTTCCCTAATAAATAGCAGGGGTGTTCTAACCTTTTATATTCATTTACTAAAGTAATATTAATAAAGTATTAACAATGCAAAGAAATACTGTTTTAATGTAAAATGTTCAAATATTTCACATTCTGAAATTTAGCTGGGTGAAGGTTTGTCCCTCCTTCACATCAAATCATAGGAATGTTGGTAATTATGCCCACACATTCCTTTTATTTACAATAATATCTCATCCCTCAATTTGAAGGTGTGTAATTAAGATGACAATTGTTATTTATAGTGCTGAGAGGTATCATATAAACATGCATTCATTACAGTTCTGGCACAAATATTACTATAATCTTTAGATGCAGGGTTATGTAAACAGATATTCTATCTTCAGATATTCTGATCTAATATGGTTTTGTGTACTGAACATTGTAGGGCTCATTTACAACTGGGAAAGAAGTGTGCATAGTGCAAAACATGTGCAAAATCTACCCGGTCCAAATAAATTGTCATAGGTCTCCACCCTCTATTTTTAAATGCAGACCTGTGAGACCTGCAACTGCCCTCATGAATACATTGTTGCCTTTGTTTGTCAGTGCTGTATTTAAGAGGGGAGGGAGTGGTGTGAAATGTAAATGTCCCCTTTCCTGACCCTTAACTTTTGTGTCATTTATACTTGCATGTTAGGGAGCAAACTGACACAGACTGCAACAAGACCCTCTCTAAGAACAGGGGTGGCCTGCACCTGCTCTTTCACCCCCTAGGGGCCTATCTATTATGTTGTGTAAAAAATAGCTACATAATTCCCATATCTCACAAAGATTTGCCTTGTTCAGATGGTGAAATTTGCCATTTATTTTACACAGCTTTTTACTCCATTTTTTTTCAGCAAATTGCATTTTGCACATCATAATAAATATGTGCTAAGTGCTCTTGCCCATCCGTCAGGTCTTTGTATCTATAACAACTGGAATATTTACTTATTTGCTGTTTTATTTTTAATTTTGTAAGCAAGTTCAACCTGTGTATAAGTGATCTGTGTCTAGTAAGCAGGCTCTGGATAGTACAAAACTGAAACAGGGCTGATGGACAACTGAATGTGGTCTATGTGGTCCAACAGATGCCTTTTAATGCCTAACTACAGAGAAAAATTATAATGTGGTCCTGTTATGAGGAAATCATCTCAACCATATGAAGTTGAACAGAGAAAAGGATATACTGTAACTGCTGCTAAGCTGTAACATTTTGTTAATGGAGTCTTTATTAGTTTCAAGTGTAGGCTCAACGGAGGTATTGTTGACCATTTCATAGATCTTTTAATTGTAATTAGCCCCAGCCCTAGTCATGCCCCACGAAATCTATCATAGAAATAATAGAAATCTGTCATAAAAAATTCAGCCTATGCTAAATTATAGTGTAGTAGCAATGAAGACCAATTATAAATTGTCTCACTTTCTGCATCATATTAAAGGTTAATTTAAAGGTTAACAACTCCTTGTGTGTACCCAGTTGGCTACTCCTTCAGTCAGAGCTAGAGGCATTACATTTAATACTGTACACACTGTGCAATAAATGGGTGCATACATCGAACATACCGATTATATACATAAAGCAAACTATATAATAGAGCCCTAGAGGGCCCTATTCAAAAAAGTTTACAATTTATCAATATAGAGTAACATTTATGTAGAACATCAACATGCAATTCTGGTCTAAGGGGGTTCTGTTTGAATATGTTTTGTATTGCACTTGAAAAGGGGGTATGGGGCATCTCCCCTTAGCAATGTACCTAATAACTAATGTTCAAAGTATGTACTGTGGTTGCCTGTACTTAGCTTAAATGTTGCCTATAACATTTCCTAGTAGTTTTGTGGAAAGCATCAGAGAGTGGATACATAATAATTATGTAGATCTAAGGGGGAGTCTTTTTTTACAGGCTAGAAGGGGTTTGACTAAAACATACAAAAATGTCTACAATGTTATAACTGTGAAATATCTTACACTTGCTGTGATAAACAAAGCATCGAGTTCCACAGCTTTTCACGAGTTAGTGAAATTGCTTTATGCTGTTCTGTTTGACAAAGCATGCTGTATGTTAGCACTGCAGGTCATCGCTGTTCTCAGGCAGGAATTGTTTTATTCATCTAGTAAAGGAAAATAGAAATATATAACAGCAACTATGAGGGCAATATGGAGCTTATGTCTGAACTGGATGCTAAAAGAGAGGGTTTCACAAGCTGAAAAAGGTATGAAGAAATACATATTTATTGTGTTAATGAATATAGTTAAATTTTTTTAATCTTAGCAATTTACATACATAGATGTGATTTATATCCATTGAAAACCTTGTATAGTGAATGCTCAACAACTGTGTCTTTAAAGCACAGCTAAAAATCTATACTATTGCACCAAAAAAAAAAGAAAAGCAGTATGAATTAAACACCTTTTAATAGCTAACTAGAGAGAAAAATTATAATGTGGTCCTGCTATGAGAACACCATCTCAACCATATGAAGCTGAACAGAGAAAAGGATATAGCTGTTTATATGCTGCTAAGCTGGAACATTTTGTTAATGGAGTCTTTATTAGTTCCAAGTGTAGGCTCAAGGGAGTTATTCTTGACCATTTCATAGATTTTTTAATTGTAATTAGCCCCAGCCCTAGTCATGCCCCAAGAAATCTATTATAGAAATCTATCATAGAAAATTCAGCCTGTGCTAAATTATAGTGTGGTAGCAATACATTGCATAGTTAAGGGATATTCTTGTCTGTTCTTCTTTAACTCATTGTATTTTTATTTGTACAAGGTGTCAACATCTTTTCCTCCTCAAATAATATTTGCTGAAATTTTCAAAGAGCGGTTATTTTTCCTGTATGTCAAGGGAGTCATGTAAGTGAGACATGAAGGACATCAACACACTTTCCTTAATAGAAAATCAAGCAGGATAGGAGTCATGGTGACTTATCTGTTGGAAAGATATTCTGCCATGTGGGCTGAAAGCAGTATATAAGCATTTAGTAGTAAGAGATGTGTTACACTTTCTTGCAGGCTTTAAATAACAACTGACATCAATCAAAGATGTTTTGTGATTTGAATGAAAAGAACTATTATTCCATATACAATTCAAGACATTTTAATTAGAGTAAGTGTCCTAGTGACAATTTATCAATCAAGCTCTTTGCTATTATTCATGCAAAAATGTATCTTTAATTGTATTTAAAAGCAAGTTCTATGTAGAAAGGGCTTCCTCAAAAGCAACTCGTTTTCATAACTGACGTAACATATAGAAAGTCTGATATTCTCAAGTCCAATAACATCAACAAACAAAACATACATATAGATCGTGAGTTTATAACTACTTATTGTATATCTTGAAATGGTATTATAGGACATAATGAAACACTTCAGTTGCTCATTTACATACTGTATTATCTATATAGTGTAGGACTCATTAAAGGTCTTCAATATTTATTTTTAATCATTTTTTAATTAATTGCCTTCTTCTTCTGACTTTTTCCAGGTTTCAAAAGAGGGGGGGGGGGGGGGTCAAACTTATCTTGCTGCACATTATCACTGCAGCTATCCACAGTATTAGTATGGGTACAGTATGTGCATCAGACTCAAAAAAACAGAGATACATGAATTTGCTATCATGTAAGAACATTTGTGCTGTGGAAAGCTGCAGTCACTATGTTGTGTATTACTGGACAGTACAAGCTAGCCTGGTCTTTGCTATACAGTGAATATCTATGAGCCTAAAGAAACAGTTCGGGTTTATTTATCCTTTTTCTGAACTTCCATCCTAAACAATTTTGGGAGCTTGTGAAAATTTCTAAATTTGTTGAACTGTGTGGTATAACATTTTATATTGAATTACTTATTACATTTTGTGAGAGCACCATTATTGGTTTCATTTGTGTCCTCTGCTCACTGACAATTGTACATGAAAGCAAGGCTTTGTAAAATAGTCAAAACGCAATATTTTCCTTACCTCATGAAAATATTACAGTTGAGGTATGATAAAAATAAAAAACAGCAAAAAGCACACCATTGTGATTCCATTTTTAGCTGAGTCCTTGCATTAGTTTCTTTATAAGATGAAGGTATTTTACTGAACAACAATAAACAAAGTGAGGTAGTTACCTGAGTACACCAGAGAGACAAGTGAGTCTTAAGTGGTATTCCAAACAATAAGCAGTTTTGCAAAGGTTCATGTACCATTACCTGGAGGAGATAGAAGATTATGAAGGAATAGTCTTGCATATCGCTCTTGCTAAGCTACACTTGTTATTTCAGGATTGTCGAACACTACCTTTACCTAATTCAAGGGGTCCCTGTGCCTTGACTTCACTAAGGTTTTGGTGACCCTAAGGCTAAAAGCTTGGTACTGGGCTCATCTGCTCCAGGCTCCCGAGTACATTGACCCCTGGTAATTGGTGGAGACATTTGCTTTCTTCAATTATATAATCTATGAAGAGGATCTAGTCACACTACCCCATGGCCAGTTTGTAACCATCCTACAGAGCATAAACATGGCCAAACATGTTCAGAATTTAGTCTTTTTCCGACGACCATTCAGATATCAACATATTGTCATACATTTAAATGCAATGATCTGGAACTAACATTCAGACTGAAATTGTAGGATAATGTCTTTAAAATACAAATTGGAGGATGTTCTGAACATGAAATTGTTGGCAAACACCAATCTTATGTTACCCAATCATCACATAACATATTGAGATTTCTATGAATTCTATGCTTGTCAGTATTAATTGTAATAAAATCAGAAGGTCAGATATATGACTGTTTAGGTGTAGAAAAAATATTTTAGTCTCTTTGGAAATAATTATTTAACAAAACTAGGTTCTGTATGATTTTATGGGTATTTTTATGGCCAGCTTTAGTTACATACTGGGCTTCCTAGAGTAGAGGAAGTTAACCCTTCTGTTCCCCTATTTGCAATAATTGAATTGTATAAATGAACAATGTTTTCTTTCAGTAGCATCAATCTCTACTAGGCCATGGTTACTTTTCCAACCAGGTATTCTCTTGTGAATCAAACAATTTAGGGGTACTTATGTTATCTAATGCCTCTGCCCTCTATATTACAGACGTTTCCTTGGTGTGTACTAATTTTTGATTCTTGCAATTGACAAATCTATTTTATGAGCAGACTTCAATACATCATACAACAAAGTAAAAGAATATACTGTTAAAAAAATACCTTTGCAATTTTTGGCATTTTTCCAGGAATGAATTTTCCTAGAGAGATTTTAAACACAGGATTAAGGACCAGTGAATTGGTCCATGGAGACACAATTACATTTCCTTTTTGATGCTTATAATGCTAGGTAATGCTAAGCTGTAAAGTAGATATGTATCTATTCACTTTATGTTGCAATATACAACATTAAATGTAAGCGTAGGAATAAAAGATGTTTTAAAGTGTATTATTATGTTCCCTTTATAATGTGAGTTAGTGGGTTATAAATAATTTGCTTACTGTACAGGATGAAAAGAGAACATGTGCACATATATATATATATATATATATATATATATAGTAAAATCCAAATATTTCTATCACAATATGTACAGATAAAGCAGACTTTGGTGTGATATCACATGGATCACACAGTGTATTCATTTTAACTATAGACAGACTGATGATTATTTGTTTAAAGGGGACATAAACTGTTTAAACCAGTACTGGAACAGCTCCGAGAATTCTCAAGCATATTTTTATGGGTTTAAGAATAAAGGTACTGCAAAAATAGGGCTGGATTCTTAGAGGAACACTGCACAATTAAACTTTCAGTTGCCCAGGTATTGCAAGAAGATCCTTCAGTTACCACGCTACCTGTTCTGTTTGCACATGACTTTATCATCTTGGAGTCATATGATTATTTCCAAAGAGACTAAAATATTTTTTCTACACCTAAACAGTCATATACAGTATCTGACCTTCTAATTGTATTACAATTAATATTGACAAGCATAGAATTCATGGTATTCTCAGAATATTATGTGATGATTGGGTAACAATAGTAGGTAAGATTCTCACTGAAAGAGCTAAAAGGCAGTCCTTGGCTCCTTTAAAGGGACTGTATACCTCCCTTTTCAGCATTTGTTCATTGAATACAGCTTTTAATGAACATACTTTTCGCCTACTGTTTAAATTAGGAAATATGTATTTTTTTTGTTTTTGTTTACTCGAAACAAGAAAATGTGAAAATTAAACTAAAGCCACATTCTAATTCCTGATCCCAAAGAGCAAAGTCAAACAAGTCAGCAGTCCATGAAAAGCCTTCTGTATAAATAAACCCTTCTCTCCCCCCAACTTTTGATAAAAGTTGTGGATTTCATTATTGTCTCTAAAAAGGGGAGTGTTTGTAAAGATTGGGGGAACAGGTAAATGCGGGGAGATTTAGTAATGAGGCCTGTCATATTGATGCTGCATAGTCAATCTGGCTATATACTGTAAATATACAAGTACTACTACATTTGAAAGTAAACATCCATGCTGTCCTTTTTGACCTTTACTGGTGCAAACTCCCTAGCAACAACACTAATGGTCATTGGAGTGTTTTGGAAGTGCTGCCTTTTACAAATGGCTTTCAAATGCAAAGTAGTTTAGCTGAGGAAAATATCTACATGCATTGGCTTTCATTTTATTGAAACTAAGCTCAGAAAACAAATTCTATACTAAACCATGAAACAATAGCCTTCCGTATCTGGAATGCAGTCCAAGAAACACTCATTTGTGCCTACTGGAGCTTTTATTTTTCAATGTGCATTCTCTTTTATTTAAAGCCAGTAATTCCTTCTTAGAGACCAACTGATCTTTAGAACCAGTGAGGGGGTAAAGTAGTTAATTTGTCACACATCACCAAATATTTAGAAACACTTCTGGCAGAATTTTATAGCCCTGAATGAATAAGCAAGAGGTGGAAAGAAAACAGAATATAAAATTTCCAATCTGCTACTTGTCTACAATAATTACCCAGAAATTTGCCTTGCACTTGCACTCTAGTCATTTCGCATGTGCAAAAATCCTGATTATCGCAAAGCATTATTTTCATCGCATTGAGGTAATTATCTTATAGAAATAATACTAACACATAATTCACAAACATATTTCAAGCG
Source organism: Xenopus tropicalis (assembly GCF_000004195.4). Taxonomy (NCBI): domain Eukaryota; kingdom Metazoa; phylum Chordata; class Amphibia; order Anura; family Pipidae; genus Xenopus; species Xenopus tropicalis. The sequence goes on along the minus strand of NC_030677.2, from coordinate 80,954,750 downwards.
TTAAAAGCATAAAATGTGGCGATAATTACTGTCAAACTTAACGCCTCCCAGGAGTAGGCGGATCTTTTCAAGTATATGATTGCCCTAGAGTGATGCATCCTCGAGTTTTCAGGGAAAAGATAATTTTCAGAACAGTAGCTTTCAGTAAGTTACGTGCGTAATAGCGTGCGCTAATATCGCGTGCTGCGAAATAACGCATAAATATATCGCATGGTTTAAAACAACGCCTGAAAATATGTCATCGCCAGATTAATAACGCCAAGAACATCGCTTCTTAATTCTGACAAGTGTCCTTTTAGTGAATCGATCGTTCATTTGTGATAATATAATATAATTTGTGATAATATTTTTTGTGATAATATTTTTAACCCATGCTATAGATATCACTCGTTTTTTCGGACTTCAGTGACTCGGCCCCTATGTTTTATCACAAAAAATGTTTATATTCATATGTTTAGACTGTTATTAGCAGGCATTTATTCAGTTGAGCCAGCAACCTTAGGGTTAAATGAATGCAGGATGTGACTAGAAAGTGCATAGACAGTTAGAGGCCCATTTATCAACATTCTTATTTAGTGGGTTTTAGTGGTATTTAAAACCAGGAAAAAAACTAATTTAGTAATTTAATAAAACAGCCTAATTAAAAAAAAGAATGAAAAACCTGTGAAAAGAATCTGAATAGGAATACGAAAAGCTTGAAATTCTCATTTTTTAAACAATTTTTGTGTGCAAAAGAACACAAATTAAACAAAGATTGTTACAATTTGCCCAAGAAAGCTTCCATTGACTTCTATATAAAGCATGAGTGTTTTTTGTGGTTTTTACACTTAATAAATTACATTTTTTGTGTTTTCGATTAATAAGTATAATCCACAATTTTGAGCAATAAATAATGATTTGTGAAAATGGAAAAAAAAGTACGAGTGTTAGCATATGGGCTCCTTACGGTCACTGTCACTAATGTTGAGCTGAAAGCCTGTTATTGGAGGTAATGTAATAAATGGTCTTAAGTTTGCTATTTGTCTAGTAACCCATAACAACCAGTCAGCAGACCGATTTATTGCTCATTTATTGCAGATTTATGTTTGAGCAATAAATCTGATTGCTCTGATTGGTTACTATTGGTTACTAGATGTGGGCAAACTTAAGGCTTTGCATTACATTAACCCGCTGTCCAAAAGTGCCAATATGTCACAATCCACTATAAATAATAGAAGAGTAATGTAAATTGCACATTCAGAGGGGCAGATTTATCAAAACACGAGTTTGAATAACAAATGGGATAAATTCAGATTTAGATTGGAAAATTTCTGAAGATCGCAAATATCACGAAAATGCTTCCAAAAAATTCATATTAGTCACAATAATATCGTATCGAACGATTGTAAACAGTGGCAAAACTGATCTGGTTGTTTCATGCTAAAAATACGGAAAAGTTGCGCAAGGTACGAAAAAGTCGCAGAAAATACGATTGGAACGATCGAGCGAACGGTCGGAGCGTTCGTGGATAAGTAAATGTGCCCCTAAGTGTACAACTAAGTAAGTTAACATCATTTTAAAGGGGGGAAATCCCATCAAACCTATCCATCACTTAGTTGGCCTAGGGGTTAACTGATCAGCCTTGAGAAGTTGGCATGAGGAAAAACAACCCGTAAACCTCTAAAACCAAAACTTAAAGATTGTTACAATTAGGACAGCTCCCTTTGACTTCTACATGAAGTCAAATGGAGCTGTCCTTTTAGATGGCATAAGTATATATATTTTTTTCACTTAATAAATCACAACAGTTTTGAGTTTCCATGTAATTAGTAAAATTCATGAATTTTAGCTCTAAAACCACAATTCGTGAAAATTAATTGTTATTAAATCTGGCCCTAAGTGCATGTATCATGGCCGCAAAAAGCCCTATATATGACATTGAGACCCATGGGAGAAAAGGCCATTGTAAATATTCCCCCTTCTCTTTTATTTTTGTCTTTTAAAAGCCACTCTAACTTTTTTAAATTTTCTGCCCACAGCAACATGACAGCTAAATACGAGAGCTTCAGTTTCTACTGATGCCTAATTGCCATTTAAAAATGTTCCAACCATTTTATTTTCAGGTGTTAGATTACTTTAAATGTTAGCCAAGAAATATTGGAGGGACACAATTATGAGTAACATTTTATCTGAAAACAAACCAAGTCTAATTACTGCAGTACAAACCATAAAATTTACAGAAACTGGCACAGTTATGAAATTGAAAAGGCATATTAACATTTAAGAGAATGCAAGTTAAAAATATTATACAAAAAAAAAAATCAAACAGTACATATACATTTGGATGAAAACTTTACATTGAAGTGGACATACTCAATACCTTTCTTAAACCTCTGCCATTTGCGCCCCCCCCCACTAGCTCTCCATGGTAGGCAACAGGATTCTTCAATGAACATGTTATTTAGTACTGGTACGAGTGTTGTTATCCAAAATGCTTAGGACCTTGGGCTTTCTAGATCTTTCCGTAAATAGGATCACCATACCTTGAGTCTACTGAAAAATTATTTAAGCATGAAATAAACCCAATATGATTCTTTTGCAACTAATGAGGATTAATTGTATCCTAGTTGGGGTACTGTTTAATTTTTGCAGAAAAAAGGAAAGTCATAGGCATAAAAACAGATTATGGATCTCATACCTGTTGTCATATTGCTGTTATCTAGTAGAGGCAAATTATTGTGCAATTTTAGTTTCAGATATCAACGTACATCAATAGGAAGGACATGATTATATGAACAAAAATACAGGTGAACACTGTACATGGGGAGGCCTATTTATCAAGATTATTATTTTCATGGTTTAAGGCTATTCTTCAGATAGAATAGTCGTCTGCAGTAGCAGAGATTTATTGCGTGCGACTAATCTCTCCGTGGGACATTAACCTTAGAGTTCTTTTTAAACCACAGCTAAACTCCACTAAAACCACAAATGCCTAGCCATTTATTAAAAGATTCAAATTGAAAAAGCATGAGCAAAAAATTGCAGAAAAAAACGCAAAAAACGCACGTCACGTTTTTTCAAAGAACGTAGTGTCCAAAAAATCAAAAAACCTTTAATACCATGCAAAAGAAGGTCTTCCAGTTGGAAACAAGACAGCTGCCTATTGACTTCTACATGATCTTAACAGGTTTAAGAAGGTGTATTTTTACTTTTGGATTTGTTGCATTTTTGATGCATAATAAATAGCAAAATATTCTGTTTTAGCTGCAAAAAAAAACATTTTTGCTCAAAAAATACGAATCATTAAGAAAGAAAATCAAAATACAACCTTTACAAAACACCCCCCTGAGTATTTTCATTGGAGGATTCACTGATCCATTGGCCCCTAAAAATGAGGGTAAGATTAAAAAATCTGATTTAAAAATATTCGTGGACTCACAACTGGAGTCCATCAGAGCTAGTATGGAATTTTTATGGTCCCTTTTTATAAGCCATAGAAAGTGTGTATTTAATGAGTAATAATAATGCATAAATAACATTTTTTTTTTGTTCTCAAAATTACTTTCATAGAGATTGCCACCTTTTTTGATGCCACAGTTACAGTTGAAGAAGATGGAAGAAGGTAAAAATTGCTGGAAAAAGAACTTTCCTCTCCTTTTGCATGGCAGTGGGCACCATTGAGATTTACCCATTGGTTCCCATTGCCATCCTTCAGTCCAGAAAAGAAAATTATGGAAAGTGTGATCGAATTTCCCTTTTGCCTCTGGTACAAATCCCATAATATGTGTATTTGTGTGGTGCTTATAATAAGGTGGTAGCTTCCCCTATCATACTGTAGCACTTCTCTCACATTCCATTGAGAAATAGAACTTTCCAGTATATGTACAGTATGTTATATATGTCCCTACGTGCCGTATTAGTGTCCATCACATTTGCTGTAATTTTAATCTATTTTTCTACTATGAAATGCTTCCTTGTGCTCCCATTCCATTTCCGCACTCCAGTTTCAGACAATGTTTCTAGTTCTAGACACCTTCCTCTGTTCTGAAAGATCTTATCCTGCTAAACTCTAAGCCTTTCTTGAAATGCTTTGCAGTTGCGACCTTTGAATTTCAAGTGGACTCTACTTAACAGTTTCCATTTTATTAAAACCATTTATTGATAGAGCCTTCAGAATTGTAGGCATGTGAAATTCAATGTCAGCTGCCAAAATATCTTCCTATATAACATGGTATTTTATTTGCTTTCATCACTGCTTTCCTTTTATGACTTAACCTAAGCCATGTGAAATCTTGACCCTTAGGTACCTTTTCCCTGTTGCCATGACAGTATGCTACTATTCAGCCAGTATTCAGCATTCAGTCTTGCCCTCCAAACCTTATTTTACACATTAGAAGCATTAACATTTTATGTGCCAGCCTATATGGAAGTTTTGCAGTCCCTCATTGTAAAGCAATTTTTTATGCTCCAGGGCAATATTTTATATTTTTATCCAGAGGATAACATAGTTTAGTTTAGCTTGACAAATCCTGAGCTGCTGTGGTTATTTGTCATTATGGCACAACACAGAAAAGTTATTACAAATGAGCTTTTACTACAATCAGTACAAGTGCCAAAAGCTCTGATGCCCAAAAACTCTTAATCTCATGGGCTACACATTTTCAGAGACTGGATAAAATTAGTTGAAGAAATTAGGAAATATAATACTATCTGGTCAATACAATCACTAGTGGGTGCCTAACAGTTTGGCACCCCCCAGTGATTCAACCTTTTCTTCTCCTTTAAACAAATATTTCTAAAATTCTTCTTCTTTTCCTTTGCCATTCCTTTTTTCCTTTCTTTATTAATTAAACAGTAACTTGTACTTGATCCTAACTAAGCTTCATAAAGCCATTTTTGTGGCAAAACAACCATATTGGGTTTATTTAAAATGGTTTTAAGTAGACTGATTTCCAAATTACCCCAGATACAAGCAAAAAATATTGGGAAATATGGGCCCCTTGATAAGGTTTTCTAAAGACAAACTTTCTGCAAGAGCTTTGTAATTCGTAATATAAGAGAGGGATCAAGCAGACTACTTTATTTTTTATATTTTTATTATAGAAACATACCTTTTGATGTGCAAGGAAATTTGTGTATTATTATTTTGTACAGTTATGGGGTTATGTTAATTATCCAAATTGCTTGGAATCTGAAATTTCCATAAATTGGATTGCCTTACCATCAGTCTACTTAAAACATTAAATAAACCAGTATGGATTCATGCAGCTCAGTTAGGATCAAACATACACATACATATTTACTGTTTTATTACTACAGAGAAAGAGTAAATAATACGATTTGCTTAAAAAGAAGCCTAATGGAGATGGCCTTCCCATAATTCAGATCTTTCTGAATATCAAGTTTCCAGATTAGAGATCCCATGCCTGTACCTTTTAAAATAATACATAAACACATATATTCATAGGAAAGTGTTCTGAGATATAAAAACGGTCAAGGGACTAATGCTAATCCTTGCACTGAATTTCAAAATCTTAATGAGTCATAGCAGGATTCTGGGAACAAATTCCTTTAGGCTCTTAGAAAAGTCCCATTTACATGGGTTTATCCTATAGACTAATGCTTACCCACTGGGTTTTCAATACAAAAGCCAGGATAATAGCTGATCAGATTCCCAACTACAGACCGGTTTCGCCCTTCTTGGGGCTCATCAGTGTAGTGCAGGGTTTTCTGATCAGCTTAGGTAGAGCCAGGAGTGGGGATTCACGAACAAGCTAAAAGGGTTGAGGAGACCGCCTCATACGTATGCAAATAAGTCATAACAGAATTCTGGGAACAAATTCCTTTAGGCTCTTAGAAAAGTCCCATTTACATGGGTTGACTAATGATGAGCAAATCTGCTTCACCAAAAAATTAGCCAAACAGCTGAAAAATGAAATGACTTTTTTTTACACATCCGCGACTATTGATTTAATTAATAGTTAATTAATGCAACCAATACTTTTTCTCATTCTGCAAATGTTTGCAGCAGTTTTGAAAAAAAAAAAAAAAATCACCAATGGCAAAATGGGGAATTTCACAGTAAATCCATGTTAGCCGAAAACAAATCACTATTAATGACACCTGCAGGTCTCTGTGCTCCTAAATAGAGGGGGGACATCTGTGACAATTTATTTATTTGCAAAGCAGGGAGCAAAGTGCCAAGCACACAGGGGATTGCACCACTTTTTTTCACTAATTTTTCACTTTTAACTGTGTCTTGCACATATTAAATAACCCCTAATGACTCTTTGTACTTTCTCAGTTATATTGTAAAATTTCAGAATTGAATAATGCATGAAAAAGCAAATGGTCTGTGTTTGATTCTTTAGTAATATGACAGATACCTGTGTCTGCCGCTCATCTAAGCAAACAACTTGAAGCCAATATGCTGGAAGCCTAATTACTAATCAGCTCTACTTCAAACTGAATTCTGATTCTGCAAACAAAGAAGAGCTGAATTTATAATTTAACTTGTACATTGTGGGTTTTTAGACATTTAAAGAAAAAGTTTATTGGTTATCCCCTTAAAATAGCAGTACTTTTAAAGGGATTCTGTCATGATTTTTATGGTGTACTTTTTATTTATAAATCACACTGTTTACATAGCAAATAATTCACATTTAAAAGAGAAGGAAAGGCAAAAACTAAGTAACCTTTATCAGAAAGGTCTATGTAAATACAGCCATAAGCTGTACACAGGATTTCTTGTCTCTTTTTTTGTAAACATGTTGTTCGGGTGTCTGACTTCCCTTATCATAAACATCCATAATTCCTGTAGCCAGAGTCTGCAGTTCTCTCCTCTCTCCCCTCACTCATCCCATAAGAATTCATAAAACTTACTCCCTGCACACTTAGGAATGTGTGATCTGAGCTACAACTGCTAGAGCAGAAGCAGGAAGCTACTTAAAATGGCAGCTGTTGTCTTTAACAGAGAAAGCATCTAGTGTTCTTTACTTGTGAATCCCCCACTCCTGGCTCTACCTAAGCTGATCAGAAAACCCTAAGAAGGGCGAAACTGTTGGGAATCTGATCAGCTATTATCCTGGCTTTTGCTTTAAAAACCCAGTGGGTAAGCTTTAGCGTGAGTGCCACGCTGGATGTAGTTACTTACCCAGAACTGGGGATTTGCCTACATCTAACCTGGTCTCCTACTGTTGAGCTTGACTCCGTCGCCCTCTGGTGAGCCTTTTGAGTCACTACACACAGTGGTGGACATAGTAATTTGTTTAACACACAATAAGGTGATTGGTTTAGTTATTTCAACAAAGTTTCAAAACGTTATCACACTATCAGTTGTTTGTTTCACTTTATACATGCGCTCCCTTCACAACTTTTCTGGACAAGCTTATAAAATAAACCCATATAAATTGGATTTTTCTAAGAGCCTTAAGGAATTTGTTCCCCGAATCCCTTTGACTTACTCATTTATGGTAATGCTTTCTGCAGAATAAATATAGTGCTCTAGGTGGCACTAATGTGGCAAATCTATTGGCAGTAAAATACTAAAATTACTTTCCTTCTCCTTTAAATTGTATTCTGGAACCAAAAAATGTGTTTTTTTTAGTTGTAATATTGGTGTGTAGGCAGCCATCTCAGTGCATTGTGCCTGAGTCTGAGCTTCCAGAAGGAGCCAGCACTAAAGAGTTTTTACATAAACTATTGTTTCTCCTAGGGTGGCCATACAGTTAAGGTCCGATTGTTTGGCAAGGTCCTCAGACAAGCAGATCTTTCTACCAATCTGTCCATCTAAGGTGATAGATTTTGGTGTTCTTTTTGGGAAAAGCAATTAGAGTTGTTGGAGAGTCCTGTAGTTAATGGTATTTAGTAGCTGCTGTTCAGTACAAGACTGCTTTACAGTGCTAAGCGAATTATTTCAGCAGACATGAATTTGCATCAAATTTCCGAGTTCTGCTGCCGAAAAAAAAAATTCAGTATGTATCAAAAAAAATTGTCATGTGCATAATTTTTTTGATGCATGTCATTTTTTGTGTTTTGAAAATTTGTCACATCACTACTGAGTAGTTATGAGCAAACTTTTTTGTCAGGATTTTTCTGCATTTCACCATTGGCAAATATTTTCCCCCAAAAAATTTTCACTGTGAAAACACAGGGCAAGGGACAAGTGCGTCTGTGATCCCCCCTCACCTACCCTGATAATTAAGCAAATTTTTCCCTTACCCGGTTGATCCGCCTCCGAGGTGAAATTGTTTCTGGTCCATAGGGACCCTGGTAGGGTCGGATAGCGGGTCTGGTGAGGGGGCATAGCTGGGTGGGCAGGTGCGGATTGAGTTTTGGGTCAGCAAGCTTTTTGCTTATCATTATTGAATTACATGTAGCACAGTTATACAAATTATGTTTTAATTTACAAATGTGTTAATTTTTGGGTTTACCCAGTGTGGTTAGTTTCCTATCTGAAACGTTTTTGAAGCTTTAGATTCTGGCTTCATCTTTTCGTCTTCTTGCATCACAATGCCCCAGTTTTCAGTCTGGTTTAGAGGAGTTATTTACAATGCAAAACTGACTACAATCCCATTCCACATTTGCATTCAGGTAAAGCTTTTACTACATTATAAATTATTATATAATCTAAAATGTTCCCTTCCTTCAAAATTTGTATAATTTGCTATAGGCCTGAGAAAAATGCCAAGTCATTTTTCTATCATTATCTGCCACTCTGTATATACATAGCTATGTTCACTTCACTTTTTTGTTAATATCTGTCTTAAAACTGGCTCCATGTGCATTTGTTATTAAAATATACACAGAATGCCAAAAATGATTTATTAAATGCAAATGTAATTCTCATTATCGTAAATGCTCAGGGCAATTACCCTAAGCAAAATAATTGCTTGTGACCATGTAATGGTCATTTTAACCATCCAAAAATTTGCAATTAGGAAAAAAATCCTAAAATTCTAGCACAGTCCTGGATTCAGAAATAATGTGCATGTCACATGATTTTTCAGTGCATTATCACGGATCTTAAAGGGGTTGTTCACCTTTGAGTTAACTTTTGATGATGTAGAGAGTAATATAGTTTGAATTTGGTCAGTGACCCCCATCAAAAAGCTGCAAAGAGTTAATAGAGATGTAGCGAACTGTTCGCTGGCGAACTAATTCGCACGAACATAGGGTGTTCGCGTTCGCAAAAATTTGTGGACTTTTGCCGATGTTCGCCACTTTGGGTTCGCCGCGTTTTTTTTTTGGCGTCGCGTTTTTTCGCCTTGGTTTTCCCGCCGCGTTTTTCCGCCGCGTTTTATCGCCTATGCATATACATAGCAATAGCTTGCGGTTTTTTTTTTGGCGTTTTTTTTTGGCGTTATTTTTTGGCGTTTTTTTTGGCGTTTTTTTTTACAAAGTATTTTTCAGAGAAATTTTTGCTTGATCCCCCTCCTGCATGCCACTGTCCAGGTCGTAGCACCCTTTAAACAACTTTAAAATCAGTTTTCTGGCCAGAAATGGCTTTTCTAGGTTTTAAAGTTCGCCTTCCCATTGAAGTCTATGGGGTTTGCAAAGTTCGCGAATATTCGCGAGTTTTGGCGAAAGTCCGCGAACGGGTTCGCGAACATTTTCGGCGATGTTCGCTACATCTCTAAGAGTTAAAAGAAAAAGGCAAATAGATCAAAAACTATAAGAAATAAATAATGAAGACCAAGTGAAAAGTTGCTTAGAATAGGCAATTCTGTAACACGCTAAAAGTTAACTTAAAGTTGAACAACTCTTTTAAAGGTGGCAGCTGCAAGCTTGATTCCTACTGTGAAGCGAAAAGGGCTTGTGCTGTTGATGGACATAAAAGCCAACTGAAAATATAGAGGTTTATTTCATTTATTTACAGGCTAAAATATTGAACATTTGGTTGCCTTCTCTATTAATATACTTTATAAATCTCAACTGAAAGATGTGTTTTCTAAACACATGGGGATAAATCTGACATACCTTTTCCACATATTGGAGAATGATCATTGTGGCATCCCATAATATAGAACACTGTCTACTTTTGGATAGTCCAGTGATAAATGAAATCACAGAATTGAGATCAGCATGATTACAGTGCTAATCTTACAAAAAAAATTGTATAAACTGTGCACAATTCTGATAGCATTTCCAACCTAATTTCTCAGTACAGACATGTACTACAAGGGTCAATATTGCACACAAATTGCCATATTTTACTCACAATGCAGCATTTTGCCCATAATGCCAGCATAATTGGAGCCACACTGTCACAACTAATGCCAAAACATACTTTAACTAACCATGAGTGGGGTCTTATTGGCCCTGGTCCTATCGTTGGAATAGACACCAAAGAAGATGCTGAGTGGGAAACAGTCAGACAAAATAAAGAGGTTTGGTCTAATTGATCTAACATGCCATCAAATGAAGTGCCTGATCATACATTTGCTTTTTTATTATTTAGGTTCAAATCCATTGACAGCACTGCCATGTGATTATCATGTGGCTGTTTTATAAGGTTGTGGAGTAATGTAATGTAGGGGCCCATTATGGCTTTAATTCCCTACTGCTTCCTCATTTTACTGTTACTGGGCAAAGTCCCATGCATCTAGTTACAAGATACTTTGCACCTTATTGGTTATTTGGGCTGATCACACCCCTTGCAGTCTCATATAGTGTCTGGCAAGGAGGTGTGACTTCCTCTTTGGCTGCCTCTGTATCTCAGGTGAAGGTTCACTGAGCCTGGGGGCAGAACTAGGCCCCAGAAAAGCCTTATTGCCCTAGAGTGTTACCATCTACTCTGGTGAAGTTGGGAACAGGGCCCCGTGAACGAGGAATAGAAAGAATAGCAGAAACTGTAAGAGCACTCTTTAGGAGAGTGAGAAAGTGAGAAGTAGTGGAAGTACCCTTCCATCCGGCAATGTTGCCTCAGTGTAGGGCCACGGAGTAGACATAGGAGACAGGCGAGAACAAACCCTGATCCCTAGTCACCCGGAGGACTCTTCAGCTATGGGTTATCAACCTAAGGACTGAGGTATCTATCCAGACTGTTTGCAAAAGGGTGTGCCAAGCTGACCAGGTGCATTTATCTTGCCCAGGGTGGGATAAACTGGTGTGCATCCTCCTTGGTTTGTCCTCAAAGTGTTCTACCATTTAACATCTATATCTGCATTGTGAGTATAACCCTGCATCATTATTTGTCTCTGACAATAAACTTGTACTATAGTTCAACTGCAAGAACCTTCTGGCGTCCATCTTTAATAATCTGCACTACACTACAACAGTGAGTTGTAGTTACACTACACCCTTGCTCCGTGTGGTCTCTTTCACCTAGCGAAGGCCCATCCTGTCTAAGAAAGTCGCATGTAACACATGCTCTAAACCTAACACTAGCCTGGGTTTTGTCTAAATATAGTCAAACAAGTGTTACAGTAAAAAAAGGTTTATGTTTGAATACATCTATTAAGCAACAGCAACCAATTGGTTTGTCTGACCAGAAAATGCTACCTGCTGATTGATTATTATAGGTTGCCTTACAAGGAGCAAACCTAAGGCTAATGCCATACGGAGTGTATTCTCGGCAAGTCGAAAAACACCTGCCGAGAATATGCCCTGCTATTGTAAATTCGGCCTACCTTGTGCCTGCACCTGAATGAATGGAATACGCTCAGGTGCAGGCACATGTAGCCGATATCAGCCTAAAAAGCGAGAAAATGCGAAGTCTCACATTTTTAGACGGATATCAGCTACATATGCCTGAACCCGAGCGTAGTCAATTCATTTGGGTGCAGGCACAGGTAGGGGGATTTTTAAGCGTATGGAGTGTATTCTTATCAAGTGTTTTTCAGCTTGCCGATATATGCGCCATACACTACATGTAGCATTAGCCTAAGGCGATTTACTACATTACCCCTAATTTCTAGCCTTTTGCTTTTTTGGGAGAGGCTTTGTTTTTCCTTTGGTTAGCCTATATATTGTATGCAATAATTATGAGAACTATACATACAGAGATACTGTATACCATGTGTAATTTTTAGATTGTAACCGTTTATAGCAGTACTTGTTAATTTCTTTCTATTGAAAAGCTTACCCTTTGACAAGTACACAACATTAGAGCAGCAGTTGTAGACATAAATTGTTATTGTATGAATTAATATAATGCATATATATATATATATCTTCCATTGTGAAAAGGAAGAATTTGTGTCTTTGTGTCTTGCTCATTCATTTCTAACAGAGGTAAGCTTATTGCATTAGCCTTTGTAGCAAAAAGAAAACAAAGCAATATGCCAAAAGATGTCACACTCAAGCACGACCTAATAATACATCCTAACAATTCTTTTATCAAACTAACAGTTGATGAAATATAATAGAGTCCTTGGTAGGTCTGCCTAACAATTTATGTAGATAATGCATGCTACTGTTATGCCAAAGAGAAACATACTGTGCTTGATGTTTAACTTTATTAACAACTGATTATTTGTGCATAATAAGTTAGTGAGAAATAAAGTTATGCTAGTATATCTTAAAATCAGGAGAATCATTGCCAGTGCACAGTTTCCTTTTAAAAAATAATTGTTGTAAAGCATTAGTGCCACACTTTGGCTAGGGTTGCCACCTACCCAGTTTTGGCCTGGACAGCCTAGCTTTTGGGAGGGCTATTTGGGTCAAAACTGCCTGCTCAGTTTTCAAATTAGGAAAATCAGGAAGGACTCTATTAGATTGCTGATCACCATATAGTAACCACACCCTGATCTCACCCACCCCTGCAACGTAACCCTCAGCCCCCTGGCCAGGTTTCACTTAAGCACGAAGGTGGCAACCCTAACTGTGGCCAAAATATGTAAGCTTACATGCCACGCCAAGACCCTTTATTATACGTGAGTCCTTCACTGCCTACTGGCATTTAAAATCATTAGTCCCCCATCAAATAATGTGAGACCATATTACACTTATCTTTAACTTATCTTTTTCTCTAGTGAGAAAGGCTTTAGAGCTTGTCTGTACAAGCTTTTTTCCTACAGTCCTGTGTGGTGGTGTTCTCCTGCATTCCATCGCAGGGGAGCACAGGAAGAAATATATCCTATACTTCCTAATGAGCCTGTACTAACACAGGAGCATGTAACAACTTAAAATAAACTAGCTTTTTGGATTTCTTTAGAAGAACACTTGATCTCTGTCCTTTGTACCCCAGCTGCCATATGAAAACTTACATTATACACAAGCACACAATATTAGCAATAGGCATTAGATTGTATGCTCTATGGAGTAGGAACCTTCTTTCTCCTGTCTCTTGTAACCCATGACCTTTAATCTTTGAAACTCTGCATATTTATTTTTGTTTATTTCATTTTTTTGTTCCTTCAATGTCCCCCTGGTTGTATTTTTGCTGTATTGTAAATATTTACAGAACTGCATATATTGTGTGCATAAAATGCTGAGATGCTGGACTGTAGATGCCAGAAAACCACAAAAATGTAACTGCTCATCCATGCATATGTGTTGTTACATAGTTGGTAAGCACAACAGAGGCTTGATAAAGGGGCTACTTTGCCTCGAAACGTTGCATTGTGCTGCAAATAAAATCTTTTTTAAAAGGAATTTTTTCCTCTAGCCCTGAGTGCCATTTGCTTTTTGCTGTGTTACATAGTTGGTTACATAGTTCAGTTAGTTTGAAAAAGACCATGTCCAAACAAACCCCGGTGCACATACACACACATACACACACACACACACACACACACATATCGACCTATCTATACACTTATCTATACAAAATGTATATACCAATATTTATACTAACTGTAGATTATAGTATCACACAATAGCCTGTGGTCTCATGTTCACTGAAGAAATCATCCAAGCTACTCTTTAATAGAATACACAGGGATTTTCACAATGTCAGTGCCCTTACTGTAAAAAAACACCTACGCTGCTTCAAATAAAAGTTCTGTCCCTCTAGTCCAAATGGATGGCCTCTGGTGTGCTGATTGTTTTTACAGGGAAAAAGATCCCCTGCTATCTGTTTATAATTTTGCAAGCATCTTTGTTCCAGAGCTTAAGAACCCCAACCATGACACTTTACCCTTACAGTGTAAATCTTCCATCCCCTTTACCAGTTTAGTTGCACATTTCTGCACTCTCTCCAGTTCATTAATATCCTTCTTAAGAACTAGAGCCCAAAACTGCACTGCATACTCAAGGTGAGGCCTTACCAGAAACTGCTTGTTTCCAAGCCCTTATTTATGGAAGACAGAACTTTATTTGCTTTAATAGTCATGGAGTGACACTGCCTGGAATTAGACAACTTTTTATTAAAAAAAACTTCCCAGATCTTTCTCAATTAAGGATACCCCTAACACACTACCATTTAGTGTATAACTTGCATTTATATTATTTCTACCAAAGTGCACAACATTGCACTTATCAACATTTTCCATTTTGCTGATTTCCATTTTGTTTGAGCAGGTCAGCGGGAGCTTGGCTCTGCACCATTTAATGCCCACATATAGGGCCTTTGTGTAACATCAGGGTGTTTTTCTGCCTTTATAAGTAGAATAGTTCTAATATGTTTATAAAATGATTAGAATCAGTTGGATTTGTAATGGATTAATGTTCTCAGAATCTGCAGTTGAAGTTTAAGAAATTTTAGTTTAGATCATATGAAAGCACTTCTTGTGTGCAGAACTGGCATGAAGTCAGTTATATCGGGAATTATGCAAAGCCAATTACACATTAGAGATGTAGTGAACCTCACAAAAAAAGTCCGCGAACCCCTCCGCGAACTTTGGCCAAAAAGTGTGAACGTTTGCGAACTTTGCGAACCCCATAGACTTCATTGGGAAGGCAAACTTTAAAACCTAGAAAAGCCATTTCTGGCCAGAAAACTGATTTTAAAGTTGTTTAAAGGGTGCCACGACCTGGACAGTGACATGCCGGAGGGGGATCAAGGGCAAAAATGTCTCTCAAAAATACGTTGTTGACACATCATTGCGTTTTGTGCTTTAAAGGGCACAAATCACACTACATTCCTAAACTTGTGTAATAAACTGCTTTAAAACGTCCGGCTTCTACAGGTCAATCAAGTCGTGTAAAAGTTACGGCCGGTTCACACGCAAAGACAAAACGCCGCTGCAACAAAAAAAATGCAAAAAGCTTTAATGATACCGTCATATGAGCGAATAATAGTTTTTACTAGTTGCTTGTCACCTCCAGGACGTTCGTCCTGTCGGTGGGAATATTTCTGTAGTGGTGTGTTTAGCAGTCACCGTGCTTGTGCGCACGTGCACGGTCAGGCAGAGGTAATTCAATGTACAGTGAAGTGAACCAAAAAACACTGATTCTGCAGTGTGGGCCCAGTTTTGTCCTACTTTATTGATCACCTGTGGTGACCATAAAAGATACGATTTTGCCGCTGTTGCAGAACCCTGAAAAATCAGGAATGTGTACATTCCTGAAAAATTATGTTTTTTTTTGTCGCAGCCACTGAAGCACAGAGGACAGAAAAAATATGTTAGATAAATGTTGAAAAAGTTTGTTTTTTTGTTGTCGCAGCCACTGAAGCCCAGAGGACAGAAAAAATATGTTAGATAAATGATATCACAACCATTCCCCAGGCAGAACCTTTAAAAAAACTAAGATAGCGTACCAAGCACAGAAGACAGAAAAAATATGTTAGATAAATGTTGAAAAAGTTTGTTTTTTTGTTGTCGCAGCCACTGAAGCCCAGAGGACAGAAAAAATATGTTAGATAAATGATATCACAACCATTCCCCAGGCAGAACCTTTAAAAAAACTAAGATAGCGTACCAAGCACAGAGGACAGAAAAAATATGTTAGATAAATGATGTCACAACCATTCCCAAGGCAGAACCTTTAAAAAAACTAAGATAGCATACCAAGCACAGAGGACAGAAAAAATATGTTAGATAAATGATATCACAACCATTCCCAAGGCAGAACCTTTAAAAAAACTAAGATAACGTACCAAGCACAGAGTACAGAAAAAATATGTTAGATAAATGTTGAAAAAGTTTGTTTTTTTGTTGTCGCAGCCACTGAAGCCCAGAGGACAGAAAAAAATATGTTAGATAAATGATATCACAACCATTCCCCAGGCAGAACCTTTAAAAAAACTAAGATAGCGTACCAAGCACAGAGGACAGAAAAAATGTTAGATAAATGTTGAAAAAGTTTGTTTTTTTGTTGTCACAGCCACTGAAGCACAGAGGACAGAAAAAATATGTTAGATAAATGATATCACAACAATGCCCCAGGCAGAACCTTTAAAAAAACTAAGATAGCGTACCAAGCACAGAGGACAGAAAAAATATGTTAGATAAATGATATCACAACCATTCCCCAGGCAGAACCTTTAAAAAAACTAAGATAGCGTACCAAGCACAGAGGACAGAAAAAATATGTTAGATAAATGTTGAAAAGTTTTTTTTTTTTGTTGTCACAGCCACTGAAGCACAGAGGACAGAAAAAAATATGTTAGATAAATTATATCACAACAATGCCCCAGGCAGAACCTTTAAAAAAAACTAAGATAGCGTACCAAGCACAGAGGACAGAAAAAATATGTTAGATAAATGATATCACAACCATTCCCAAGGCAGAACCTTTAAAAAAACTAAGATAGCATACCAAGCACAGAAGACAGAAAAAATATGTTAGATAAATGATATCACAACCATTCCCAAGGCAGAACCTTTAAAAAAACTAAGATAGCGTACCAAGCACAGAGGACAGAAAAACTCAGGATTTACCTGTCCAAAAAGTTTGGCTTAAAATGAAACCAGTAGGATTTGCACCCTAGTTTGTACGGTGGCGGAGGAAGACGCTAAAGGACAGCTGTGTGTGGAGTCATGCGGCGTGCAGAGAAGGACAGCTGCATGGGGAGTCCGAACAAGTCTTCCGGCGTGCAGTAACCCTCTGAGATCCATGCCTCAAACCAGTAGGATTTGCACCCTAGTTTGTACGGTGGCGGAGGAGGACGCTAAAGGACAGCTGTGTGTGGAGTCATGCGGCGTGCAGAGAAGGACAGCTGCATCGGGAGTCCGAACAAGTCTTCCGGCGTGCAGTAACCCTCTGAGATCCATGCCTCAAACCAGTAGGATTTGCACCCTAGTTTGTACGGTGGCGGAGGAGGACGCTAAAGGACAGCTGTGTGTGGAGTCATGCGGTGTGCAGAGTAGGACAGCTGCATGGGCAGTCAGAACAAGTCTTCCGGCGTGCAGTAACCCTCCGAGATCCATGCCTCATTCATTTTAATAAAGGTCAGGAAATCCACACTTTTGTGACCTAGGCGAGTTCTCTTCTCAGTTACAATCCCTCCTGCTGCACTGAAGGTCCTTTCTGAGAGGACACTTGAGGCGGGGCAAGACAAGAGGTTTATGGCAAATTGTGATAGCTCTGGCCACAGATCAAGCTTGCGCACCCAGTAGTCCAGGGGTTCATCGCTCCTCAGAGTGTCGATATCTGCAGTTAATGCCTGGTAGTCCGCTACCTGCCGGTCGAGGCATTCTCTGAGGGTGGATCCAGAAGGGTCCTGGTGCTGCCTTGGACTGAAAACACTTTGCATGTCTGACGTTACAGAGTGGCCAAAGTGCATTGTCCTTGCAGGTGTGCTCGTGGGAGGATCACTGGCACCTCTGCCCCTGGAATGTGGATTGACATCACCCTTAAAAGCATTGTACAACATGTTTTGCAGGCTAGTTTGGAAATGCAGCATCCTTTCGGACTTGTGGTACGTTGGTAACATTTCTGCCACTTTATGCTTGTAACGAGGGTCTAGTAGCGTTGCCACCCAGTACAGGTCCTTCTCCTTAAGCCTCTTGATACGGGGGTCCTTCAACAGGCATGACAGCATGAAAGACCCCATTCTCACAAGGTTGGATGCAGAGGTATCCATCTCCCCTTCCTCGTTATCAAGGACTACGTCGTTATCCACCACGGTCTCCTCCCCCCAGCCACGTACAAGACCAGGGGTCCCCAAAAGGTGACCACAAGCCCCCCGGGAAGCCTGCTTCTGTTGGTCTTCCGCCTCCACAAAGCCACCTTCCTCCTCTGACTCCACTTCTGACACCTCTCCCTGCGTTGCAGCAGGTGCCTGGGCTCGTTCTGGTGATTCCGCCCAGAAATCATGCTCTTCATGCTCCTGGTCAAGCTGGTCTACAGCGTCATCTGTCACTCGTCGCACGGCACGCTCCAGGAAAAAAGCAAAGGGTATTAGGTCGCTGATGGTGCCTTCGGTGCGACTAACCATATTTGTGAGCTCGTCAAAAGGGCGCATCAGCCTGCAGGCATCGCGCATAAGCACCCAGTAACGGGGAAAAAAAATCCCCAGCTCTGCAGATCCAGTCCTACCACTCAGTTCAAATAGGTATTCGTTGACGGCTTTTTTGTTGCAGCAGACGTTCACACATCATTAGCTTGGAATTCCAGCGAGTCTGGCTGTCGCAAATTAAATGCCTGACTGGCAACTTGTGCCGCCGCTGAATGTCAGCAAGGCGTGCCATGGCTGTGTAGGAACGTCTGAAATGGCCAGACACCTTCCTGGACTGCCTGAGAATGTCCTGCAATCCTGGGTACTTCGAGACAAACCGTTGGACTATCAAATTTAGAACATGTGCCATGCAGGGCACATGTGTTAAATTGCCCAGTCTCAGTGCTGCCAACAGATTGCTTCCGTTGTCACACACCACTTTTCCGATTTTCCGTTGGTGTGGGGTCAGCCACCGATCGGCCTGTGAGTGCAGAGTTGACAGGAGTGCAGATCCGGTATGGTTTCTGCTTTCCAGGCTCGTCATGCCCAAGACAGCATGACAACGGTGTACCTGGCACGTCGAATAGCCTATGGGGAGCTGGGGGTGCACAGGTGTAGGAGGACACAGCAGCAGAGGAGGAAGAAGCTAAGTTAGAAGACGAGTTAGAAGACGAGTTAGAAGACGAGTTAGAGAGCAAAGGAGGAGTAGAGGTGGTGGCAGACCCGCATGCAACCCGTGGCGGTGACACCAACTCCACTGTTGTTGAACCACGCATTCCCTGCTTCCCAGCCATCACCAGGTTCACCCAGTGGGCAGTGTAGGTGACATACCTGCCCTGACCATGCTTGGAGGACCATGTGTCAGTAGTCATATGGACCTTTGCCCCAACACTAAATGACAGAGATTCGGTGACTTGGCTCTGCACATTCTGGTACAGGTGTGGTATCCCCTTCTGTGAAAAAAAATTGCTGGTTACCTTCCACTGCGGTGTCCCAATTGCTACAAATTTGTGGAAGGCCTCAGAGTCCACCAGCTGGTATGGTAAAAGCTGGCGGGCTAAGAGTGCAGACAATCCAGCTGTCAGACGCCGGGCAAGAAGATGACTCGGAGGCATTGGTTTCTTACGCAACAAGGCCTGCAATGGCAAAGTATACAGTAGTGGATATAGTATTGCTGGTGGAAAAACGTCACTCAGGTGATGTTTCTGGACATGGAATTATTATTGTTATTTAGACAGAATGTGAAAAAGCTCACACAGCTAGAGGGCACTTGGTTGAAGAAGACAGTGGGCAACAAGGCCTGCAATGGCAAAGTATACAGTAGTGGATATAGTATTGCTGGTGGAAAAACGTCACTCAGGTGATGTTTCTGGACACGGAATTATTATTGTTATTTAGACAGAATGTGAAAAAGCTCACACAGCTAGAGGGCACTTGGTTGAAGAAGACACTGGGCAACAAGGCCTGCAATGGCAAAGTATACAGTAGTGGATATAGTATTGCTGGTGGAAAAACGTCACTCAGGTGGGTGATGTTTCTGGACACGGAATTATTATTGTTATTTTTAGACAGAATGTGAAAAAGCTCACACAGCTAGAGGGCACTTGGTTGAAGAAGACACTGGCAACAAGGCCTGCAATGGCAAAGTATACAGTAGTGGATATAGTATTGCTGGTGGAAAAACGTCACTCAGGTGATGTTTCTGGACACGGAATTATTATTGTTATTTAGACAGAATGTGAAAAAGCTCACACAGCTAGAGGGCACTTGGTTGAAGAAGACACTGGGCAACAAGGCCTGCAATGGCAAAGTATACAGTAGTGGATATAGTATTGCTGGTGGAAAAACGTCACTCAGGTGGGTGATGTTTCTGGACACGGAATTATTATTGTTATTTTTAGACAGAATGTGAAAAAGCTCACACAGCTAGAGGGCACTTGGTTGAAGAAGACACTGGCAACAAGGCCTGCAATGGCAAAGTATACAGTAGTGGATATAGTATTGCTGGTGGAAAAACGTCACTCAGGTGATGTTTCTGGACACGGAATTATTATTGTTATTTTTAGACAGAATGTCTAAATAAATATCTATATCTAATATATATATATATATATCTAATATATATATCTAATATCTAAATGGGGTGGAAAACCCCAAAGATATAACATATAACCACTGAAACTGAAAGACATAAAACGCCAGCCAAAAGGAAAAGAACTCCCCAAGGCATGATATGAAACTGACCACAAAAAAACTACAACATGCCTGGCACTAGCCAACTCACTAGAGTCACCACCCTAGGAACCACCAGCAGGCCAGATTATCGACACCAAAAACTGGCAACAACTTTAATACATCTTCCACTAGTGCTGGAACTATGTACCTAACCCCCAGTACTGAACTGTGGCCCTAAAAATAAGGCTTGGCACTTACAAGCATCTAGCCCCATGGCTAACTGGTAGCAGCTTCCAGCAGTATAGACAACTGTCAAACCTTAACAACAACCAGAAGATTGTCCAAAGACAGAGCTGATGCCACACACAAGCAAAGATGTCCTACAGTGCAAGGAAACAAGCAATCAAAGACCACTATAGCACAAGCCACTTGGGGAACCAAAGACCCCTACGGCGCATGCAAAGCTGGAATTCAACCTACTACAACACCCAAACTACTCACTTTAAGAGGCTACCAAACCAGCAAATGGCTGGTGCCAAGTTCAAGCACTGTGCACAGACATTCTAATTAACTAATTGGTCTGCAAACCATTGTGACAACCAGCAATCATGCATGTAACCACTAGTGAACAAGTCAGCCAATGCACATGCTACTAATTGTAAAAGCTAACCACCCTTCATGCAATTCACCAGCACACAAGCCAGATACCATGTGTGCAAACCACTGGTGAAGAAGCCAGCTGCAGAGCATGCAAAACCACCAGAGCAACAAACAGCTAGCACTCAAGCAAAAACACATAATCTAGCACTGTGCTTGCAATTTCTGGTACACAAGACATTTTCTATACATGCAACTAGTGACGCACTAGTCAGTTACTGCACCTGCAAAACATATAACCCCAAAACAGTCCTTGCCAGAAAGTAGTGGCATACAGGAAACAAAACAAGCACACAAAACTGCAGCAAAAATCAGATATAAAACCAGCCAGGAGCTTCTGAATTTCAATCAGCACAGAAACTAGCTACTGCCTACATAACTCAGGGCAACCACCAACTGGAATGTGAATCTACACTGGAGCAACCCCAGCTGTAAAGGATGTCAAATGCTGGTGCAAGGCAGTAACCCAGCAAAGGACAGAAGCCAAAGTCAGAAAGCCTGTCAGCCAATGACTGTAGCCCCCCCTAGAGCTGCCACAAAGAAGAAATCCATGCTTACCAGGTGCCATAGTAACAGCCAGTAGCTATGCCTGCCTAAAAGACACAGAAAGGCCAGCACCCTTGCCTGCCAAAGCAAAGGCCAGCAGCCAAATGTGCCAAGGACCACAAAAAAGACTGACAGCCACACGTGCCAAGGGTCACAGAAAAGGCCAGCAGCCACATGCACCAAGGGCTATATCAAAGACCAGAAAACCCATGATCCAAGAGTCATGGAAAAGACCAGCAAACACATGAGCCAAGGACCATGGAAAAGACCAGCAAACACATGAGCCATGGAAAAGGCCACCAGTCACATGCGTCAAGGACCATGGAAAAGACCAGTGGGCACACAGTAGCAAAGTCCCACAGCCACTAGAACCAAATAACCATAACAAGGGCCAGCGGCTATGTGAGTCAGAGGGCCATAACAAGGGTCAGCAGCCAGCCAAAAGGCCATAACAAGGGCCAGCAGCCATGCCAGCCAAAGGCTATAACAAGGGCCAGGGGCCAAACCAGCCAAAGGCCATAACAGGGACCAATGGCCATGTAAACCCAGGGTCATAGCAAATTACAGCATCATTGTATCCCAAATGTTGGCCAAACAATGTTGGCTCCTAATGTGCTAGGTTTCTGGATAATGGATCCTATACCTATAACTGTTTTTAGTGAAGTTTTATTTATAAAATATTTTTAAGCTTACATGTATGCTTCAGCTCTGTGCTTTGGTATTCTCTATCTCTTGAACACACAGATAAAGCTTTGCATTATTTTAGTTTCCATGGAGAAGGAGTTATTCTTGGTCCAGGGTATCTCTAATCCTACCAATTAGGAAATGCAGAATATATGCATGCAATAAAAAATATAACTATTTTACATATCCCTTTCTTCTAAGGCGTTCTAATTTTAATGGCACATGACAATTTATTCATTTTATAACTTCCATTCTTAAAGGAGAATGAAGCCAATTTACAAACACATTCCCCCTGAGCAGTTCTTATATAGTAATGTAAGATTGCTACCTTTTTAGCTGATGTTATGTATACTGAAGTCTCTACTCATGTGCCTTACACACGCAGCCATGCATAAAAAATAGAAGAAGGAGCGGTGTGTCATCCTAAAAAGGAGGAAGGGTTCAGATTTCAGGCATGCGCAAGGGTTGGCAATTTCACTTAATGTGATTCAAGGCTTCCGCCAGCAGACAGCACAGTGTGATTGCTGTAATGTCACTGGACTCCTGTACTAGCGTTCTTACTACCTGACTTCCCTAACTCCCATCTCTCCCCCCTACAGTCTATATTAAATACTGCTGCCTGAATTCTCCTCCTCTCATCCAGGAGAGTTCAGGCCCTTTCACTGCTAAAGTCTTTATTGTGGCTTCCCATTAAACTCCCCATTATACAAATTCCTTCTCTTAACCTTCAAAGCCCTCTATTCCTCTGCTCCTCATGACATCTCTTCTCTTGTGTCTCCATACCTTTCTTGCGGACTCCTCCGTTCCCACAGAGCAACCACTTGGTTGCACCCCCCACCCAACTACTGCCGTTTCCCGCCTTAAACCCTTCTGCCTTGCTGTCCCTTACATTTGGAATGCCCTCCCTGATTTCCTCTGGAGAGAATCCTCCCTAAACTTAAAGACTACCTTTTGTAGCACTCGCACAGCCCCTGATCTGGGAACTAGCACTTATATTGTAGTGTCACCCACTATTTGCCTATTTGTGTCTGTAAGTTACCCTCCCATATAGATTGTAAGCTCTACGGGGCAGGGACCTCCATCCTCTTGTGTCTTTGACTCTTAACTTATTGCAACTGTACCTTGTATATATTTCTATTTATTGTTATACTTTGTATTTATTATTATTTTAATAACCCTCTCTTGGATTAATGTATTCAACTGTACAGCGCTGCATACATAAGTAGCGCTTTATAAATAAAGATATACATACATGACACCAGGGATGCTGGATCAACTCTGCCCTGTGACTGTGTACAAAAATTGCCTTTACAATAGGAATGATTTTTTATTAACCTTTCTTTGTTCTGTAAATTCAGATATTTTTCTTTTGTACAACATACATTTTTTCATATTATATAATAGTTATTCGTGCATTTTTTTGTCGCACTCAATTTCAATCAACTCCTAACCCCATGCACAAAAAGTGCACCTCAATTTTACTAAAACAAAGTTTTGATTGGATAAATTAGCCTCTTAGATTTTTTTTAGCCTTTAGGTTGTATGTTTGCTTGAACAATAGAGACTCTTAAGCTACCCACTCTGAAACTATATGTGCCTCATGCAGTCTGAGGGGTTTTATTCTTACCATAGGTAAATTTTAATATTCTATTTTAACTTACAGAGTGGACTCTATTAGCCTGCACCTCTGTTACAGGAAACATGTTTTATTTTATCTTTAAAGATTTCAAATGTCTATTAATGTTTGTTTTAAATGTGTATTCCTGTATTACTGATAAGGGAAAATTTGCATTGGTCAATGGGCACTTTTTGGCCACATTCTTATTTCTAAGCCAATAGTCAATAGGCATTTTTTTACTGTGCTTTTTATTTTTCACAACATGCACTGGAGCCTTTGACTGTGTTTTTTCCTGCATTGAAAATGCATTCAAGTTGATGGCTGTTGATTCTATGCCTTACTCAAATCTATTCCTGGAAAAAAAAAATTGCTTATGACTTCTCATATTTAATTTAAGGTATCACAATTATAGCTTAGCAAAGCCTTGTTCAGTAACCTGTCCCAATATGACTGAACAGTCCCATAACATGAGCATTATAGATGCGTGCAGGTCACACAATATACCTTTTGTCTGTGGGTTATAAAGACAGTTCTGGATTTCACCACTGTATTCCATGTGCAGAAAATGTACAGCAGTGTGCAATGCAATGGGGTATTGGGGGCTGCCTTACTTTTTCAATTGCATATATGGCTAGATTTGAAACTTATGGTAGTGTTGTGTTCCACTAGAGGGAGCTGCATGCCTAAATGTTAGCTCAACTACAATGTGTTATCAAGCTTGACTTTCTGCTTGTTCTCTATGGTTTGATATACTTCCTACTTGCGAATGTCTGTATATAGTTTGCCATGTTGGAGCTCTAATAAATAAGTTGTTTAAGCATTACCATTGAGTCCTGTACAACTCCACTGTGAACCCAACAGGTAGCAAGTGGGCTATATATGTATACATGAAAATATCAAGGCACATTCACTTCTACAAGTGCACATAGCAAAGTGCAATTTTGAGCGTAATCACCATGTTTTTTCCCCGCAATGCAGTGTTCTATCTAGAATTCCAGCATCATTGCAGTGGCAAGAGAATGATGCACTTGACACAACTGCGCTGCATCTAGGGAACCCTGATGTTATCGTCTGGCCTGGAGGTGGCAGTAGCTCCATGGTTCCCCTATGACGATAGGCCCACAATCACTCAATCATGACTATATGGAAGTGCAAGGGATGCATTTTGATGCAAGTACCTTTTTTATGAAAGCGGTTTTAATAGCAACTGACAGCAGGAAATTGCTAAGCTGAGGACCATGGTGTGATAGCACTGGGTGTCTGGCCCTTTAAATAATGGAAAATGCCTAATAACTATAGTATAAGGAGAAAGTTGTCCATGTGCATTTACTAAGGGACAGATGTATGACTGCTCAAGTCTTTCAGCTCAAGCAATCATAAAGGAAACCCTGCGTTAAGCAACACACAAGGTTAGGGGGAAAAAAACTCATTGATTAAAGTATTTTTTTCTGAGTGGGCTTTCTCAAATAAGTAAAAGTTTGACAACTTTTAGGTAAGTTAAAGAACTTGTGCAGGGCTTCCCTTCAGCTTGAGCAATCATAAATCTAGCCCGAAATCTCCAGTACTTTCATTCACTACTTTTCATTTTAGATATAGCAAATATTTCTGCTTAGGTGATTTTAAATTCCAGGAAGTCCCACTTTTCAATCTGTTATACATTATATTATAAGTCAAACAAACTTTCATTTTACAGTTTGCCTCCCTTCTTAGGATGACTTAATACTGGCACTCTATCATTTCTAGTGACTCATAACATCTGGATATTGCATGGAAAGTATACAAATATAACACCTTCTCTAACTAACCCCAACACCTAACTTGGCAGAATATCCTTTATATCTCTAAACAAGAAGTGTAACATCTAATGGCATTTGCAGAGTCTGACTTTATCATTATAAGATTACAGATTTTTTTAATGTTCTGTTATCCATTAAACTGAGACTGCACAGTAGACACATATTTGTGGTTTTCGCATACACACACACACACACACACACACACACATATATATATATTTTTTTTTTTTTTTCTCTCTTAGTAGAACTCATTTATGAACACAAGCTAAAATGGATGCAAAATTGTGTGTTCTTCATTGGTATCCATAACAGTACTTTACACCCATTTATTCTCATTACAACATGGCCATGCAAATATTATCAATGTTGCATACCGTCACATAGGTTAACCCATGTACCTGCTAAGCTTATTTTGATAATTTGCAAGTAATTAAATTCTAGTGCAAGCTCACATGTAAGTGAACCCTGAAATGGACACCTGTCTTTGGGTGGGGTTAGTTTCATGGTTTTCTTTGTGGGAACATGTGCAACTGATGCTTGATACTTGGCAGGCATGGATTCGCAGCGAATTTCCGCATTTTGCCATTGGCAAATTGATTTGTGAAACTTCTGTGAAATGCGCAGCAGAAAAATTTGTTGCGCGAAAATTTTTTGTTGCACGTCAGATTGGACGTGGTCATGGCAAAAAAGGGCGCGGGCGGGTCAAAAAGGACGCGTAAAAAATAGCCACGGGCGACAAAAAATAGACGTGGGCGACAAAAAAATCTTGCGACGAATGTGAATTTTTCTTGCTGTTTCGCGAATTTAATGGCGGAGCGAAACGGACAGATTTGCTCATCACTAATGCTCTGTTTGCAATTGTGCAAACAAAATGTAATGTAAAAAAAAGCGATGCATTGTGTGTAAAAAGTATGGCAATTTGCATTTGAATTTTGTAAATGAGCTCTAACGAGTGTTTTGGTTTCTGTCTTTTGTTGCACTGGGACAAACTCATTAAGAAGTATAACTGGAAACTGCCATTGATCAAAATGCTGTTGTGTTTGAGTTGGTAGTCAGCTTTTGAATATTCACTGCTTTACATTAATGGCTACAATTTGTCTGCTGCTATCAGTTTGAACAACTAATATATATGTGTTGATGTATGTGTTACTTTCAACACCACTTGCTCTGAATTAAGATGCTATAGGCCATCACATTTCTTTTACCCTTTGCATAAATGTAGATACACCTTAAGGACTCAGAAGCTAATTCAGTGGCACTGAGCTTTAATATGCTCAATATCATAGATTGCAGTTTTTTGTTTGGTTACATTCTAACTTTTTTAACATTTTGATTATTATGTTATTCTGATAAGATTGTTTCTATCTTTTTCTATCTTTGATTCAGATGGTTTAGGGGTGTAAATTGAGGCAACTTTTGGTATAAAGGCTACTATATGTTCCTTCTCTATTGGGACTGTAACCTCTATTTCAGCTCAATAGCTGCCTTCCCGAACATGGGTTACACTGTACTCTCTTACCCAGAATGGGCCTTCGCTAAGTGGAAGAGGAAGGTGAGGGTGTTGTGCAACTACACTTCTCTTGCTGCTATGCAGAAAAATAAAAACAGAGGGCGCCAGAGGTTCTTGCAAATAACAAAATAATAAGTATTTATTGAACATCCACAGGGTTTACTCACAATACAGCTTCAGAGGCCATTGGTACATGCAACACATACCGAGTGTATATTCAGACTCACACTCTCCTGCGGGCAGACTGGCAGGAATCTCCCTTAACCTCTGCGACACACCCTGTAGTGGATCCCTCAGGGAATTCTCTATCCTGATTCCCTATTCACTTGGATCCCTACACTACAGGCAATGTGGCCTGGGAGAAATATCTCCAGAAAAACTGCAAATCCTATGCAGGAGCTCAATGCTGCTCATTCTAGCTCAGCCCTAACTGCCTTACACTCCTAGAGTGTACTATAAAGGGAGCTACACCTGCCACTATCTAATGCCTCATTCACGGGGCCCTGTTCCCCGACTTCACTGGGCCTGGGCCCATGCCCTGGGCTCTTAGCACACATCCACCTTGTCCCTAAGGTGGAAGCAACAAAAAGGAAGGTGCCACTCCTCTCCCCACACTATACCAAAGTCAGGCAGGATGTGGTCACTATACCTTCTAACCAATAGCACACATGTTAATGAACTCACTTAGATACATTCCCTTCTGCCCAGCAACTAAGGGAACTGAACCTGTAGGGATTTAAAGCCATAGGGACCATTTAACCCTATGGGTCCCTACAGGACCATTCCTTTTTCAACCTTGTATCAGTATATTAAAATGTCCTGGGTTGTGCTCAAAATTCCTCGCTTTCTATAAAGTAAAGGTGGCCATACACAGGCAGATTTAAGCCGCTGATTCAGATCATTCTAAAATTTGGGAGCCCCTATACATATTTTTTTTTTTTTTTAAAAACTTCAGATCCAAGTACAATGCCCAAAACTCTGTGTCCCATGGGTATTTAGTGAAAATCAAGCTAAAATTGCTACCTATCCTATCTACACTTGTGTTTCTATAGTACGTTATAAATTGCTAGCCAGTCTAGCCTCCTTGGCTGTGGAATTGTATTTCAGTGCCACTTGTTATACAGCTTTGTACATATGCCGTAGAGCTTTAGCCACAGCAGGATGTAGGCCACTCTTCTCTAAGAAACAATGTTTCTGCAAATGTGTTATTTAAATTCTATTTTGCTAAAGGGCAGAGCAGGGGACTGTTATATTGCAACACAAATATATAACATCCATTCGAACCTGGTTTTCTGTCTCAGTCCTTAATAAATCTGGTATTTTTATGCTTTAAGATGTTGCCTTGAGATATTAATACTTTTTATTATGACTGTAAAATATAGTTTGTTTCAGGTACATTGCACTTGTTCTTACTTTCAATTTGCAGACTATAATTTATATTAGCAGATTTAATGGAGGAACTATGAAATAGCGTATGTAAGGTAAATTAGTAATTTTTCATATCTCAGAAAGGATGGTATATATGTATACTGTATATAGTCTATGCTTTTGAGTTCAAAGGTGTATAAAGTATATACATATACATGCTTACATTGCACTGTTATAGTAACCAAATAAAATATCAGTCAACAGACAGATGCATAAATATTGGCGCAACTGCATCAAAATGGGCACGGTCACGTCATATTGGGTGTGGTCATGTCAAAAAAAGTTGCATGCCACACCTGCGTTTCACAAATTTTTCGACGTTTCGCAACTTCTTCTGTAGTTTCATAAATTTTTTGCCGAAGCCAAACATGTTTTAAAGGAAAAGTAACGCTAAAAATTTTTAACTAAAAAATCTATTCTACCCTCCCCCAATAATTGCCCTATCCTGAAAACTATTTGTTATTTATAATGCTTTAGAAGAAAATACCTGTAAAAAACTTGGCTTCCTGTCATTTGAACAAAGGCGATATGGCGATGCCGGGAAAGTTTCAGGGTAAGCGTTCACTATGCGGCGATCGACTAATAGAGCCTAGCCTTCCTTCTGTATAGGAAGGAGTCAGGCTAGGCTTGATCAATCGATCATCGCATAGTTGATGCTTCACCCGATACTGTCTCCTACTTGGCCATATCGGCTTTGTTCAAATGACCGGAAGCCAAGTTTAACAGGTATTTTTTTCTAAAACATTCAAAATAACAAATAGTTTTCAAGATAGGGCAATTATTGGGGGAGGGTAGAATAGATTTTTTTAGTTAAAAATTTTTAGCGTTACTTTTCCTTTAATGTTCAAATGTCTGTTAGCACCCTCCATGCATTGTGCTCCACATAACTGAAAACCACAGGTCCCATGCATTCCATTTGATAGATCCAATATGTGTAGAAGCAAAATGGTAATATCTGGTAGGGGAGGGACCTAGGCTTTTTGCCAGGTTCATAATAATTGATCTTATATAGCTCTTGAATAAAAGTGTATAATATATTGTACAGTATATATTCACTAACTAATATGTATATTATATTGCTGTTCTATGAAGATGTTGCTTAGTTGATAGATGGAATCTTAATAGCATTCACAATTAGTATGCTCCAATAAACTCTATTATTTTTTTGCTATCACTTTTCATATCTTCATATAGATATGTTATTGGCTAGACAGCAGATCTGCTTATAAACATTATTTTATAGAAAGCAGAACCCTGCTAATATATTACCTGTATCAGGCCTATCAACCATCTGTATGCTTCTAATGTGTATCAGGCCTATCAACCATCTGTGTGCTGCCAATGTGTGTGTGTAGCTTTCTGCATAACTGCATTGACATCGGCAGAAGTTTTGTGCATATGCATGAGTTCTAACAAAGTTTGGAAGGAATAAATGCCATATAAAAATAACCATGGCCAGATTTCAGGTGACGGAAACAGCTGGATGCTCTGTTTGTTAATTCCAAGGCATTTTTCCAGATTTTGTTTTCTGTTATACTGTTTCATGTCTCATTATTGAGAGTCTGCATTCATGGCAATTTTTGTTATTTTATTATAGAGTAGCAAACTAATACAGCTACATCTACACAATGTAAATGTACAACCTCTATTGTTATTATTATTACAGGTATGGGATCTATTATCTATGATGCAAAGCATCTGGGGTTTATCAGATTAGGGATCTTTCTGTAATTTGGATCACCATACCTCGAGTTCCAGCAATATGCATTCATACAGCTTAGCTACCATCAAGTATAAATAGAAAAAAAAGATTTTGTTAAAAAATTAGAATTACCGTATATACTCGAGTATAAGCCGATCCAAATATAAGCCAAGGTACCTAATTTTACCTAAGAAAACTGGAAAAACTTATTGACTCGAGTATAAGCCTAGGGTGGGAAATGCAGCCGCTACTGCTAAGCTTTGATAATCAAAATAAATACCAATAAAATGACATTAATTGAGGCATCAGTGGGGTATATGTTTTTCAATATTTATTTCAAAGAAAAACAGTAAACTAGCTCTGTAAGCAGAGAAGAGGGTCAACAAGAACAATATAAGTACTACCCCACGCTCATTGCACATTGGCAAACTGACAGCAGACCCAGTCCCGGAGGGATGTAAGGGGAAATAAGTATTGCTAGTGGGAGCCTAGGCCAGGGCACTGGAGGGTCTGGTTGCAGGTGGCCTAATTTGCACACAAAGTAGAGACGGTGCTAGTCTAGAGGGACCCATGGCACCCGACTCGAGTATAAGCCGAGGGTGACTTTTTTCAGCACATTTTGGGTGCTGAAAAACTAGGCTTATACTCGAGTATATACAGTATTGCTTAAAATGGACTCTGTAATACAGAAACTTCTAGGTAACGGGTTTCCATACCTATATTATTATTTATTATTGTTGTTGTTAATACTAATAATAACACTAATAATAACAATAGCAGGGTTTTCATTCTACACAAGGATAGATGGAGAGCATAAGTTTTATGGTTGAAAACAGCAGGCAAGATTAACAGCACTTTGGCAATAATAATGGCACCAACACATTGCTGCTGGAAAAATCATAACATTTTTTTTCGTGCTGTATTGATGACATAGCTCAGACAGCCAAATACAAACAATACAATGAGCCAGGAACAATGCAATAGCAGGTTATTATTCAGCTTTATCTGTATAAATAGCAAGTATTTTAGATTTAAGAGGCCGTGGGTAGATAGCAATCAATCTGATGGATTGCTATGTAAAACTGCACAATACACATTGCTTTTACCCAGAAGTACAGTATCTTTGCTTGTGCCACAAAATACTCTGCCAATCTCTATGGGCAAGATATGCAATAATACTAGCGCAAAATTTGCATCTTACGTTAAATGCTTGGTTATGGATATGAGTGCTATACAGACATTCTAAAGGCTTTCTTTGATAATATTTATAACTGCACAAGGTGCAAATCACCTGGAACGGAATCCTGAACAGAAGTATGTTTTAACTTTAAGGCACAATTGTACCAGTTATGTTGAATTTTGCACTTCTTTGATAGTTTAATTATGGCTTGTTCAAATTCCAAAAATGTATTGCTTCCCCAACAATTTTAAATAATCTTGCAAAATGTATTTGCACTCCCAGTTTTCTAAGGTTGCTAATTAGCAGGGGCGTGAAAATTGTGGAACAAAGAATAAAATCCACAGAGATTACAAAAAAAAACGGGCACAGCAATTTAACCTCACTTTTACCATGATATTTCCGGAACAGAAATTTCATTTGATGCAGCGCAGGTAGTTTTTTACGGTGAGGGCAGTGAGGTTGTGGAATGCCCCTCCAAGTGATGTTGCAATTGCAGATTCTGTTAATGCCTTTAAGAGGGTCTTAAATGAGTTCTTGAACATAATGTCCAAGTATTGTGATACTATAAACTATAATTAGTGATGAGTAGTGATATGCTAATTTTTTTGCCAGGCATGGATTTGCAGAGAATTTCCGCATTTTGCCATTGGCAAATTGTTTTGCGAAACAAACGCCACAAAAAAATTAGTCCCGCTGATTTTTTTTGTTGTGCGTCAAATTGGGCGCGCAAAAAAGGGCATGGTCATATCAAAATGGGTGTGGTCGCATCAAAATTGGGCGCAGTTGCGGCAAAAACCACGGGTGACAAAAAATAGCCGCGGTGAGAAAAAATTGATGCGGGTGACAAAAAATAGCCGCAGGCGACAAAAAGACGATGGCAACAAAAAAATTGTAACAAAAATTGTGCAACAAATGCGTTTCTCAAAGTTTTCACCGTTTCACAAATTTTCTTGCCTAGTGATTAGCAAATTCTTTTGCCAGACATGGATTTGCAGCAAATTTCCACATTTCGGCATTGTCAAAATTGGCATGGTGGCTTCAAAATGGGCGCAGCCACATAAAAAAAAGTTGTGTGACACCCACGATTTGCTTATCACTATCTATAATTAGTATAGAAATTGGTATATAGAGATATACATGCAAGTGTATAGACAGGTTGGTGGGTATCCAGTACATATGTGCACTGGGGTTTGTTTGGAGGAGTTAAACATGATGGACTTTGGACCAATGATATTCACATTTATGATGTCCTTTTCTTGTTCCTAGCAACATCTGAGATAAAATGCTGTCAAGTGCAAGTTTTGAGTAAATTTTGTTAAATCTGCTAGGAAGGTGTGTTTGGACTGCAAATATATATTTATCCATTTCAAATTAGTTCAAAAATGTATCTAAAACATTTCTGGGGTGAAGATTTGGGGATTTTCTGACACATACAGTAAATGTCCATAGTTTGGTATGTTTGCAGGGACTGACATTTAGCCATGAAACTGTATATACAATATGTTGTAATGTTTTGGGGTCTTTATTTGACACAGTTGGATAATCCTATACAAAATTTAGTTTTCACACCCTTGTAGAAGATAACGTGCTGTGATGTATGTGTTCAGTACATAATTCTATTTTAATAATTTTCTAATTTTGTCAAAGATCTGCAGTTTCAGAGTTCTAATTTCAAACTTTGATAAATCTGCCGCTATATTTTACCTACTAAAACTTTTCATTTGCAGCCACTTTTACACATGATGACAGACTAATAACCACTCACCACTTCTTGCTATGCAATAACATCTTTATTTAGCCACACAAAAAACAACATTTTGGAGGGGTCTACACCTTTCTTTGTCAGGTTTTAAATCCTTGAAACATTTTTTGTGTGGCTAAATAAAGAAGTTATTTCACAGCAAGAAGTGGTGAGTGTGAGACCTTTCTTTGAAGTATACTGCTGGATTGTGACATTGCTGTACGTCTGGGAGCTGCACCACCAGTGAGTATTCACACAAGTGAATTATGAGTAGTGCTCCCCACATATTTGTATTTGTAGACTAATACCCACTCCACTTACAGCATCAACATGGTATAACTATAGAGGAATTGAAATTATGCAATGTATTTTACAAGACCTGTATTTTAATATGCCATTTTATAATTACATCTGAAATATTACCAATGGGCAGATTTTTAAACCTGCAGAATCATGGAATGTTTGCTACTAAATATTTAAATCAATGCATTTATCCTTCTGCATCTTTTCTCTTGTGTAGCAGTTCTCTTTTAAAGATCTTTAAAGAGTAGCACAGAGTCATGTTTAAAACAAACTCAGTTATTTCTGTATAAGCTGCAGAAACTGATTTTACCTTTAAATTATTTATGTTTTGTTGAACCAAAAATGTATTAAAATGCTAACTAGCAATTTTACATTGAAATTAAACATGGCACTTATTGAAATCAGAGAAGCATTATAAAGTACAGCGTACAGCATGTCAGAACTGCAGCCATTGTTATGTATAAATGCCTAGATGCCTAAATGTATAGATTTTTGAGAGTTTAGCCAGTCATAACATAATTTATCAGCTAATACTAAATAAATCCATTTGCATGGAAAGGGTGTACAGTTTTAGTGCAGCTATGAATATATTACTTTGGAAATAGATGTGCGTATTGTGGTTTGACTTGATGAAGATTGAATATTCCTTAATCAAAATAAAGCTATAAAAGGTAATTTTGGAAAGAAACAGTTATGAATAACTTGGATCAAGCATTACTTAAATACAGGTATGGGACCTGTTATCCAGAATGCTCAGCACCTGGGGGTTTCCGGATAGGGGGTCTTTCTGTAATTTAGATCTTCATACCTTAAGTCTACTATGAAATTATTTAGACAAATCATTTAACCAAATCTAACAGGATTGTTTGCCTCCAATAATAATAATAATTATAATAATTATATCTAAGTAGGCTCTCTCTCATTTTTGCAAAGAAAAGGGAAATCATTTTTAAAAACTGGAGTTAATTTCTTAAAACGGAGCCTATTGGAGATGGCCTTCCCATAATAATGGATAATGGGTTTCCAGATAATGGATCCCTTACCAGTATAGTTTTAGAAAAAACTATTTAAGTCTGTTGTGGCTCATTAACACCTCAGTGTCTACACAATCATTAGAGGCAGAGTAAATAAAGTTTGAAAAAGTATTCTTTTGGAACATTACATTTGTGAGAAATATTAGAATGTAGAATGATTTTGTGCATTTTTTCATTCTCAGGTAAGTATCATTTGTCTCATTTCGTATATTTGCAAGCTTTCCATGGTAAAGCAACTCGAGAGTTATCAACAACACATTAAGAAACGGAACATTTCTATGCAAACACATACAGTAGTTGTATGGGGATCTTGGCAGCTCTAAGCTCCCAAATTCTTTTGGTAAGAAAACTGATAAACAGTGTCTGATAAAAAGTCACAGGGAAAAAAGCTTTGACTTTTTTGAGATTTGCTATGTGTCTTAACGGCTAAAGATCCCAATCTGACAATTAGGTTAAACTTGCCAAGTTCATGTAGAAGTCAATGGCAAAGGTTCCTTCCCTTTACCTGAAGATCCTTTTTTTGTCACAAAACTTTAGAGGCTTCGGATTTTTGATGCTGTTTTTTTGTGCAATAACTCGAAAAACAATTTTGACTTTCCGCAGAGAAAAGTTGCAGCAACATTTCCTATTGGATTTTTTTAGTAAATATTAGACATTTGAAGAAATGAGTTTAGTCAAGTTTGA
The DNA here is from genome assembly GCF_000004195.4 of Xenopus tropicalis. Taxonomy (NCBI): domain Eukaryota; kingdom Metazoa; phylum Chordata; class Amphibia; order Anura; family Pipidae; genus Xenopus; species Xenopus tropicalis. The sequence goes on along the minus strand of NC_030677.2, from coordinate 80,919,448 downwards.
AATTTATGAAAAATGAGAAATGATAGAGTGTATAGAGAGTAAATGTGCCCCTTAGGGAAAAAAATTTGTGAAACGTGAAAATGAAGCACTCAGCATTTTTTAGATGCACAGTGAATTTTTCGGCAATGGCAAAATATGGAAATGCACCACAAATTCATGCCTGGCAAAAATTTCGCTCATAGCTGCTGCTTGGAGATTTAGCAATAGCTATATACACAAAAAATGCACAGTCCACTCAAAGAAGAGTTACAAAAGATCTTATTGTATAAATTAAATGGACATAACATAAAGTTCATTTAATTCATATAAACTATGTAACTTAGATGAAAGAAAGATATTGGAATTGTTAATAACAACTTTACAGTTCAAACGCAACAAAAATTATTGCCAGATAAATGATGTTGTAACCTTCTCTGCAGAACAGCAACTCCCCAGAGTGCATGAACAAGCAAGTTGCTAGGCAACAACAATATATATCCCTAGAATGGAAAAAAAAAAAAAACAGTTTAATGGGGGGGCCTGTGATCATGTCAGACATTAGTGTAATGGGATTTGTACAATCTAGCTATGTTTATATTAATACATTTAGAAACGTTTATGATGGTATCAATAAAGAGCCATTTTGAACAAAGAAACTTGATGTATAGCAAGCAGGTGTTTCTCAGTTTAACTTATTTTCTCAACATTTAATTTCACGTAAATTGGCATTAGTTTGTGATATTTTAGAATACCTTTCCCCTATGTAGTTTAAACAGCCGCTCATTGCAGATGGTGATATTTATACAAAATTCTCCTGAAAACATAATAAACACCACATGCATGAAAACACTGGTTTAGTAAACTACTATATTTATGTTAGCATCTCAGCTCAGATTTATTTTTTCATTATATTTTATTAAAGGGATGTCATAACCCTAAACATTTATTAGATTGTAAGGCAGAAACCTCATACCAACTGTGTATTGAATCTCATATCACTTAAAGGAATACTGTCATGGGAAAACATGTTTCTTTCAAAACGCTTCAGTTAATAGAGCTTCTTCAGCAGAATCCTGCATTGAAATTAGTTTTTCAAAAACACAGATTTTTTTATAATTAATTTTTTAATTTCACTTGGGGCTAGCCATATTCTTCATTTCCCAGGGTGCCACAGCCATGTGACCTGTACTCTGATAAACTTCAGTCACTGCCTCGCTGCAAGTTGGAGTGAAATAAGTTTCCCCCCAGCAGCCGATCAACAGAACAATGGGAAGGTAGCAAGATAGCAGCTCTCAATAGATATCAGAATAACACTCAATAGTAAGAAATCCAAGTCCGGCTTGGGACTCCTCCAGTTACATGGGAGTAGGAGAAACAATAGGTTACCTGAAAGCAGTTCTAATATGTAGCGCTGGCTCTTTCTGAAAGCTCAGAATCAGGCACAATGCACTGAGATGGCCAGCGCTGGATTTCAAATATATGACAAGGGAAGCACTAAGGCATGTGGTCATTCAGATCCCTTACAGTAAAGTCACCACCTCTGCTTTCCTTGATTTTCCCCCACAAAGAATAGTCCACAGTCCAGGTTGGCTGTGAAAGGCCACAGCTTTATTAATGCAGTTATCAAACTGGAAATTCACAGATTAACAAATAATACAATAATCTTGATAACCAATACTACAGGAATGCTTGCCTATTCAGAGTGAATGGGCCAACTAGGGTTGCCACCTCTGCTGGCTAAGAAAGCTGGGCGGGGGTGATGTCATCGGAGCAGGGAGGAGGTGGGTCAGCGAAGTTGCAGGGCAGGGAGGAGGCAGGGTCGTGATGTCATGGGAGTGGGGCTATGACATGGGGATTGACGATTGGTCAATCACTGCGTCTAATTATGGAAAACAGGCAGGAGGTTTTTGACCCTGGCAGCCCTTCTGAAAACCGGGCTATCCGGGTCAAAACCAGAGAGATGGCAACCCTAGGGCCAACCACCATGCCGTCCTCTAAGCATCGGCGGGCAAGCAAGAGCAGGGTAAACAAGGTTGACAAAGAACATAACAAACTGGTGTCTAAGGTAAAAGACAATGACAAGATGTATTTCTTTTCATATGTCAGTTTGTAAAGATTCTTTGATAGGTCACATTAAGTTAATCAATCCTTGCACTATAGTTGCACTCAATGCCAGTAAGGCTTTCCTACCTTCTTTTGTGAATTGTGTGAAACTTATTGGTGCAGGGGTACCCTGGAGCTAATTCCCAGTGTGAAATGCAATTGCTTTATTTAATCAGAAAGTGACTAAAAGTAAAATGTTGACATTTTTAAAGCAGCTGACATGTTCTAAATTCCACAAAGGGGAATCAAACCTTCCTTATGACTGTCCTACTAATACATCCTATCACTTTAACAAGGCACCTTCTAAGCCTTATCCAAGGATCCCCAACTTTTTTTACTTGTGAGCCACACTCACTAAAAAAAAAAGCTTTGGTGAGCCATGCATGCATGAAAAAAGTTCCTTGATTATGCAAAATAAGAGCTGTGATTGGCTATTTGGTAGCCCCATGTGGACTGTCAGCCTGAAGGAGGTTCTGCTTGGATTAAAACTGTGTCTCTGTGCTGCCAAAACTTGTCTCTAAGCCAGAAATTCAAAAATGGGCACCTACAGTACTTTGAGGCCACTGGAAGCAACATTGAAAGGGGTGGTAAGCAACATCTTGCTCACGAGCCTCTGGTTGATGGATCACTGGCCTAATTAAAGGAGGGGAGTCTATCATGAGCTATGTCCTGCCCTATTAGGTCTATGAAGGCAGGAGTCTCTACCTACCTACCTACCCTCCCAGCTACTTATGTACTGTGTAAATTCATTTTTTATTTCCCTGAAAGCATGGTCATATCAATTGTTAGCATGAAAATGGTTAGTATAGCAGATTGCAGGTTCCTGTACACTTATAAATGGTGCCGCTTTTATGCAGTTGTCAGGGTCATTTTAAATTAAATATGCAGACAGCGAGGTTAATTGATGAACATATTTGCCATAATCCACAAGTGCAATTACCAATAGCACACAGAGGAAAGATAAAATGTTGATAAATTATAATTATGTCATTATTGCCATGTCTAAAGATCTTAGAAGTTAAGAGTTTTATGCATTGTATAAATGCTGCCTCAGGTATGCTAATAAATAAAGGATCTGTTCTAAGATTTATATGGCATCACATCACAAAAAGTATTACAGATATAGAACCTGTTATCCAAAATGGGCGGGACCTGTGGTTTACCAGGTAAGGGGTCTTAAGTCTACTAAAAATAATTTAAACATTTAATAAAACAGGACTACTTTACCTCCAGCAGGGATTAATTATATTATAGATGGGATCTAGTACATGGTATTGTTTTATAATTACAGAGAAAAATATATAAAAATATATGATTATAATGAAGTATATGAGGGATGGCTTTCCCATAATTCAGAGCTTTCTTGATAACTGCTTTCCAGATAATTGGTCCCATACCTGAACTTTATTTTTATTTGCATTCATTTTACTCCCAGTAAGTATATTTATACTTACTGGGAGTAAAATGAATGCAAATAAAGCTCTTAAAAGATAATGTTACAAGCAATAAGGGACACATCTCTGTGCATCAAAATGGGAAAGAGACACTTTTATCTGCAATTAGCAAATCAACATCGATTCTGTAAGCATTCCAGAAGTGTCTGTTGTCCAAAATTGAATTTACTGTTTAAGAAAGTCCTTCTTCGTCATTTGGAAACTAAAGGATCTTGGACATCTCTGAATCTCAGAAATAATTTGAAGTGCTACATCTATAGACTGCAGGGTACACTAATTAAAATGTGTTATTATCTCCCTTGAGATAATGACATTCAAGCTGCTTTAATATTTTGTTATTTTATCAGAGTCTAAAATAACTCACTGCTTGAAAAATTAGTTTTCATTAAAGTGATTTCAACGAATAAGAGCTCCCGTTGCCATTTAAGCACCACAAATCAGGGATGATATGAATAAAAGCAAAGTCTTCTGCCTTCTGCATTTTACCTGATGGTATAAGCTTTCTCAGGAGAGTTTGTGGAATTATGAGAAATCCTTGTTTTTAGAAGCCAAATTGCTACAGATTATTAGTGTTCAGATGCAAGCAAAGATATTTATTGAAGAGCACTTATAATAGCAAAATTGTTTATCCCGCCTGAGGTGCATGGTAATAGAGCCATAGAGGGTGTATATATAGGCAGGAGGTAGGCAGATTTTAGGCACTGTCACTCATTCAGTATATCTTGCAGCAACATAAAGATTACGTTTGGGCTGTATGAATTTTAGCCTTTAAAAAGCATATATAGTGCTATTTTGAAAATTAAATCCTTATTTCCCACCATTTTAGCATGTATAGCCTCAAATATAAATAGCATATACTAACCTCCATTCCCACTTTCCCTGCCCTTCCCTTTTGGTCAGTGTCTAAGCTGTATAATGTCATCAGTGGCATAACAGGATCTGCTTCCTCCATTTTCATTCAAATCCATTCCCCAAACTGGCTTCCATGAATTTCCTGCTACATTTTTACTATTTTTTTTATACTTATTGGAGCAGTACATATGTTTTTTTTCCATCTTGGCTTTTCAACAGCTTGCCTTGCATGCTTTATCCATAAAAATTCCAAGACAGCAGCCACAAAAAGCAATTTGGAAGGAATACGGAGGGGCAAATAAATGGACATGGTCCATGTGTAATTAGTTACCTTGGCATTTAATACAGTTCTGCCTATAATAATCTGTGGTTGGGCCTACAGTCTTCCTAGGGTCATAAACATTGTCATTGCTGTGTAATAGTGTTCCTATTGTCATTGTGCACAAAGGTCATTTTGATGGACAGTGCCTGAAGCGACATAATCTCAGCAATGATTTTATTCAGAGCAGAACATGTAGGTACACATAAGAAGGTGAAGAGGTACAATAAATAATGCACTAAAATGCTATTTCTAGGTCGAGATTCCACCATTTCAACACAAAATAACTGTAAAACTAAAATTAAACCTAAAGTAAACCTTGTTTCCAAACTGTTAATTACCTACAGATGGAACCATGCAGGATGGTGTAGAGCTCAAACCACTGAGTGGTATACACTTATATAGTGTAAGGTCATTATCTAAAAGACCACTGTCCGTGATTAGCAAGACAAAAACAACAGTAGCATACCAATGGTTTGCATAGTGCAAATGTTCATTTTTTCAGCCCATATACATATGCACAAAGGGAAACATTTGGGCCCCCTTAAACCCTTTATCAAGCCTAGTGTGACACAACAACAATACAATATAAAAAGTGTAAGTGTGAGTTGTACATACAGTCCATTTAAGGTTTTATTAAAATCCATTTAAACCTTTAAGGTTCCAAAAACTATTAAATTCCCTACAGATGGAGCCAAACTTTATTTTGACATCACATGATGCACACTGACAATTTCTGCATACAATGGTTGTATACTGTACATACTGTACATGAAATGGAAGACATTGTGATTCATAAAAGCAAATGTCTCACTAAAAATGCTTCCATAGCTCTTCATTGCTTGCTTATACATATTTGTATTTATAAATTATGTTAAGTATAAACAAACCCGTTACTTATTAGCTGAAACTATTCAGAAAAATGAACAAGCAGGTAGTGGGAAAGGACATGAGACAGATGGATTTGTAAATTAACTTAGGAACCACTTACAAAATATTTTTTCCCAGCCTTTATTTTATTGGGGATAGTACAGTAATTTACTATGAATTTTCAGATCTAACTTTTTTTGCAACAAATACACATTTCTTGTAACAGAGAGTACTTTTTATAGCATTACATGAACAAATTCTAAAAGCTCTAAATATTCATTATTTAGTGTAGGATATATGTTGTATTCTCTGCTAAAGTGTAGAATTTGCCTTTTTAGGTGTAAATAACAAACATATAATGCATTTTTTCAGTGTTGCAGAAATCAGTTACAGAGGACATGGGTAGTGATGAGCAAAAATGTTCAACAGGTATGGATTTGCAGCAAAATCACGCATTTTGCCATCAGCAAATATTTTTGCAAAAGTGCCACAAACAAGACGGGACAGATTCGCTCATCACTAGACACAACCACTTTCATTTTAATCTCACCAATTTACATGAAAGAATACTCTGCTTCAGCAGCTACTGCACATGGTCAACAGAAAAGTATTTGCCTGGCTTAAACAAAAAGAAGCTTTTGTACTGTATAAATGACATGTTTTCAAAAAATTTTACTATATGAGAAACTCTAACCTTTAAACATGGCTAGAAGTCAAATGAACAGGCAAAATCTCTGTGAGGCTCTTCAAAGTTATAACAGTCAGAATTACCTTTTTATTTGTAGCAAATGTAATTTATTAACCCTAATTTTGGGTGCATTTAGTATATGTTTGGTTAAACATGGGATACAGTAGTGCTGATTTGCTTTTTTTTCTTGACATTAAAATTTACAAAAGCTGACATTTTTTGTGTACAGGATAATGGGAAATCAAGGCTTAGAAACTTTGAATACTGTGAATATATTTATAATAATACATAATAGGCCAATCACTTTCTTCCCAATCCCTCTGTATATTTTTTGAATAGTGTTGCATATCAATTTATTGACATGTTAAAGGAGAAGGAACAGCACTTTGGCATTTTACTGCCAACAGATTAGCCACAATATTGCAAGTTACAAAGCTATATTTATTTTGCAGAAAGCTTTACCATACCTGATTAAAGCTCTCTCTGTTTGTTTAAGATAGTAGCTGCAATTTTAGCTTGGTCTCAGTAGCTTCTGTGCTGCAGCTCTAGTTGCTGGTAGCTAAGATTACGAGTCAGCAGAGGTGATTACACACAGAGGTGGAGCAAATTCTTATGGGAGAGGAGCAGGAGAAGGGTGGGGGAGAGGTAGAGAAGAGCAAACTGAGCAGACTCCTGCCTGTGCCTCAAATGATTTTTCTGAGAGCTGGAAGTCTGATACTGAAGAACATGTGTACGAGAAAGAAGAAAATAAATCCTGTTTCTTTTGACAGAGGACTCAGTGCAGTGTTTCTGTGAGTGCTTGTGGCTGTACAGTATTTACCTTTCTGATAAAGCTTACTTAGTTTTTCCCTTTCATTCTGAGACTTCAGGCTTTCAACCTTTGCTCAAATTTACACATATATAGGAAAAGAGGACCCTTAATGAAGCTAGGGAAAGGGATCATGTAAACAAGGATAGCAGATCCTGCATATTCTTAGGTGGTGTAAATTAGACAGGGTAGCTAGGAGATTTACTATGGGCTCCTTCTGTATGTGGTACTGACCAACTGTAGGGACTCAAGTGGGGTAAGGAATTCTGTGTGTAAGCCTTTGGAGCACCCTTCAGGCAGCCTGAAACACCTGTGTTGTGTGAAGAAAACTCAGTATATGTACAACTGTGCCTGATATATTGACTTAATTAAGAAGTATTTGCTACTACCTGTTAATACATGTTTATTCGGTTCAAGAACCAGTGGCGTTGTTTCAAACACTGCTCAAACTCAAGTTATCCTATCCTTTATTACCCCTCACAAAGTCCTTCCACTCCCCCTCCTAACACTGATGTCAAACTTATAGGTTTATATTTTTCAGTTCATCCTTTACTAACTAAATATAAGGGTGTTCTGTCTGAGGACAGTTGGATTGTTACACTGTAAGTCTACAAATATTTTTTCGTAATTTTTAAAAATATATCATGTATAAAAAAAAAGTAGCATAAATAAATGGACAAAACAATTAACTTTCCCAGCTGATTCTTCATAGGCAAGCAGCCTTTCACGCTGCTTCTCTCTCTTGTTTTACTCTTGTTTTCTATCTTACTAATTCTCTCTCTCTTGTTTTCTATCTTACTAATTATCCCCCTGGCGAGATTCTTCTAGAGAATTAACCCTCTCATCCCTGCTGTACAAAAGGGAATAGTAGAACCTGAACAAAATAAACTATATTGCCAAACTATCCAGACACTCCATCTAAAATGATACCAGAGGATATTGCACTGTAGGCTAGTGATGAGCAAAATTATTCACCAGGCATGGATTCGCGGCAATTTTCCACGTCCTGCCATTGGCGACTTTATTTGCAAAACAGGTGCCAAAATTCGGCACTGAAATTTTTTTTGCCGCGCGCAAAATGTGATGTGCACAACAATCTTTGGTTGACGTGTGTCATTTTTACCGTTTCGTGAATTTTTGCCGGTGGAACGGGACAGATTTGCACATTTTTTGGCGAAACGGAACAGATTCGCAAATTTTTCAGCAAAACAGGACAGATTCGCTCATCACTACTGTAGGCACATAAGCAGTCCAACATTTTGCACAAAGTAGTAAAAAAGAAAAACCACAAGTATTTATCACACACAGAACTGAAAATCAGAATGGGGATGTTAGTGTATGGCATGTACAGGATTCATGATCATTCTGCTTATCTAGTAGACAAATGTTAATATCCATTGACCTTCCACTAGCACAACGGGTGTGGCTACATGGTCAGGGGAATGACAATAAGAACATATTTTTTCTCTATCCTTTCTCTTGAAGGTCCTGATATCAGATTAAAATATCTGGTAACATGGAGAAGTTTGTCCAAAGCTACCAATAACAGGTAACTTCTGTAATACCAATGAAAGCAAATACTTTATTGGTTGCTATACTGTATGTTACTGCACTAGGGAAGCTGTGGTTATGTATGCACTGTGTTGTACATAGTATTCCTGTAATACAATAAAGTAAAACATGACTTAGAAAAAGGCACAGAGGTATTATATTTAAAATATACCAAAAGATGACATATACCATATATAACATATGTGATATTCTATATCGCATATGTTTCTGCACAGCAATGGTAATGCTAAACAGCATACCACAGCACTTATATTAAGTCTACATTAAGGGCAAGAGGGGCCCTTTTTTTTGTAGGGATTCAACAACTTTATTCATCCCCTACAGCAGTACTTAAATTGCCAGTAGCCTCTATGCACACTATCTTGATTCACAATGGAACTTGTCATGGCTGTCTTCTACTGCCCCTCTTATACGCCTTAAGTATCGAGCCCCTTGCCAATTCTATAAGAAACCACCCAGATATTTTAGGACCAAGAATTAGGGACCAGGATTTTGTATATCCTTATTTGCAGATGACATTTTGTTACCCAAACAAACCCTACAGTGTCTTTACAAAATCTCCACTCCCTATTGGCCGATTATAGTAGGATCTCAGGCTACAAGCTAAACGTAGATAAGACTACCAGCAAACTCTTTATACTTTATAAAATAAACCTCAGTTCTCAGCTGCCTATTTTAACATATGCAGATAGCCTACTTTGCCCAACATTTTATAACTGACCACCCACAACGACCTCCTCTCACTGAAAAACTTTGTTGGTTGGGCCTCCTACTACCCTTCTCATACATCCTTTGCCCTTCCACTAATACAGGATGTGAATGATAGGATCCACTACCCCCCCCAAACAATTGATATCTCTTGCATACAACATTTTTATATAGTAACATTGTAGGTGAGGTTAAAAAAAATCCATACTACCATCAAGTTCCACTTTTTTGTCAAACGGTAACCTGTCTAAAGAAAAAATTAGAATTATTAATGTCCAGATTTTCAGATATGATTTTGCTTTTATTGTAAGTTGATTATTTTCAGCAGTTCATGGCTACTTATTTTATTTGATCTGAGTTATTTAAATTAGGATTTACGTCTGGGAATTCATTGCAGCCTGAGGCCAAGGCAATCTAATGAACATTACCTAATAAACATTAGTTGGCGAATGTTTCTTTTCAGTATTAATCAGCTTTGGTTATTTTTTGTTGTACAACATTTCACGGCACTGCAATCAAGCACAAAAAAAACAATAAATAATGTTGTTATTGCAATTCAGTCGTCACTACTAAATCCTTCTAGCCAGAGAATATTTTAGTTTTTGTATTAAGAACTTATGAAAAACATATGTTAATTCATACATTAAATTAAAAGACATTTCTGATGTAAAATTAGCAATAAAATGATGAATCTCTTTTCAGGACATTAAGAAGGACATGGTATTCTAGTGTCTTTATTCCAGTCTCTGTATAATGTCACATTTTTTCTTGAAACTTTTTGTTGAAATAAAAAAATAACTTATCGGTCGATTTATCAAAATTTGAGCTTGCATTTTTTTCACAATTCAAGCAAAAAACGCGGTGAAAACACATTAATGTGAATATACTAAAGAATATTTTTAAGAACCACAAATAGTATTTATTAAAGAAAATATCAGCAAAAAGTCACCAGAAAAAACTCTTAAGTAAAAGCTGGTGAGGTTCAATAGAAGTCAATAGGAACAGCTTTATTTATTTTCCCAGTTTATTAAGACATTTACATTTTTTAGCCTCATTAAAAATGAATTGAACAATGTGATTCTTGCCAGCCTGCAATGAGACAAAATGAGACAAAATGAGACAAATAAATACTGGGAATCCACAATATAACCCTATTTACAAATGGAACAGCACATAACACATTTGTCAAAGTGTAAACAGGGTGAAATGTCCAGTTTATTGAGATAGATATTAGTCCAGAGATATAATGGGTTGTTTTATCTCAGTTCTATCTCAGATCTGTACATTTGACTTGGAACTCCACTGCACTAAGCAATGAAAAGTGTGCTAGCCTCTTTATGGTATGTTAGACTTATCCTTCAGTTTGTAATCTGTAAGTTACCCTCCCACTTTAACTATAAGGTATATGGAGCAGGAGCATCCTGTGAGGAGTGCCCATTGGCGGTCCTCTCTCCTCTGGGGTCACACATAATTGGCCCCTGGGATAGATACTAAAGACCTGGGTTCAATGCCCAAATATAGGTCTTTCTTTCCCTGGGTTCCCCAGAATTGCTGTTCTGCCTTGATCTTCTGTTTTCATGACTTCATGACTTCCTGCCTTGATCTGACTATGATTGGTTGCTGCCTGCCCTGAAATTTGCTTGAATATGACCTTGAGCTTTCTTAACCTCTTTGGATACTGCGTACAGTACACTTTAAAATCAGCTTTCTCCTTGGTGCAGACTTCTAACCTGGTAAGGGCCTTTGGGACTTGATATCCTTTCTAAAGTGTGTCAACTTTTTGAACAACTTTGTACTTAATCTTCACTTCTATATATATATATATATATAATTTGCATGTCACAGATCCAAAATGTTAGGTTTTTAATGAATTAATTTTCATTCTTACAAATAACACCTGTGTGGTGCTGTACGGTTGACTATATATATATATATATATATAAATTATGCTCTTTTGTTATTTTTCTCAAATGACGCTGTAGTTAAATGCTTTTGAAGTAAGAGCTTTTCTTTGTGAAAAACCATTTAGGAATTAGAACAGAGATTTTCAGGTCACATCTAGATGATCAACAATGAATAATTAAATAGCCAGAAATTGTAGTTTGCATTGCTGATTAGACCTCTTGGATAAATGTTACTTCTGTCAATATATTAAATAAACTATATCATTATTATTTATTTTCATTAGACCCATGTGGTAAATCACATCACTGACTCTGACTACTGACTCTGCTTTATTTGCTTCACTATATTTACAAGATGCAACACTGTTCAAATTCTTTTGTGTAATGGACTGGATAACAGATATGTGTTCAGTGCCAAAATTGATTAATCTGATGATGTCAAATGTTTTATACTGACTTTTATACTGAGGCTGCTTTGCTAAGGGTTAGTGTATTTGTCCACACAAATGCCAAATGCATTGGAGTCATTAAGCCCCAAAAACGAAAAACATGGTGAAAATCTGAAGATCCATGGTGAAGATCCACAGCGAATTTCCGCATTTCGCCATTGGCAAACTGTTTGCGCAAAACTTCGCCACAAAAAATTTGTCATGCATCAAAATAAAGTTGTCAAAAATGGGCATGGTCACGTCAAAAATGGGTGCGGTTGCGCAAAACAAGACGCGGGCGACAAATAAGTCGCCCAACAAATGCATTTCGCAAAATTTTCGCCATTTTATAATGAAGCGGAACAGGACTGATTCACCCATCACTAAGTGCAACTTCCCAAACATATTTGTTTAGAATGTCACCATGAAACTGTACCAGGCAAAAATGTTTGCTCACCTCTACTCTCTGTAATATGGGTGTGAGTTCTTTTTCATTCATTCTAGTATTTTTCAGTTGCACGGTTAATGACTCCTAGGGGCACATTTACTAATCCACGAACACTCCGAATGATCAAAGTCGGAAAGGTTTTCCTGCTTTTTACGATCGTTCAATACGAAAATGTCGTGATTTTCGGAACGCCATTACGATATTTTCGTGACTAATACGATTTTTTCGTAAGCATATTTGTGATATTTGCGATCTTCAGAAATTTTTGTATCCAATCCGAATTTATCCCATTCGGGATCCGAACTCACGTTTTCATGAATGTGCCCCCTAGAGTTCTTTCCTTTTACCTTTTAGGTAGGAAAGTCCAAGGAGAGGAGAATGAAATTAAAGGTGCTAAATTTGGTCAAATTGCATGTTGGTTAGAGGAGAACTACAGCTCAGAAAGGTTATTTGACAAAGATATGAAATGGCATTCTCTTTCTCAGGAGAGGAGCAAGGACAAACAAAAGGGAAGTTAGTGAGTATGTTCCAAGAGGGTTGTGCCTGCCTGTGTATTCTTGGGAGAGAGAAGACAGGGAAGCAACTGTCTCAATTAGTCATTAAGGCCATGGAAATTTCAAAACCCCTTATAGGGGTGGTTCATCTTTAAGCTAACTTTTAGTATGTTATAGAATTACCTATTCTAAGCAACTTTTCAATTGGTTCTTACTATTTATTTTTAGTTTTTGAATTATATGCCTTTTTCTTCCAACACTTTGCAGTTTTTAATGGGGGTCACTGACCCCAGCAGCCTGTGAGGTTACAGTTTTATTGTTATTGCTACTTTTTGTAACTTCTTTTTCTATTCAGACCCTCTCCTGTTCAAGACACTCCCTAGTTACTAATGTAAGTTGGACCCTTGCAACAAAATAACAGCTGAACTCCAATCTGGAGAGCACCTGAACTGAAAATGAAATAACTAAAAGCAACAAATAAAATATTAAGACCAATTGCAAATTGTCTCAGAATATTACTCTCTACATCATACTAAAAGTTAACTCAACAGTGAGCAACCCCTTTAAGGAGGAGGAACTATCTTTCACAAATGGAGGGAGGCCCAGATACCAACATTCCTCCCATTATGACCCCTTGGCCTGCTGGATTTGTGTAACCTGGTGGACCAATAATATCATGGACTGCTGTATACCAGCCTGTGTGGATTGGCTACATATCATCTGTTAAAAAATGTAGATAAAACCTACTAATTTGGTGGTGCTAACTGTTATGAACCTATAAAATGACACCAACATATTGTGCTAATTACTGGTTAAAATGATCTTGCCTGATAAATATACTGTGTTATGGTTTTTGAGACAAGACAGTTACAATTCTTTATGAGGGTTTAGTTATCCTTTAATAGATTACAAGACTTGGCACAAATTGTGCATCTATCATTACACTGCCCCAAAAAATTCATGTTTTTTTCAGGTAATTTCAGGCAGATAAATAAAGGTTACTTCTAGTGCTAGGTAATAGAGATCTTGAATACCATTTCTCTGAGATATTGCAAACTACGGAACTGAATAAGGCAATTTCTCTTATGGTGGGAGATGCAGTTTGTTTTGGTTATTCGTTCCTACACTGTTGACAGTAGTCATTGTACACATTCATAATTAGTGATTTGTGAATCTGTCCATTTTTCTTTCCTGAAAAATTCACAGGAGCATTTGGAAAATGTGCAAAATCTTTGCATTAACGTCATTGGTCACTTTTTTTCTACAGCAAGTTTTTTTGCGCAGAGTGCATTGTCATTGTCATTCTCAACTAAAAATGCTACTGAAAGTAAGAACTTTATTTTTTAATAAACCATTTTAAAATATTGCTATCTGATTGCAACTATGCCACATTGGAGCCTATGGGTGGTTTCACATAAAATATTTACCCATTGTGAAAATTCTGCTAAAAATCCATACCTACCAATACTTACTCGCTTGCAGTTCTCTAACCTGTTACCAGTCAGTAACCAATCAAAGCCTTGAGGGGGGCCATATGGGACATAACTGTTTGCTTTTGAATCTGACATGTGTCCTCACAAACTAATTAAACAGTTATGTCCCATGTGGAGCCCCTCAAGTCTCTGACTAAGAGGTTAGAGAGCTGAAAGGAGGAAGTAGTGTTCTGGCCATTATGTTAGACATCTTCTCACTCCAGCCTTTTTAGATTACATTTTTGCCTAACTATATTAGAAATATTTTTTATTTTGCATGTCCTATCTATTTACCTGGTTACGCAGAGACAGTTACATCTCTAAGCCTGGGCACACACAGGAAGATACCATTGCAGCCCAGAGCCAGGTACATATCTTAGTCTGGGCACAGACTGGAAGATACCATTGCAGTGCAGAGACAGTTACATATCTCAGCCTGGGCACAGACTGGAAGATACCATTGCAGCGCAGAGCCAGGTACATATCTCAGCCTGGGCACAGACAGACTGGAAGATACCATTGCAGCCCAGAGCCAGGTACATATCTCAGCCTGGGCACAGGCTGGAAGATACCATTGCAGCCCAGAGAAAGGTACACATCTCAGCCTGAGCAAAGGATGGAAGATACCATTGCAGCCTAGAGACAGTTACATATCTCAGCCTGAGCAAAGGATGGATAATACCATTGCAGCACAGAGCTAGGTATATATCTCAACCTGGCCAAAGGCTGGAAGATACCATTGCAGCACAGAGCTAGGTATATATCTCAACCTGGCCAAAGGCTGGAAGATACCATTGCAGCCTAGAGACAGGTACACATCTCAGCCTGGGCAAAGGCTGGAAGATACCATTGCAGCCTAGAGACAGTTACATATCTCAGCCTGGGCACAGGTTGGAAGATACCACTGCAGCCTAGACCCAGATACATATCTCAGCCTGGGCACAGACTGGATAATACCATTGCAGCGCAGAGACAGTTACATCTCTAAGCCTGGGCACACACAGGAAGATACCATTGCAGCCCAGAGCCAGGTACATATCTTATCCTGGGCACAGGATGGAAGATACCATTGCAGCACAGAGCCAGGTACATATCTCAGCCTGGGCACAGGCTGGAAGATACCATTGAAGCACAGAGCTAGGTATATTTCTCAAACTGGGCACAAACTGGAAGATACGATTGCAGCCCAGAGCCAGTTACATATCTCAGTCTGGGCACAGGCTGGAAGATACCACTACAGGCCAGACCCAGGTACATATGTCAGCCTGGGTACAGACTGGAAGATATCATTGCAGCCTAGAGACAGTTACATATCTCAGCCTGAGCGCAGGCTGGAAGATACCATTGCAGCCCAGAGCCAGGTACATATCTCAGCCTGGGCTCAGGCTGGAAGATACCATTGCAGAACAGAGCTAGGTATATATCTCAACCTGGGCGCTGGCTGGAAGATACCATTGCAGCCCAGAAAAGGTTAGACATCTCAGCCTGGGCAAAGGGTGGAAGATACCATTGCAGCCTAGAGACAGTTACATATCTCAGTCTGGGCACAGATTGGAAGATACCATTGCAGCGCAGAGACAGTTAGATATCTCAGCCTGGTCACAGACTGGAAGATACCATTGCAGCCCAGAGCCAGGTACATATCTCAGCCTGGGCACATGCTGCAAGATACCATAGCAGCAAAGAACTAGGTATATATATCAACCTGGGCGCAGGCTGGAAGATAACACTGCAGCCTAGAGACAGGTACACATCTCAGCCTGGGCAAAGGCTGGAAGATACCATTGCAGCCTAGAGACAATTACATATCTCAGCCTGGGCACAGGTTGAAAGATACCACTGCAGCCCAGAGCTATGTACATAGCTTAGCCTGGGCACAGACTGGAAGATACCATTGCAGCGCAGAGACAGTTACATATCTCAGCCTGGTCATAGACTGGAAGATACCATTGCAGCCCAGAGCCAGGTACATATCTCAGCCTTGGCACAGGTTGGAAGATACCCCTGCAGCCCAGAGCCAGGTACATATCTCAGCCTGGGCACAGGCTGGAAGATACTACTGCAGCCCACAGCCAGGTACATATCTCAGCCTGGGCTCATGCTGGAAGATACCATTGCAGGACAGAGCTAGGTATATATCTTAACCTGGGCGCAGGCTGGAAGATACCTTTGCAGCCCAGAGATAGTTACACATCTCAGCCTGGGCAAAGGCTTGAAGATACCATTGCAGCCTAGAGACAGTTACATATCTCAGTCTGGGCACAGGCTGGAAGATACCACTGCAGGCCAGACCCAGGTACATATGTCAGCCTGGGTACAGACTGGAAGATATCATTGCAGCGCAGAGACAGTTACATCTCTCAGCCTTGGCACAGACTGGATGATACCATTGCAGCCCAGAGCTATGTACATAGGACTTAAAAAATCCCCCAGGGCGACCAATTATATCGGGGATCAACCCTCTGACTAGTAATTTATCTCAGTTCTTAGACATTGAGTTGCAGAACTATGTGAAACAGCTACCTTCATATTTACAGGACTCAACACAGATTTTAAACATAATGGAGAAAGAAGTCCGGCAGGAGAACATGTTACTGGCAACTTTAGACGTTAAAAGTTTATATACATCAATCAAACACGACCATGGGCTAACAGCAGTAAAACACTATTTAATGAGAGATGGGAATATAGAGCCAACATTAAAGGAGTTTATTGCAGATGGAATAGAGTTTATATTGGGTCATAATTATTTCTGGTTCAATAATGAATTTTACCTACAGACGTGTGGCACCGCCATGGGGACACGAGTAGCCCCCCAGCTATGCCAACTTATTCATGGGGATGTGGGAAGAGAACTCCCTGAAAGGCCGGGAGGCGAACCTCTCCCTGTGGCGGCGCTACATAGATGATATTATTATAATTTGGAAGGGAACAGAAGATGAGCTCAAAAAGTTTGTCTCCCACCTTAATGATAATGATATGAACCTAATATTTGATTTTACTTATAGTTCGGAAAGAGTTAACTATTTAGACTTGGAGTTTTTTATAAAAGATTAGAAAATTTGCTCCAAAACTTTTTTCAAACCGGTTAATGTTAACAACTATGTGATGGCCTCTAGCAATCACGATCCCTTATGGCTGAAAAATATACCTTATGGCCAGTTTCGTAGAATAAAGAAAAATTGCAGTGAAGAACCTTATTTTAAAGACCAAACAAAGATATTAAGTGATAGATTCAAACAAATAGGATACAAACATAAAGATATTGTGAGAGCAAGGGGGGAAGTGACAAAGATTGATAGAGGAGATCTATTAGAGTATAAAAATAAAGGAAAGGAGAATATAACAACAGATAGGATAGATTTTATTACACAATATAACCCCCAATCAAAGGAAATAAAGAAAATAATAAAGAAACATTGGGGAGTTTTACAGCTAGATAAGGAATTGTTTTCCCAATTACCAAAATAATTTAAAAGGGCAACAAATGTAAAACAAAGAATTACACATAGCTGTATACCCCCCCAAAAAAAGAATAAACTTTGTGGGGATCTAGTGGGATACTATCCGTGCTCCTTGTGCAAATCCTGCAAATATGGTGTTAAGGTCAAAACATTTGAATCGAGAGTGACGGAGGATAAGTTTGAAATAGAAACATTAATAAAATGCACAACAAATAATGTTATTTATACACTGGAATGCCCATGTGGCAAAACTAATTGTACTATAAGGGAAAGATTGGGAGAACATGTGAACAACATTAAAAAAGGCTTGGAGTCACATGCTGCAAGATACCATTGCAGCCCAGAGACAGGTACACATCTCAGCCTGGGCACAGGCTGGAAGATAACACTGCAACCCAGACCAAGGTACATATCTCAGCCTGGGCACAGACTGGAAGATACCATTGCAGCGCAGAGACAGTTACATCTCTCAGCCTGGGCACACACTGGAAGATACCATTGCAGCCCAGACCCAGGTACATATCTCAGGCTGGGCAAAGGCTGGAAGATACCATTGCAACCTAAAGACAGTTACATATCTCAGCCTGGGCACAGGTTGGAAGATACCACTGCAGCCGAGACCCAGGTACATATCTCAGCCTGGGCACAGACTGCAAGATACCATTGCAGCACAGATCTAGTTATGTATCTCAACCTGGACGCAGGCTGGAAGATACCATTGCAGCCCAGAGACAGGTACACATCTCAGCCTGGGCACAGGCTGGAAGATAACACTGCAACCCAGACCAAGGTACATATCTCAGCCTGGGCACAGACTGGAAGATACCATTGCAGCGCAGAGACAGTTACATCTCTCAGCCTGGGCACACACTGGAAGATACCATTGCAGCCCAGACCCAGGTACATATCTCAGGCTGGGCAAAGGCTGGAAGATACCATTGCAACCTAAAGACAGTTACATATCTCAGCCTGGGCACAGGTTGGAAGATACCACTGCAGCCGAGACCCAGGTACATATCTCAGCCTGGGCACAGACTGCAAGATACCATTGCAGCACAGATCTAGTTATGTATCTCAACCTGGACGCAGGCTGGAAGATACCATTGCAGCCCAGAGCCAGGTACATATCTCAGCCTTGGCACAGACTGGATTATGCCATTGCAGCCCAGAGCTATGTTCATATCACAGCCTGGTCAGAGACTGGAAGATACCATTGCAGCCCAGAGCCAGGTACATATCTCAGCCTGGGCACAGACTGGAAGATACCATTGCAGCCTAGAGACAGTTACATATCTGAACCTGGGAACAGGCTTGAAGATACCACTGCAGACCAGACCCAGCTACAAATCTCAGCCTGGGCACAGGCTGGAAGATACCATTGCAGCACAGAGCTATGTATATATCCCAACCTGGGCGCAGTCTGGAAGATACCATTGCAGCCTAGAGACAGTTACATATCTCAGCCTGGGCACAGGTTGGAAGATACCACTGCAGCCCAGACCCAGGTACATATCTCAGCCTTGACACAGACTGGATGATACCATTGCAGCCCAGAGCTATGTACATAGCTTGGCCTGGGCACAGACTGGAAGATACCATTGCAGCGCAGAGAAAGTTACATATCTCAGCCTGGGCACAGGCTGGAAGATACCACTGCAGCCCAGAGCCAGGTTCATATCTCAGCCTGGGCACAGGCTGGAAGATACCATTGCAGCACAGAGCTAGGTATATATCTCAACCTGGGCGCAGGCTGGAAGATACCACTGCAGCCCAGAGACAGGTACACATCTCAGCCTGGGCAAAAGCTGGAAGATACCATTGTAGCCTAGAGACAGTTACATCTCTCAGCCTGGGCACAGACTGGAAGATACCATTGCAGCCCACAGCCAGGTACATATCTCAGCCTGGGCACAGGCTGGAAGATACCATTGCAGCACAGAGCTAGGTATATATCTCAACCTGGGCGCAGGTTGGAAGATACCATTGCAGCCCAGAAACAGGTACACATCTCAGCCTGGGCAAAGGCTGGAAGATACCATTGCAGTCTAGAGACAGTTACATATCTCAGCCTGGGCACAGGTTGGAAGATACCACTGCAGCTCAGACCCAGGTACATATCTCAGCCTGGGCACACACTGGAAGATACCATTGCAGCCCAGAGCCAGGTACATATCTCAGCCTTGGCACAGACTGGATTATACCATTGCAGCCCAGAGCTATGTACATATCGCAGCCTGGTCAGAGACTGGAAGATACCATTGCAGCCCAGAGCCAGGTACATATCTCAGCCTGGGCACAGACTGGAAGATACCATTGCAGCCCAGAGCCAGGTACATATCTCAGCCTTGGCACAGACTGGATTATACCATTGCAGCCCAGAGCTATGTACATATCTCAGCCTGGTCAGAGACTGGAAGATACCATTGCAGCCCAGAGCCAGGTACATATCTCAGCCTGGGCACAGACTGGAAGATACCATTGCAGCCTAGTGACAGTTACATATCTGAGCCTGGGAACAGGCTTGAAGATACCACTGCAGCCCAGAGCCAGGTTCATATCTCAGCCTGGGCACAGGCTGGACGATACCATTGCAGCACAGAGCTAGGTATATATCTCAACCTGGGCGCAGCCTGGAAGATACCACTGCAGCCCAGAGACAGGTACACATCTCAGCCTGGGCAAAAGCTGGAAGATACCATTGCAGCCTAGAGACAGTTACATATCTCAGCCTGGGCACAGACTGGAAGATACAATTGCAGCCCACAGCCTGGTACATTTCTCAGCCTGGGCACAGGCTGGAAGATACCATTGCAGCACAGAGCTAGGTATATATCTCAACCTGGGCGCAGGCTGGAAGATACCATTGCAGCCCAGAAACAGGTACACATCTCAGCCTGTGCAAAGGCTGGAAGATACCATTGCAGTCTAGAGACAGTTACATATCTCAGCCTGGGCACAGGTTGGAAGATACCACTGCAGCTCAGACCCAGGTACATATCTCAGCCAGGGCACAGACTGGAAGATACCATCGCAGCGCAGAGACAGTTACATATCTCAGGCTGGTCACAGACTTGAAGATACCATTGTAGCCCAGACCCAGGTACATATCTCAGCCTGGGCACAGACTGGATGATACCATTGCAGCCCAGAGCTATGTACATAGCTCAGCCTGGGCACAGACTGGAAGATAGCATTGCAGCACAGAGATAGGTATATTTCTCAACCTGGGCGCAGGCTGGAAGATACCATTGCAGCCCAGAGACAGGTACACATCTCAGCCTTGGTAAAGGCTGGAAGATACCATTGCAGCCCAGAGACAGGTACACATCTCAGCCTTGGTAAAGGCTGGAAGATACCATTGCAGCCTAGAGACAGTTATACAGTATATCTCAGCCTTGGCACAGGTTAGAAGATAGCCCTGCAGCCCAGACCCAGGTACATATCTCAGACTGGGCACAGACTGGATGATACAATTGCAGCCCAGAGCTATGTACATACAGTATAGTACCCAAAATTTCAGGGTAGCAGTTACTCTGCAGTGACTACTGAAAACCATATGTTAGTTGCTGTTGCATTGCTCCTTAGGCAGTTACACTTGTGCAGGGCCCACCGGGGCTGTTGCCTCAGGGGCCACGCACCCCCCAAGGTGCCCCCACAGGCTGCGCCCCCGTAACCCCCACAGGTGCCTCCTCCCAACATCCTGTTGCTGCTCCCCTGGCCACAGGTATCCTCCCCTGAGCAGTTTTACTTATTTATTTGTTAAAAGCATTTTGATTTTTTATATTAAAATCTTGTTGTTATAAATGATGTATAAACTTTCTACACAATGTATAATTTTATGCTTATATGCCCACCATTTGTAGAAAAAAAATATACTAGCTTTCCTGTATTTTTAACCTTCCTCCCTATTAATAATATTGGCATCAAGCATCACCAACCAGGTGTTAACACTATTTCATGCACATGGAAAAATCTATGTACTGTATGCCTCAATTTACCAGTCTTTCTATAATTCATGCAAACTGCTTTCCTTAAAATGTGCTAAATACCAGTTCTAAGTTAGCATCAACAAGAATGAAAAGGAAAGTCATTTAGCTATTGCCTGCAAGTTACATTCAGTTTTATTTAGATAATTAGAATGACAATGACATAGGATTTCTGTGTTTAAAATAATGCAGCACAATCCTTATTAAAGATTTGCCAGTAGTAGGAAATGGTCCATTTGACATGCATAAATGTGCTCTGGAAACTGCATGGCAAAATGGCTTCTGGCAGATTTAAAGACATTTACCTTTGTTTCTGGTTTAACTGACTGTGTCGGGAATCATGCTACATTTTCAGTTAATTGTTTCCAGAATATAAATACATATTAAAGAAGATGGACTAAATACAATACTAAACTGGTTATAGATTTAATCCAATTAAATGATTCTTTATCGTTATATAGTCTGTGTGCTAGCCATATTCATCCATTATTGGTTCATTTGTTATATGCAGATTCTGATTAAGAAATAACATTGGTGCCAGCCCTTAGGTTTTCTCAACATAAATCAAACATTTTTTTTTTAATAAAAGCTTATAAATAGTGATGAGCGAATCTGTCCTATTTTGCTTCACCATAAAATTCGTGAAAGGCACCAAAATTTGCAAAACATATTTGTCGAGTGATTTTTTTGTTGTCGCCCACATATTTTTATGCGTGAAATTCGCCGCAAGTCCACCATGCCTGTCGAAAAAAATTCGCCCATCACTAGTTATAAAACTTGCCTAAGGATGTTTGTGAGCTATTCACTTTATTCACTGTTTTACAAGAGTTTATATGATTGAGGACCTTTACAAAAGGGTTTGCTATGAAAACATGCTATATGTTATTAATTGATAACTCTTTATATGATATATTATATTATTTATTTATAATATTTAATTATTAAATAAATGTTTCACATTGGAGACAACCCCTGATGTATATAGGAGCTGGAGATTAAATTTATTAGTAGTGGTAAGCGAATCTGGGGTGTTTGGCTTTGCACATAAATTCAGGAAATGGCATAAAAATAAAAAATGAATTGAAATACAGAAAATTTGCCGGTTTGGCGTCAATAGGAAGGCAAAATTACATGCTACAACTACTTTTTTAATAGGGAAAAAAGGCTCCCATGCTGCCAATTTCTTAAAAAGATGGTGGTGATTACCTGGTAACTACTACTACCACCACACAAAATATTTTGCTATTTAACCAAATTTACTATTTCCATTTGTAGTTTATAAAAATCTACATGTGAGCTTACATATTTTGCGCTCAATTTTTCTCCTCCTTTTTATACACAGAAGGGCTTTTTATCACTTCTAGCAGCTGGTCAACTCAAGAATGTGGGTTAGACTGAGCCCTGGCAAAAGGGTTCTTCTAGCAGCTGGAATTGGAGCCTAAAACTGCACTGGATGCTCAAGGTGAGGCCTTACTAGAGACCTCTAAAAAGGAAAAAATTTTTTTTTTTTACCCCTTGAGTTAAAGGAGAAGGAAAATCAAAATCGCTGGGGGGAGTGACAAATTGTGCCCCCCACAAAAGTGCATAACTTTAACATTAAACCTAATTTGGTCTTTTGCTGCTCAGTTTTCCAATTTTGTCAAATTTCTCTGCAAAGTGGCAGCATTCTACATGGAATTTATAGTTTTGCACAATTTAGTGTCATCAGCAAAAACAGAAACAGTCCTTACAATGCCCACCTCCAGGTCATTAATAAACAAGTTAAAAAGCAAAGGACCAAGGACTGACCCCTGTGGCCGAATACCGAACTGAATCTGAAACCTAATTTGCATATGCAAATTAGGACATGGATGTGTTAAAGAGAACCGTGATGTTTTTAACATCTATGTTTATTTCACAAATAGAGAATAAAGGAGAAAGAAAGGTAAAAAGTAACTAAGCTTTATCAGAAAGGTTTATGTAAATACAGCCATAAGCACTCACAGAAACGCTGCACTGAGTTCTCTGAAAAAAGATTAGTTGTGTCTGTAATTCCTGTGCCAGAGACATGCAGCTTTCTGTTCTCTGCTCTTTCCTGCTCCCCCCTCCCTCAAGAATGCTAAGAACTCCCCCCCCCTTAGGAATGTGGATCTGAGCCAATCAGCAGGAAGCTGACTCATTGGGGGGAATTCACAAAAGTGGCGATATTGAGACAAAATAAAAGTGGAGATAGACTTGTCAGATTTTCCACCTAATTCACAAACCTCTGTCTCCACTTTTGTGAACAGACAGTTTTCAGATTTTGTCATTTTTCCGACATTTTTTTTATGAATTTGCCTTTAGCTCTTAGTAAATCTGTTGGTGCCATCAAACCCAATCCCACAGCTACAGGAGCCTTGGGATAAGGATTTTACCAGCAGGATTTTGCATTTCATATGCAATTTGTCATTTCACTTTGGGGGCATTTCCTGAGGGGTAATTTTAGTTTTCCCAGGGAAACTATACATCAAGCTGGGCTTTTTAATGTTTAATATATTTCTGTGTAATGCCACTTCTGTAACAAAATTTAAGGGTCTAAATACCGTCTTCTCTAGCCCCTACTCATTACTGGGCAGCAGCAATCCGGCCCACACACCAACATGCCCTGTGAATAGAGGTCCAACAGGACTAGGGCCCACTGGGTTTTTATCCAGTGCCCTGTTGGGGCCAGTCCAAACGTGTACCCCAATATCCCAGTTTGGGTGCCAGTGTGTATGTGCTGTTTACTAATCACCAATATGGCTGCTGGGAACAGGTTGGGACCAATGCTGTCACGCAGCTCTGTAGTTCAGGACATGCTATGGGGGCGCAGATAAGTTGGGGCAAATGTCAGTGAAGTGATTAAAGAGGGGGCACTGCTGCTAAAACTAAAAATTTGCCTGGGAGGCTTTACTTTTCCTTTTAATAAAAATGTTTACAATATATTCACACAAAATGTTATTATTGCCTCACTGATTAAGCTAAAACTAGCATAATCATGCAAATATGAGGTAAAAACTTTTTATGTATAAGATATAAATTAAACTTTTTTTAATCAGTGTTTTACTTGTTTATAAAATGTTAATGATGCTTTTTGCACCTATTGTTCTAGGGTTAGACAGAAACTTGTCCCCTAACAATAGGCTGCTAATCCCCATTAATATGTTAATGATCCCCCAATGGGGCCCTACCTTAGGTGTGAAATGGAGACTGGGGGAAACCAAACAAAACAGAAGAGTTTAGAATTGATCTAACAGAGTTACACTGAGCTTTACTCCATTTTGAAAATGTCGGGGAAAAATGTCATTAAAAAATGTCGTTAAAACGTTGTATAAATGTCGTTTAAACGACAAATTCACAAAAGTGTCTGGAAGCTGTCTTTCTTTCACCAAAAACGGAAAAGTGGTGGTTGAGTCGGAATTTAGGCGGATTTCTGTTTGTGAATCTGGTGAAAGTGTTTTCCACCAGTTTTTCCACCACTTTTACTCCAAAAAAGGGCTATCTCCACTTTTGTGAATTCCCCCCATAGTCTTACTAACTGAGCATGTTCACTTGGTCTGCATGTCTGTGCAGGAGTGAGGCATTATGGGAACTTTCTTTACACAGCTCAGCGTTTTTTCTTCCTGTTTGGCTTCAGATCTTCTGAACAGGTGAAATATGGGGAGACTTAAGGGCAGTACTGAGACAACTGAAGGTATGCCGGCAGCTTGAGATTAACTCTTTACTAGCCTTTCCTTCTCCTTTAAGGATTTGGATTTGGTATAGCAAGAGGCATGGATTCGGAGAAATCTGAATCCTACTTAAAAAAGGCAGAATCCCAGACCAAATTCCTAAATTAAATGGAAAATAACTTCTAAGATAGAAGAAGACAAGATAATAATTGAAAATAAACCTGCAAATAAATGCATCTTCTTTGATTGTAAAGAAACTAAATAAAACATGAAGTGCTGTGTAACTTGCTGGGGCTATATAAATAATGAAAATAATGAAGACAGACAAAAATCACTGTAGAAGTAGATGAGGAGGAGGAGGGTTGGAAATCTGCACCTAAATCCATGCATGCCATCTGCTGCTCCATTGTCCCCATTTTTCCAGCAGTGACTGTATGGGCCTCTGTTGCTCCACTGTCTGGGTATCTGCATCCTTCAACAGGGCAGGTGTGATGAAGAAGATCAAGCAGGTGATAAAAAAGGTAGAGGGGGCGATAGTCCAGGTGGCAAAGCTGGAAATGCAGGCACCTGTGGCCTGTGGGGAAAGTGTTGGCACAGCTGTTTTAGGCTCAGGCTCTTCTTCCTCTTGGGCGTGCTGAGCCTGCCTGCTGAGCTAGCAAAAAAGGTTGTACACAATAGCCATGTTCAGTTTTTAAGAACATTTTTTGAAAATTGCTAGTAAAGGGCAGAAAAATTATGGATAATTGGTTTGTGAATAAGTTGGAGTACAAACAACATTTTTACCACGTTTTCCTGTACCAACATGTTTGTGAATTCCCCCCGTTGTGATGTCATTTCTATCAAACCACCATCAATAATGATGCAAAGTATGGAGCAATGCTACCACATGCAGGCACAACTTTCCGATTTTTAAAGCAGAGGGGTGAATTCTCAGCCTGCATTTGTCTGTGTGCCACTAGCCTAATAGTTTTTTTAAGCAGATAATTTCTTTTTGAGAGCTGATTTCCTTGTTCTCTGCATAGTGAAGTCACTGTGACTTGTTATAAGGAAAGTATAAACCTAAAAACGCCTTTGCTCAAAGAAAGCAAAACAATTAGGACTTCTGCTAATAAATATACATTCTTACCAATATTTTAATTCAAATAAAGCAGCATCTTTTTTGTACTTAAGAAAACAATCATATTTTTATAACTCCGAATGCCTCCTTTTAACTTCTTGATCTCAAGACCAAACCTCCTTTCCAGTATCCTGTCCAGTATCTCCATTATCCTTCTTTTTTACTGCTGTACCCCTTGAGCCCCCAAAGTGAAATTGTCATACCCAGTTCTTAGCAGGTATTTGAGGAGGTAACAAGTCTGGAGTTACTCAAAAGAATTCATACCAGCCAGCTTCACTAAAAGGTTTTACAGTGTTAACAGTGTATGTAAATAACGTAAACGATTGAAATTTTGTACATACCCCGCCTCGACTTTTATGCAAAACCTCAGCAGCACTGTAAGCATTTTATTTCTGTATACACATCAATTTTTACACCATGAAACTGACCATATGGCAAATTTTTTGTGGTTTCACAAAACTTTTCACCGGATTCAAAATTGGAAAATTCATGGCAAAAAAAAATTGCCAAAAAAATAACTCATCACTAATTATTGGCCATCCATAGTGGTTTTGCTTATTGTAATTAATGGGTAATTAGCTTGTTTATCTGGGTATCCGCCTACACATTCAATTTAAAATTTAATAAAAAAACACACACAATTAATACTTAACATTCCTCGTAAGGCAACTTCAGGGACTTTGGAAAATGAAGTGACACAAATGTTTGTCACCCACTTTTAAATCTCCATAAAATGCTTTCCCACCAGCAATAATTAAAATCACCAGCGGGGAAAGTGTTTTATGGAGATTTAACAACCGTAGATCTTACAATGTGCCATGTTCCTAAGATTTTATGAGGTGAATAGGGAAAAAGAAAACAAAGAAGGGGTTATTTATATAGTGCAGGGCAGGTTGCAAAACGAACAAAACGAAACAGCCACCAGGTTTTTGTACTTTTGCACCATGAACTGCACTTTAAAGTTTTCTTTAAAGGATTTTTTTACAGCAAGAACTAAGTTGTGGGTTTTCTACAGCGAGAACTGAGTTGTGGAATTCTCTGACTTGACTTATACAGGTATCGGACCCCTTATCCGGAAACCCGTTATCCAGAAAGCTCCGAATTACGGAATGCCCGTCTCCCATAGACTCCATTTTAATCAAATAATTCAGAATTTTAAAACGGATTTCCTTTTTCTATGTCGAAATAATACAGAACCTTGTAACTGATCCCAACTAAGATATAATTTATCCTTATTGGATGTAAAACAATCCTATTGGGTTTAATTAATGTTTTATTGATTTTTTAGTAGACTTAAGGTATTGAGATCCAAATTACGGAAAGACCCCTTATCCGGAATACCCTTGGTCCTGAGCATTCCGGATAATGGGTTCTATACCTGTACTGTAAAAAGATAGGCAAACACATGTGTAGTTAATACATATTTAATACTATTTCTTTACTGTACTATTTCTTTAATGGGAAAATGGTAAAATAGAAGTGCCAACATTCCAAACATTCCAATTACAGTCCTTATCCTGGGCTACAAGCATTTGACTCGTCAGATCTCTAAATACCAAATTAATTGACCAAAGATAAACATACTGTAATACTGTAGATAAACATACTGTAGTAAAAACACAGTGTACTAAAATAGGTAAAACTTAAGCACTTTTAGAAGAGAGGCAACGATCTGTTATTCAGATCCTCAGAATAATGTTGATGTATGATGGTTGGAATGAAGGTACAGCCAGGGACAATGGTAAAATGATAAACCAAGTTAATTCAAGGATCTGTATGAGTGGTGTAATGTTACTTTTCCAGGTCCTACCAATTGCAAAAAAAAAAAGGTAAAACCTTCCTTATCTTACAGTAAATATCCTCTTGTAAGTTAAATTACAACATGGAGGCTAACTGCAACATAAAATAACTTCGGCTTAAATTGCTATTATTATGGATTTGTGAGTACAACCTATGTAAAATAAGACATTTGGCTGCCTGCAATTTTGAATTGAAAATCCAGCGCAAGGTGCACCGAGCAGAACAGTTGGGCGCAAGGCAACGCTCTACTTAACATCAGGAAAGATAACTCTTAAGAAGCTCCTAAATATGCTCAACTCTAAGCAAGATATAGTCTTAAAACACATCTTATTATATGAGCATTTTAAATTAAAATACATGGCTAAAAAATATATAATAGATGTTCTCACGTGAGGTTCCTTTAGACCCTTCTACAATGCTACTGGGGAAACCATTCCCTAAAAAGTGTGGCCAAGCATTAATCAACCAGATACTTACCGCTACCAGATTGGCCATCGCAGCCAAATGGAAATCACCCACTGTACCCTCTATGTCTGAGATAATCAACCGAGTGAATTCCAACAGGAAATTTGAATATGGAATTGCTACTCTCCACAACAACACCTCCCAACACCTCAAAATCTGGGACATTTGGGAACTAAATGGCTTTGCCACTTAGCCTAATCAAGCCTCACAGGGGACACCCTACCGCCTATATCCTCCCCAGTTGCAGACCTACGGCCCTTATGGACTACCCAACGATCAACAACCTAATAGCTAATCCTGGCTTGTATCAGGCATCCACCAGTTAATTGTACCCATAGTTATAACTTTTTTCTACCCCTCCCTCTGAATCCATTCTACTGTTGGTTATCCTTTTACAGAAAAAACAGACAAAATAATTGAGACTCATTACTGGCACAATAGCTTTACTAGTTCAATGTCTCATGATAACTAATGTGCTTTCATATCATACAATTCTGTATTTTCCTGTCTTTGCTTATGCTATTGAAAAATAAAAATATAAGTTACAAAAAAAAATATATATATATAATAGAGGTATAGAATCTATTATCCAGAATTCTTTGAACTTGGGATTTCCTGACAAGAGATATTTCCATAATTTTGCTCACATTGCTCATTGAGGTGTCTTTTCTATAATTTTGAGCTTGCTGGATTAATGGGTTGCTTTAAATAAATGTGCATACATCCAATTGATCATCAATCAAACACTCTACTTCGGTACACACCAGACAAATCATATTTAAGGTACATACTGTTTATACTCCAGATCTGATTAAGGTAAAGCAGAGTTGTAGAATACTAAGCAAAATCAAGAAGGCCTTAGTAATGCTGCTTACAGACTTGTGAAACTTCGGAGGCTGAGTTCATTGCATATGTGTATTTTAATGGAACTTTAGCTATGACAGTGATTCCTTTACTTGTATTGGAGGAAACAGGATTAGCTGTTTTATTTCTGTAATTATTTTAATATAAAATGTTGATCTTTTACTGACTTCATCAAGGTATAAAAAAAGAACATTCTTGAACAGATGGTTTATCAAATGGCAGATTTCAATCAGTGAAGGTGTCTGACTCCTTCCAGATGGACGCCAATCATTTATATGAGAAAACAAATTTGAATTGTGAACAAGATACTGCAACATTAAAAGGTCGAAAGACCAGATTTGCTAATGTTCTTTTTTCAGTTGGTGGCTCTGCATTCTCATTCTATTCAACAATACAGGCATAAATCTTTTATCCAAAAAAACCCTTATCAAGTATCAGAAATACAGCATAGCCATTTTCTGTAGTGTCCTATTCAAACAAATAATTCAATAGAATGTAAATATGCCATGTAAAATGTAGAGAAAAGGGTCAGTATTTATGTTATTCTTATTTAAATATAATTTACCTTGCATGTTCCTAAGTGAGAAAATTGTTGTTGATTCCTGTTCCATTTTTCTTCTGTTCCAGTGTTGACATGTTAAAAACATTAAGGGGTGCAATTCACAAAAGAATATACTTTGTATGTGATATAGATATTTGTATGCATATACAGTATATTACCTTTGCATACAGTTTTAACACTATTATTTTACAAGTAAAATCTGTTCGACAGTTTGCTAAAAAAAATGGCCTTCTGCTAAATTTTCTATTTAATGAATATTGTTTTAGATTTACTACTAAAGTGACTAACGTACAGTAGTCTCATTTTAGGAAAAAAACAATGTCCCAGAAATCCTCTAATTTATTGTATGTCAATGGAATACACAAGAAAAATAAATATTGTGAGAAAAAGGTAAAAAAAAAAAAGCTACCTGCCAACCCCTTGTCCCGGTTGGTTGAAAGAACAGCAATATACTGCGCTCCCAACTTCTCACAATCGCGCAACATATCACCACTCTCATTCTGCATCACATATTCCCCCACCACCAATCAGCTTCCATTCTCCATTCCTTACCTCCCATGGCCTGGGACTGAATTTAGTAATCATAATCATACCTTGATTGCACCTAATGGTTTGAAAATGCTTAGTAGTGAGCACAACTTTGCCTTTATGCTATAGTGCAGTGCTGTCCAACTTCTGTGGTACCGAGGGCCGGAATTTTTCCGGTCTACATGGTGGAGGGCCGATAATGGAACCCAGTTTTGACCACTCCCCCTTTTATAACCACACCCACTTGAAACCACACCCACCTTATCACATGACCATACCCATATTAGTGGTGGTAGTACAGCAAAAACCTGCCATACTCTGCCTTCCTTACCTTGCCTGTGTGTGGCATACTCTGCCTTCCCTACCCTGCCTGTGTGTGCCATAATCTGCCTTCCCTACCCTGCCTGTGTGTGCCATACTTTGCCTGCCCTATGCTGTCTGTGTGATATCCTCTGCCTGCCTTATGCTACCTGTGTGTGCCATACTCTGCCTTCCCTACCCAGCCTGTGTGTGCCATACTCTGCCTGCCCTTTGCTGGCTGTGTGCGCCATACTCTGCCTGCCCTATGCTGCCTGTGTGTGCCATGCTCTGCCAGCCCTATGCTGCCTGTGTGTGCCATACTCTGCCTGCCCTACCCTGCTTGTGTGCCATACTCTACCTGCCATACCCTGCCTGTGTGCCATACTTTGCCTGACCTATGCTGCCTGTGTGTATGGCACACATAGACAGCATAGGGCAGGCAGAGTATGGCACACACAGGCAGCATACAGTGACACAATGGTGGCACTGCTCCTACAGTCTGCACAATAACTATGTATTAAAAAACTTTCTAATTGCAGTACCACATCAGTATATGTTCTTTTTATAGTGTGCAGAGTTTCTACTGCTCCTACAGTCTGTCTGATGTGTGAACAGTTGAACAATATGGGTGATTACAGCCTGAGGTGTTCACACAGCAGCGGGTGAGCAATGTAGGGATTAAAAGGTGTGAACAACACATGGGATTACATTTTTTAACAATACAGGGGGATTACAGCCTGAATTTGAGGTGTGAACCATGCAGGGGACTAGTTAATCACAGTACTGATACCATTTAAAGCTTACACAAAGGTAAGCCATCAAAGCAGCCAGACAGGTGGGGGGCCACACAGAGGGGGGTTGCGGGCCGCCAGTTGCACAGCACTGCTATAGTGTATACAGGAGCAAAGGCCAGCTCCTTGTTGTAGCTCCCACCATTCCCAGCTATTAGTATCCCAGTGGTGGCCAATAAAATGGGCAAGGAGTTTTTGGGAGTTTTAATTCTGGAAAGCAAATTTCAAGTAAAAATTGTTTAATGAAATGATTCAGTTGATAGGGAGTATAGGATTGGCCAGACCTGGGACATAATAATAATTGGCCAGCTTTAATATATTGCAATATATGGATAAACAATCCTTGTTTTGTTTAAAGGGGAGGGCTTAGTAGCTTAATGCACAAAAGGGTTGATTCACTAAAGTGCAATAAGCTTTTTTTGCTTTAAAATTGATGTGGGGGGAAAAACGCGCGATTCGCTAAAGTATTATCGCATGCGTTAAGTCGTATATCGCATGCACTAAATAACACATGATTGCAAGGCGTTAATTTTAACACATTGCGTTAATTCTTGCGCAGAAATAATACTAACGCGCGATTCACAAACACATATTGCAATAGTCTGCAAAAATTAACACCTACTTGGGGCAGGTGGTAATTATAGAAAAGTACAGTTCATGAGCTTTTGGCAACACAATATGGACTTTGCAGTGTGATTTATTCAAGTATATGTTGGCCCTAGAGTGATGCATCCTCCAGTTTGCAGGGAAATGGTCATTTGCAGAACAGTAGTTTTCCGAAAGTAATGGCGTGCATTTTTTCGCACGTGGCGACAATTTGTGCGTGCTTCATTAATTAGCACGCGTTGCGTCAAATACCGCACAAAAATAGTCTTCGCGACTTAACGCAAACAGCATTGTGTCTAAATTAACGCAAGTATCCTTTTAGTGAATCGTGCGTTAATTCTAAAAAATTCTAATTTTTAAAAATGATTTCCTTTTTCTCTGTAATTATAATACAGAACCTTGTACTTGATGCCAACAAAGATATAATAAATCCTTATTGGATGCAAAACAAGCCTATTGGGGTTATTCAATATTTAAATGATTTTTAGCAGATTTAAGATATGAAGATCCAAATTATGGAAAGATCTCTTATCTGGAAAACCTCAGGTCCCGAGCATTCTGGATAACAAGTCCCATACCTGTACATTCTGTAAACTGTGAAATTTCCATGCTGTATTTATTTCTTTAGCTCTGTTTTATGTATAAAATACTTTACTGCAGATACATAGGTTTCCTGTACCATACTAAAAATATTCAGCCACTCCATATTAGCTGCAGGATAGTTATCTTAGATTATTTTAGTAAGTTAGATTAGCTGCAGGTTAGTATGATGGTACTTTTGCCGCATATTTTAAAATGAGTGTATCGATTTTCACCTTTGTAGGGCATTTGCCTAGGGGGTGATTTATCAAAGTTTGAGTTCAGTTTTTTCACGATTCAAGTTCTTTCATGATAAAACTCTCACAATTTAAATTATGGTTCAGAAACTCTAATGTCTGGTATTTATTAAGGGAAAAAAAACAGAAACTTGTATTTTATAAGCTGCTATCAGAATATTCTGCTTCAGTGCTCAGAATTTTGAGAAAACTAATCTTAACTGACAAAGAAGACTTAAATTGCAGTCATCAGGGTAATTCAGCACTAAGGTAGATCTGTTTGGGCTGTGTACAATATCAAGGACATGCATTTTTTTCTGATTTATGCTCATAACTCATAGACTTCTAAAGGAACAAGCTCACTGAAAAGACTCAATACCAAAGTTGTAGTTTATAGGGAGGTGGAAGGTTATGTTTCATTATTTCTATTCAAAAAATGTATTTTTTTACATTTTAAATTATTTGATTTACAGAGTCTGTGGCAGATGCCTTTGAAACTTTCTGCATACTGGGTTTTTGGATAACATATCCTTTACCTGTAATATTGCAACATCACTTGGCATAGTTGGCTTCTGCATTTATTTGTCCCTGTGGCTATTTAATTTCTTCTCAAAACTACTGTAATACTCTGTTCTTATAGTGTTATAATAACACCAGCTGAGTTTGGGTTAACCTCATATCTACAGGATAAAACTAAATAAAAAATTAATAAGTTAGATATAAATAGGGGAATGTAATAAAAATTGTAAACAGAAAAAAGTGCACAAATAAGAATAAGAATTTACATTTCACAACATAATATTGTTCATTAGAGTGTTATTGCACTGCAAATTTTAAGGCATGCTTAAAGGTGGCGTAATCTTTTGGAGCAAACTTAACAACTTTTTCATTAAGTTTTATTACATACACTGTGCACTGTCATGATCAATAACATTTGTAAAGACCCATATTAAATTAGCACAAAGGCAGATTTGTTGGCACAGAGGCATAAATTGTGAATAATTTTTCTGTTACTGACTTTTATTACATTCCCCCCTCAGTAATAATCACACAATACCACTCTGGACTGTTTGTCAAAAAAGATACACGTACAGGTCTCTGCTGTAGCCAGTTGCCCCCAGTGGTATGGTAGGTTGGGAAAGTTCAGTCAGTTGCAGTGGGGCCTACCCTGAAAAGTTTATTTAATGCTTGACTAACTAAACTTAAGGAGAAGGGATCCAATAAGTAACTGTCACTTGTATATTTAACATCAGTATACTCTTTTGATTAGCTACCAAAACTCCACAAATCAACAACTTTTCTAAGCTGGAGATAAAAAAAAACCTGAAATATTCTATCAATACTTAAATGTACACCATTGCCCCCCATCTTCTGTAATAGCTGTAATTAGTGCAATCACAATTTGTACCTGGATTGGTCCCTACAATGGCCCACCCAAATATCATATGATTGGCCCACCTTTGAAAGCTGCCTGTGAATGGCAGAAAGAATGAAACCCTGTTCTTCATTTAGGACAAGGGCTGTTCTGTTTTCTTTCTGCCTTACAAAATTGGCTGCCAAGAATTCTAATTTGTTATGCTTTTTAAACACATGGAAGTTCACAAAGACTGCCCAACTGTAAACCATCACAGCAGTACTGGCATGTTCCAGTGCCCAGCAGTAGCAGTGCCCAACCCTGGCACCATCCTCAAGCAGAACTGCTGGTTTGGCCACCAAAAACTCTGAGGAAACTTGTAAAGTTGAAGCTGCAATAAAGAGCCTTATTCCCTAAAGGAGTTGTGTGTGACTCCTTTGCTATACCCACATCCTCACATGGCCTGGCGCCGTCACACCACAATTTCCAAATTTCCACCCTATTTTGCTTATCAAATATCACTGGAATATGCTGCCTAGCATTATACTTACATGAGCCAAAAGCAGAGCAAGCTAGTTTCCCTTTTGAAACCCAATTCTAGAGGTACCTCTCCTAGCCTATTCAGGAGCAACTGAACCACTGGATACAGCCAACTCCCTGGACAATCCAATTTGTGTTCCGAAATGCTTCAATACTACAAAAGTGTCCAACTACACACATCTCCTTTTAGGGGTATTTTGTTTCCTTATTTATCTCCTTATTTATCTTTCCTTCTAACAGAATCTAGCTCAGCCACTACTTCTGGAGTCACAGAAATATTTTATCTACAGTTAGATATTTCCTGCTATGCCTTATTTCCTGGAAAGCTGCCACCACAGTTGTTGGACTGGTACCTACCATGACCATGGCCCAGTTCACAAACCTGACTGGCAAACTGTTGCTGCTGTACTGTATGAACATTGCTGATTTTCCTAAATATGAAAAGGCAGTGTTTAATGTAGGGCCTCACATCACTTTCCCCCTTTTAAACCTTCACTTGATGCTCGACCTGCCCCTTACTCCAAGGTAAGCTTGCTACAATTCTGCTACACCACAAGTCTGCAGCCCCACTCATTTATTTGTGTACTATGACCAGATCATATGTTTCATTTCTTCCAATCATTTTTCAAGATTGTAAACCACTTCCCAAATGTTATTATTTCCTATTATTTATTCTGATTTGTTGTTTTTCTGAGTGAGAGGAGCTTTCCTAAA
The DNA here is from genome assembly GCF_000004195.4 of Xenopus tropicalis. Classification (NCBI taxonomy): domain Eukaryota; kingdom Metazoa; phylum Chordata; class Amphibia; order Anura; family Pipidae; genus Xenopus; species Xenopus tropicalis. The sequence continues at coordinate 80,883,775 of NC_030677.2, read as the reverse complement.
TATAATAATCTTCAACCCCAAAGCCTACTGTACAACACGGAATTAGCAAGAAACTTCTATGTTCATTCTTTCACTTTAACTACTTAGTACCATATAACATATTAGCACTGAAATGCCCCTGGCAGAATTCCAACCTCTTTTGAGCTTTATGCTTCTTTATGTACTGATTTTCACACTTTCCAACCGAGTGTTATTTGGTTAACACATTTTGAATCACACTCTATATTTGCATTCTCACAAAGCTGCAGACCTGTTGATCTTTTGATGCGTGTTTGCAAGATTAAAAATTAATATGTATGTACTGAAATTGTAATGATGAGAAAACTGATTTATTAATGTGTATATCTATTAAGGTGGATCTTGATGGATATGTGTCTACTAAATAATGTGCTATTCTTTTAATACAATTGATTGGCAATACATCTTTTTGTAATTAAGGCTGTTTGGTTTGAATCTGTAATCTGTCATGTCTAATGATATTTTCAATAAATTATAGAAAGATCCACTTGCCAAAATTAGGTTGATATGTATTTGTGTGTCACTATTTTGCATAATATTGTTGACAAGCAACCTTGATACTTTAAAGGGGACCTGTCACCCTAAGAAATAATTACAAATTGTTTTCTATTGTGTTTGTCAAGCAAAATAAACTTCACTTACACTATATACATTTTTTTAAACTTATTTCCTTCAGCACTGGAATTCACCATTGCAGAAAACAGACAGGCTCCATTTTGTGGACACTGTTATTAAGGCAAGCTGTGCACCCTGCCAAAATCTTGTGTCTGTGCCAGTATGGGGGACCTGATACCCATATCCATGCACTGGTTACACAATTAGATGATAAGGAGGGAGGGGGAATGAGAGGAGGGCAGTGACATCTAAGAAGTCCTGAATTGAAAGTGAAAGTAACTGACTGCCCCACCCCTATGCCTAAGGCATAGAGGCGGGGCAGGCAATATAGCTGGGACTTTTAAATGCTTATATAATGGGTATAGATGTGTTAATAAAAAAATGACTTTGGGTTACATATTTAATTTGAAAAGGGCTTTCATTATACAGCTTTTTATGTCTGGGTGACAGGTCCACTTTAATTCGCTTTTTATTTGTTTTAGACAGTTTTAGCCCACCTTTGAGCCAGTGCTCGGTCTAACCCAGGCTGCAGTGTTGACCAGCTGCTAGAAACACTTTTGTGCCAGCACTCAGTCTAACCCACATTCTGGAGTTGACCAGCTGCTACAAACGATAAAAAAGCCAGCCAGGTTGCCAGCGCTCAGTTTGCCCTTAAAAATAATTTTTCCAAAAAATGAGGTGTTAGTACCACACTTTGGGGAAAAAATGTAAGCTCATGTGCCACGTCAAGGCCCCTCATTGTACGTGAGTCCTACACTGCGTAGGTGTATGTTACTGAGCTGGGACTTTAAAGCCCCCTGCTTTCTCACTAGAGCTCATGAGATAAGGGTAAACTAAGGCAACCTTTCTCTTTTGTTTTGTGTACAGAGGCAGAATAGGCAGACAAAAACTATAAAATGTGTTAAACATAATAAAATCAAAACAATCTACAACACAGAATGAATTTATAACAACTCTATGGATGTTGTAATAAAAGACCTAATTAGGATAAAAGTCCCTGAAATTAAGGGAAAAAACACATTTAGCATAATAATAATATTTCTTGAACTTAAAAAGTGCATTTTTTTTAACCATCTTAAAAGGCCTTTCTTTTTCACAACTTTCCATTAAAAAGTTTTATTACATATATTAAAAATTAGCCCAAACAAAAAATATTCCTTTTTTCTACCAGAAGTAGTGATGAACAAATTTTTTCGCCAGGCATGGATTCGCAGTGAACTTCCGCATTTTGCCATTGGCGCATTGTTTCGCGAAACCTATAATTTGCTGCAGAAAAATCCGTTGCGTCAAATTGGGCGCGACAAATGCGTTTCGCAAATTTTTCACTGTTGTGCAAATTTTCTTGCCGTTTCTTGCCACCTGGCCTCCTTCATGAGATCTACTTTGATAAAAATAGTTGAGGTTTAATACCTAAATATATATAGCAATATATTTATCTAAAGGCAGTGTTAAATTTAAATTTAATGCCCACATAACATTATACAAGTGTCAACACAGCAGTAAGGGTGCAGTTAAAAGCTCTGTTATGTTGGGGGGAAAAAGAGGTGGAGGGATGGCCTTGTGGTGTACCAAAACTTTAAAGTGATCTACTGGTAGACCATGATCTATCTCTTGGGCACCTCTGGTATAAGGGCACCCTTTAATACAGTGGGGCTCATTTATAAAATTCACGCAGTGGAGAATTATTTGCACAGTGAACATATTTGCCCTGCCAGTGTTTATATTTATAAAGCTGGACAAGGTTGGTGCATTTAATGTGCAAACATAACTGCAAATGTTGTAATTCGGAGCGTGATTGTTTTAAAATATGGCATAGTTGCAAATTGCGAATATTTATGCACACACTCTGCATCCAAATTACACTGCACATTTTTGGTGGCGTAAAAAGTATTTGCTAAATTGCGATTGTATATGCACAACGGGAAAATTATCTCCATATTTGCAAACAACAAGCAGTGCCCATGCTCACGCAGACTTCATTTGCGAATTTGTATTTCACAGCGATTCGCAAAAAAAGGAAAGACCGGCACAGCAGTGAAAAATTTAACTGTTTATGGGGAAACATGCACAAAACAACCATATGTAAATAAAATACACACTGCGCAAACTTTATAAGTAGTGATGGGCGAAATAATTCAACAGGCATGGATTTGGCAAATTTGCACCTGGGCAGTAACCCATAGCAACCAATCAGTGATTAGTAGTGATAAGCAAATCTGACTGGTGAAAATTTTGTTGAAACAGTGAAAATGTTGCGCTACAAAAAAAAATTTGTCACGTGGTGACCATTTTTTGTCGCGCAGCGAATTTTTCCACGGCAAATTTTGACTCCCGTTTCGCTAAACAATCCGCCAGTGTCGAAACGCGGAAATTTGCAGCAAATCCATGCCTGGCAAATTATTTTACCCATCACTAGTGATTAGCTTTATTTAGCCAGTTGCAGGTAAAACACTGAAAATATCTAATTGGTTGACATGAGTTAATGCCCAGCTCAGATTTGCCTAGGGTTTAAAAGTGAACCCCAATGAGCAGTATAAAAACCAGTGTCAAAAATGTGAAATTTCGAAGTAAAAGAAGGATCCTCCAAGGAAGAGAAGGGAAGGGACATGAGAAGGGAAGGGACTGCGACTTTTAGCGCTAAAAATCTGAATTGTAAAAAATAAATCCAACGGTTAGTAAATGGCCCCCTAAATGTTACTCATAAGGCATCATATACAGAGATGCAGAGATTCAGATGCAATGCAAGACCGCTAAGAAGCCCAGTAGCTCCTCTTATTTTAAAAGCACTTACTGTATGTCTGGGGTCTGGCTAAACTCTGCACCTAGATTTCCCTACTTATATGTCAGATGGAAAGTACAGCGCTCTGTTGTGGTCTGTTTCCACCAGCACTACCTACATAGATAGAAGATGGGTAGGTTGCAGGAGGTGGAATGCCTATGCATAAGGTCAGGACTGGATTTGTGGGGAGGCCACAAAGGCCCACTCCTAGGGTGCATAAATTTAGAGGCAGCATGCCACCTAGAAGCAAGTAAGGTTTGCTTGCACATGCACATTAGAGTGAAAAGCTGAACTTTAACAAAAAAGCCAGGTTTTCAATCTACTGCGTATGCACTGACCCCGGGAAGACAACAAGAAGAAGAAAAGAGACAGGAGGAAGACGATCACACCTTTGCAGCAGTTTAATGATATAAGGTAAACCAATTACGATCACTGAGGGGTGCCTAAAATGTTGGCACATGTTACTGATGAGCAAATCTGTCCCATTTTGCTTCGCCAAAAAATGCGCAAATCTTTCAAAAGATTCACAAAATGGCAAAAAATTTGCAAAATGACGAAATTGTCAGCCGCAATAATTCTTTTGATGCCTGCGACTATTTTTTTGACACCCACGACTATCCTTGCAGCAATTTTTGGACGTGCGACTATTCTTGCGAAAAATTTTAGACGTGTGGTGAATTTTTCCGCGCTGAATTTTTTCATCCGTTTCACGAAACAATCCGCCAATGACGAAATGCGGAAATTTGCTGCGAATCCATGCCTGGTGAGACATTTCGCCCATCACTAGTTGGAATCCCCCAGTGATTTTTACCTTTCCTTCTCCCTTCCTCAATATATTCCTCAGTATATTCCTTCTCCCTTCCTCAATAAAATATCCCTTCCTCAGTATATTGTGTGTGTAACTTGTAACTATTAAACCTCATGGGCAGATGTTCACTTTTGAGACATAATAAAAACTCCAGGTACCACATTATGAAAATTACAAATTTGTAGTAACAAATTACTAATCTTGTTGCATATTGCTATGTGCTTCCCCTTAATATATATTTGGTTAAATTGAAACTATTAAAGTATTATTCTTTTATTGATGGAAAGTCCAGTGTTATTGTCTCTCTCGCACATGGGAAGCCCAATTATTGTTATTTCATTACATGCTAGCTTTACCTAAATTATTCATTTATCAACTGTTAGAGAAGTAACGAGTCTCTTATCTAAGCGCAACTAATATCTGCCATGTACAATTATCCAGAAGATCTCTCTATTAGTGAAAAATTACAGAAATATGTTCTTATTATTCTTTAATGTTATGAAAAATAAATATGCAAACATTGAAAATATATAAATACTTTTGTGTGACACTGAGGAGCTTATGTTTCCAGAATAAGTAATGCACTGCATTAAATTATCTTTTTTTTTTTTTTTTTTTTTTTAATATCTCTATGCTAAAGAAGATTTAGGTCTTTTTAAGTCTCAACTTTATAACATAATTAAAACGTTAAATAAAATTAAGTGCAAGGTTTATGTCAAGCTATAAAGACATGAGTTTCATAAAGGAGTCCAATAACAATTTAACCTTAATGAAATGGCCTCTATGTGTACATGTACTTACCATCAGACTGCATGGCATTGACAAGCAAAAATCTTTATTTGAGGGCATGAGCATGCACACTTAGGGGCCTAATCATTAAAGCACAAATTTTCGCCAATTAATAGCACGATAGGAAAAAAATCTGAGTAACCACGATAATTACTGATGTGCGAAAATTGTGCGAAAATTTTTTTTCTTGGTTGTACGAAAATATTGTGGTTGCAATCCGAAAGTCACGAAATTTTCATATCCGAACGATCGTAAACGGTGCGAAAACCTTTCTGGCTTTGAAACTTCAATGCATGATTTTGGAAGCCTCCCATAGGACTCAATGGCACTCTACAGCTTCAACCTGGCCAAAAGAAAGTCACGATACCAAAGCTTAAATGAATTCCGAACTTTTTGGTGGAATTTAACGTAAACCACAAAAAAGTCGTACTATTTTAACGATATTATCATGGTCAATACGAAAAGTTCTAACAATTAGAAAAAATACAAATTTTTCTCATTCGTGGTCAAACGTGCTTTAATGAATGGACCCCATAGTAGTCCCAACGTAGCCCTGAGCTTGTGCAATGCTGCTCTTGTCCTGTCTTGCATGATGCACCTGACCTAAGCTAATGCCACACCATGTGTATGGCATATATTTTCAGCAAGCCGAAAAACACTTGTCAAAAATACACTCCATACGCACCTTATGCTCCTACCTGTGCCTGCACCCAAATGAATGGAATATGCTCGGGTGCAGGCACATGTAGCCAAAATCTGCCCAAAAACGTGAGATAATGCAAAGTCTTGTGTTTTTCTGCGGATATCGGCTACATGTGCCTGCACCCGAGCATATTCCATTCATTCAGGTGCAGGCACAGGTAGGAGTGCATGGCGCGTATTTTTTGCAAATATACGCATGGTGTGGTATTAGCCTAAAGTATTGATTACCGGGAGTGAGCAGAGCTTGTGGCCACAAGCACCCCCTGTATTCAGGAGATCAAGAGCTTAAAGCCAGTAAAAGAAACAGTGCAGAGAGGAGTTTTCCAGAAAGAGTTTGTTTTTCAGGAGAGGGTATAAAATAAGAGAGGCTGATAGGAAAAACATCAGCAAGAATAGAGCTGCTCCCAACAGGATTTAGTATCATTCTCTATTTGAAAAAAGCGGAGACACCAGTATCATATTACAATCAAGTCAGAACAGTCAGGATTGCACATTAGTGATGAACGAATCTGTCCTGCCGAAAAATTTGCAAAACTGCTGTAAAATTCGCAAAGCAGCAAAAAATTAGTCAGTAGCCTTTTTTTATGCACAACTCTTTTTTCTGACATGCGTTTTGGGGCATTTTTGTTCATTTTTTTCTCAGAAAATATTTTGTTGCAGCGTATTTTTTTTAAAAAAATCTGGAAATGTGGAGTTTGCCTCAAATCCATGCCTGGCAAAAAAAATTGCTCATCACTATTGCACATCATTCAGTTGGGAATTACCTTCCAGTTTTACCTCCCAATGGCATATTCAACTCATATTTATATGATCCAGGGGTTGTGCACAACTTTTTTGTTGCAGCAAATTTTTACCGTAGTTTAGTGCAAGAATTAGCCAAAGGTGAAAAGTGGAATGTGGAATCCATGCATCCCGAAAACATTAGCTCATCAGTGCACATAAACATACAAGGCTGTAGATTGAGTATCTTATACAGCTTATTGTACTTTGAGTTGACTTCTTGTATCTTTATGTTTCAAAGTAGGTGTCCAGTATTAATTATAATTCACACAGTACAATGAGCCACTTGATCACAGACATCACTAAGCACTGATAATAACTAATGACATCAATAAGCACTATTTAAAAAATATTTTATACAGATTATTTATGGATATTGCAATTTATTTCAATCCATAACAGTTAAGGCACATTTTGTAGGGAAAAGTGGTGCTATTTATATCTAAGCAACTATGATAAATTTGCTAAAAATAAATATCTAGAATAATCACTACTTAAAGAGGAAGTTTAAATCAAAATTTGCTTTTGGCTAAGATATTTTTTTAGTAGCTTTTTTTGCTCCTCGACTCTCCAGTTTAGAATTCCAGCACCCATGTGGTTGCTAGGATTAAATTTATCTTAGCTACCAGGTTTGAATGACAGAATGGAAGATAAATAGAAACATAAGCATCATAAAGTGACAATAAAAATAAATAGTTTGCCTCAGAGCATAGTTTTTACAACCATATAGTATTTATTTTGCAAGTTAGGAAGTCAGAAAAACAATAAAAACTCATCAAAACTTTGCTTGTTATAAGTTATTCTGTATTCATCTAAACGTTTATATAAAGATGAACTACCCTTTTACAGACCCTGTGAAATATTTTACTCAGCATTGTAACTATGTTTAAGAAGCCATTTTACAAAAAAAATAAACAAAGTTTAGTTTAATCTGGGAAAGGGACTTAAAACTGTTACGGAACTGAAAATTCATTTTATCATGGTTAAGGATTTGTGTGTGTCTTTTGACACTGTGACAGAGTTTACTAATCCCTGTAAAAATATCAAAGAGCACAATCTGTCAAATACAGTACAGCCAAATTAATTCCACATCAACAACACTGTGAGTTTTGAGAAATGTTTTTTTTAAAAATGCAGTTATGTTTTCCTTGGAGCATTTTTTTCATCTTTGCTAATAAGTCAGTAGGAAAAGCGGTAGTAAAAATATTAATTTTGCCTGGGAAATATCACCATAAAACACAAAAACACATAAAACCGATACTATAGTTAGCATTTAAACAACTGACAAAAGGATTTAAATGAGAAACATTTACACCGTGCAATTATTAGAGTTCATTATCCACCAACAGAAAAAGCTGTGATGTTTTCAAACATTGTTTACCTTACCATTTCCAACTGTGAACATTGTAGGGTTGTACATTTGCATACAAAGCATGCATCCATCTGTTTATGGTTTTATGGGTATGAAAGTTCCCTATGCTCAAAAAAGTTAGATAATTTGGTTGAAGCTCTATACTGAAAACATTAAAGTTCATGTTACTGCTGTGTTTAAATTGTCATGTTGTGTGTTGACTGACACAAGATCACATGATTCAAGTGTCACCTTTCTGAAGAGTTACAAAGTGCCATTGTGGTTGGATTAGTGGAAGAGTTCATATGCTGAGGACTTCCCATACCAGTCAGTTGAACTGAAGAAGCTGCTCGGATGAGTAGTGAAACATTTTCAATGATTACTTAGTCCAGTTGCACTAGATTTACTTTTACTAGATTGACTAAAATCGTTTCCACGAATGTTGCAGTAAAGTTTTGAAACCGGTATCAAAATCCGAAACCTTTAAAGTTTTGAGGCAAATGTAGGATCTTTCAGGAAAGGCAAGAAACATCTGCCATTGACTTTTACATTATCTTGGCAAGTTTTATATGGCAAATTGTCATACTCGGATTTGTAGCTATTTGGGCACATTGTAAATCTCAAAAGTCATGGCTTTTTTTCTGCACTAAATATCCAAATTGATAATAAAAAAATTTAATTTAAGAGCTTAACAATTATGAACAGGATATTTTATCCAATTGGGTATCCTTTACTGCTATGAAATAAAAATACTGTCTGTCTGGTACTAATTAGATGTGCTTAAAAGTGAAACTGGAATAACAAAAAAGAGAAGCAATGGGATATTATTATCCAATTGTCACAAAACAATATACATTAGCAACACAATATTTCCAGCTTCCCTGCAGCTGGGCTTGAACTGACTTTTTTGTCTTACAAATAATCTGCCAATCACCCCTGTTCAGTTCTGTCCAAAACATTCATTACAAGAAATAAGCTTAATCCGTTAAAAAAAAGAAAACTTTTATAAATACAATATGTCTACCTCTATTTTGAGTGCTGTTTTAATCCTGAATTTCCAGTACTTTCACAAAAAGGCTGTTTTGTTCATTTCAAACATATAATGGATGCTGGATTTGAATTACAATTGTTTGCTTTACACTATACTTTATACTAAAACACAATGCAGTATTGAGTAAAAGTGTAGTTTTACTCTGCTCTGAAAAAGGTTTTGGTCTGTTTGTAGGCCTGATGTGAACCAGACACCAGGGGCTGGTTGAGGCAAGTTGAGATTCTTGCCCCAGGTGGCAGTGCTCAGTGGGTTACAAGGGGCAGAAAAAAGCCGCATGTCAGAATTCTGACCCTGCTAGTGCAGAGAGTGAAATTGGGCTCTCCGCACTAGTGATGTGGCTCCTACTCACCTCCCTCCAATACTGAGAAATTAAATGAGGGCAGAATGAGGGGGGTGGAATAGGAAAGGTCGTCTCAGATGGCAGAGAGGCCGGGATCACCACTGACAAGTGGGGAATAAGGTTGATAGGATAATGGGAATAAGGAAGCCTTTTATTATGGATAATCATTTGACTTTCAAAGTGACTTTGAACCTTCTGCTGGTCTGGTGAAAAAAGAGCGGATGGGTTGTGAGTTCAGCAAGACTTGTAGGAAAGAATTCAACAGTGGAAAAAGCTCACATACCAGTGTTAAGGTTATATGTGAATGAGTTGTATGGGCCCAAAACCATCTGGATTCTGTTTAAGTATCATCTGGATTTTGCAGCAGAAGGCATTTGAAGACACTAGACAACACTGATGCTGTAGCCGAGATTACTGATCTTCTGTATGGCACTTAACAGGATATAGATAGCCTTGGCAAAATCTAGTTTTCCTTGATTTGTTCCCAATACTGGTGTAAAAGGCCTAGAATAGCAAAATAAAAAAACAAAAGTGTTGCATATACATTTTATACACATCCATTTATATTAAACTTTCCTTTTTTAAATGCCAGTTCATTTTGGTCATGTCTAAAAACGACATGTTGCTTTCCAAAGGATGACAAAACCCAGTCCTTCTGAATAGGTCCACTAAAGCGCCCTATTGGGGCTGTAAAATAATATTATTACTATTATTTATTTATATAGAGCCTGCAAATACAAAGTGATGTAAAGAGATTATGCATCTTTCACATTGTTGCTTAAATCAGTGTAAATACTACAGTAGGTCCCTATCATATGCATGAACATTGGTCAGTTTTATCAGGAGCCAATTAATCTGTTGTTATGTGTATGTAGTTGTGGAATATAATATTACCAACTATAGTTAGCTCTTAACTCATTTAGCTGCATAAATTGACCTTAAAGGAGAAGGAAAGTCAAAATCTATTAAGCACACAGAGATACACATACTAGAACTTACATACTTGTTTCAGTGAACGGCGCCGCCATCTTGTCCAGCGTGTCTGTATGGGCTGAAAAGCACAAGCCTGCTCCCCACTCCTGTCACAAAGATTCTGCAGCTTCCCACTCCTGCCACAAACCCCCCCAAGCTCCACAAACCCCCCCCCGCTCCTGCCACAAACCCTCCGCCGCTCGCAGCACCTGCCCCCCCCGCTTCTCCCTCCTGCTTGTCACAGAGTTCGGCGACGCTGCGCCGCCATGGCAACCGGACGCTCCTGCCCTGTGCTCATGCGCTGCCTGCAGTAACAAGTCGCCAAGTCTTGAAGGAGCGATGCATTATGGGAATCTTCTCTACCCAGCTCAGCGTTTTTTTTTTGTTTGGCTTCTGATCTTCTGAACGAGTGAAGTATGGGGAGAATTAAGGGCACTATTGAGAGGACTGAAAGTATGCCTGCAGTTTAGGATTAACTCTTTATTAGCCTTTCCTTCTCCTTTAAGAAATGTCTTTGGGGACGGCCTCAAAAACATAATATTTATCTGAAAACCCTCTGCATGTTTCGGTACACTTCTAATTCTGTCTTCTAATTAAACAAAAAAGCTAAAAATTGTAGTGCTATGAAGCGTGCATTAGCTTGTAACTGGATGAAGTAGCCACAGGATTTATTTAAAGAAATCAACTAATTAGCTTTCAAGTCGCTCACTGTAAAACATTCCTACTTCATTTAAATTATACCTTGTATTTAACATTAAATAAAATATGATGGAAACAGTTGAGTTAAATTATTTTTCCCCTGTAGAAATTCAAGTAAAAACCACATTTTTTAAATGCTTTATTAAATGAGTCCGTTGACAAATGTTTTTATTCTCCTATTATGTTCTCTCACTTAAATATATACACTGATATAAAATGTGGTTTTCAGCCAAATTTGGAAACATGTCCTTATTTATGCAGAATATAATGCTAAGCAAGCTTATTAATGGTTCTGAAGTAACTGTTAATTAGACTCTCCAGTTCTCTACATTATACAATAGTCACAAAATAAAGCAAATAACAGTGTTTGTTATTTATCGAGTGGAATATTTATATTTGTGCATAAAATTCAAGGTTATGTAAGTTAAGGTGTCATACAGTGGCTGACCTGGTGTGCTCTCTGACTGATTGGCCTATGGGGCAGTTCATGCAATCTGTATGCGCATGGTCCCCTTAAGAGAAGATTATAGGGTTCATTCACTAAAGTGCGTTAATTTTTATCGCACGCTTTTTTGCGTTAAAAAAGACGCAACAATTAGCGCACGATTCACCACAGCATTATCGCATGCGTTAATTTGCGCGCAACCACATGCGGTAATGTTAACTCATGCGTTAATTAGCGTGCAGAAAAGAATACTAACGCATGATTCACAAACACTTAGGCGCGCTAAATATGGCATTAGACTATGCGAAAATTAACACCTACTTGAGGCAGGTGGTAATTATAGAGACGTACAGTTTATGAGCTTTTGGCAATAAAATATGGACTTTGCAGTGTTATTTATTCAAGTCTGTGTTGGCCCTAGAGTGATGCAGCCTCCAGTTTGCCACATATAAATAGTAGCATATAAATAGTAACCACATATAAATAGTAGCATATAAATAGTAGCCGCATATAAATAGTAGCCTCATATAAATAGTAGCATATAAATAGTAGCCACATATAAATAGTAGCATATAAATAGTAGCCACATATAAATAGTAGCATATAAATAGTAGCCTCATATAAATAGTAGCCTCATATAAATAGTAGCATATAAATAGTAGCCTCATATAAATAGTAGCATATAAATAGTAGCCACATATAAATAGTAGCATATAAATAGTAGGATATAAATATTTATATGCTACTATTTATAAGCTACTATTTATATGCACTATTTATATGTGGCTACTATTTATATGCTACTATTTATACGCGGCGACTATTAGCGCACATAATAATAGGCGTTAATTAGCGCGCATGCGGTAAATGCCGCATGCAATATCATGCGTAAATTAGCGCAAGTATGCTTATAGTGAATTGTGCGTTAAGTGGCGAAAATTTAGACGCGATAAAATTTTTATCGCACGCTATAAATAGCGCACATTTTAACGCACTTTAGTGAATCATCCCTTATATTTATTGTCGATAAAATATATGTTTCAGTTGTAAATGAGAGCAGAGAAAGATGATAGACTAAATTTTGCCATAAAGGGGCAGATTTAAGCTGTCGATTTGAGTCCTTTAGACTGATTCGGCAGCTTATCTGCCCATGCATGGTGCCCCTCTGATGCATATCTGGCTGAAAATCAGCTGTGGCTCGGTGAGGAGTTAAGAAAACCCCTAGACACTGAATGCTATTTTCATTTCAGTGGTGTAAGATGGTTTTCCCTAACTATGGCTGTGGGCTCTGTGGGTAAGGGCTAGGCTCTCTGGTAGCCAGGACTCTCTATTTGCTACCATTTGGGAGTGAGACACAAGCTGCTGCTAAAAGAAGAGAATTTCAAATATCTGTGAGTGCACGTGACAGTGTTATTTCTGTCAAAATTCTATTTACTACTTCATTGGTTGGTGCCTTTCCAGGAATAAGGTTCATGATTTATGAAAGCTGCAAGTTGCTGAGAATACTTTGAGGTCTGGCATAACTACATATAGGCTGTATGTCAAGAACTTTTATTTTTGTTTGCCTACCTGTGAGTTAAACAAAGGCACAGTGCAGCATAGATTTACCTGGTGTCCCTGTCTCTTAACTATAGTACAGGTGCTGCCTTTACTACAATAATAGTGAGATATATATATATATATATATAGAGAACAGAATCCAAAGGGTAGGCACTCACGATTTTAAAAGTTAAACTTGCCTGGGTGCAGTCCTCATGTATATATACAATAATCATTCGAAAGTAGGCCGCTCCACACAGGACTTATGATGAACAAAAAACATTTATTTGTAGAATATAACAATTACTGACGTTTCGGCTGGCGTTCCAGCCTTTCTCAAAGTTACAAAACTACAAGTGCAGTGAACCTAAATACAACAAGTGGCGGGAAACAAAGACAGTCTTTGTTTCCCGCCACTTGTTGTATTTAGGTTCACTGCACTTGTAGTTTTGTAACTTTGAGAAAGGCTGGAACGCCAGCCGAAACGTCAGTAATTGTTATATTCTACAAATAAATGTTTTTTGTTCATCATAAGTCCTGTGTGGAGCGGCCTACTTTCGAATGATTATTATATATATATATATATATATACAGAAAAAGACAGAGCACACCCTAACACTTAGTTAGAAGACAAAAAATTTTTTATTAATGAAAAAAATCCAACGTTTCGAGCACCAACTGTGCTCTTCCTCAGGGACAAAACTGTCCTGTCCCTGTCTCTGAGGAAGAGCACAGTTGGTGCTCGAAACATTGGATTTTTTTCATTAATAAAATTTCTTTTGTCTTCTAAGTCCCTGTGTGTGCGGCTCATTGTCTTGCTTTATATATATATATATATATATATATATATATATATATATATACATGAGGAATTATTACTTATTTTGGCCAAAACTGGTAAGCCCTTAGTTCCTTCTTTGCAGAAAGAGGATGATACTGGAGGTGTTCCTTTCTTTCTTTACCCATCACTAACTCGGAAACAGCAACAGCAGTAATATCATTTACAGTATGTTCCAACCCAACCTTGCTCGAGATGTGTCTGGTGGCACCTGCTTTTGGCTTTTTTTAATTTGCAAATTCCATGACATATGAGGCATTATAACATGCAGTGCATGCCCACGTTGGTGGAGAATATCCAACTTGAGCACAGTGATGTAAACTGCTCAGGGGGCTGCTGCCAGATGCATTACCTTTGGCTCATCTTTTAAGTACCTTACAAAGTGAACCCCAGAACCCATAAGGAGGAATTTACAAAAGTTTTTTGGTGTAAAAGTGGTGGTAAAACTGGGGTAAAATACTTTTTCCATATTCACAAACAGAAATCAGTCTAAATTCCATCTCAACTGCTGTTTTTTTATTTTTTTATTGAAAGAAAGACAATTTACAGACACTTTTGTTCACTTGTCTTTTAAACAACATAAAAGTGGTGCAAAAATGACATTTTAAAAGACATTAAAAATGGAGTAAAATGCAGTGTAATGCAGTATAACTCTTCCCCCCGGTCAGATCACTTCTCTGCTCATCTGCTCTGCTTTGTTTTCATAAATCGTCATTTCACACCATTTGTAGGTGCCTCATTAGGGGTGAATTAGCATATTATTGGGGATTAGCACAATAGGTGCAAGAAGCCTCGTTCACATTTTTACAAACAAGTCAAACACTGAGTAAACAAAAACTGTAATTTATACAATTTTATATATAAAATTTATTAGCTCACAGACAGAATAATTAGTACAAGGCACAGGCACAGCTCGAAGTCAGCTAACAGCAGACTGAAAGGAGAAGACAAATTCACAAAAAAAAGTGTGTAAAATGTTGTTTCAAATTTGTGTGAAATTCCCCACATACTGTCAGAAATGAGGGATAAGTGCCTGAAAGACTAACTCAGCTGACTAAACAGAAACATCAGCTAATGAGTTTTTTTCCCTGAAACCCTGCAAGTTCCTTAACTCACGTGGGGTTTCCTTTGTGATTCGACCCAAAAGGTTTGAGCAAACATAAATCTGCCCCTATGTGTTTAAAATCCTCACCATTACTAATTTTAATTATTGTGCAAATAAACAAATTATTGTTTAAATTCATTCTGCATTATTTATAAATGACAATAAAAACTAGTGACAATATTAAGAGCAGTATATACGCATTTATACATAAACTTTAAAGAGACAAAAACAGAAACCCACTTTACTGTACTGTATATTCAGGACCCAATAAAACATTTAAAAGAAAGTTAAAAAAAAGGTTACTTGTCTACTGGTAAATATGTGATCTGTTACTGAACATAGAACATACTTCAAAGAAAAAATATTATTTTGGTATCTTTTCAGCTCATACATATTATACATATTGTACTCTACCAGTATCCTGGGCCCTATCCTATTGGCCTGAGAGTGAACTATTCCATTTAGGCTTTTTAAATTGACAGCTACTCACAAACAGAGACTCATTCATGGGTCATAAAGATGGTGGTAGTAGGAAAGTGGGAGTATTATTTACAAGTGTATACCCGCATTATAAATTGACCTCAAATTATAAATCTATCAATATAAGCATATAAATACATATTTCTGCAATGTACACTGCAGATATGCATGGTTAGAGGTTGCTGATGCTGAATTGCTGTATTAGAAATATTGGTAAAACCACTTGAGGATGCTTTGACTAACACACCAGTCACTAAGCCAATAATTGGTGAGGGATGATCAACTAATTACTATAGTTTCCTACTGAGACATTTGTACTGCTTAACTATAACCCAGGGCCGGAACTAGGGGTAGGCAGAAGAGGCAGCTGCCTAGGGCGCAACGATTGGGGGGCGCCAGGCAGTCTCTGCTGCCTACCCCTAGCCTGCTCACTTTAGTCATTGCCTCAGCCGCTTGTCATTAGCAATGATCCCTCGCATCGCGAACCACCGCCCCCCCCCCTCGACTGCGCATGCGCGCTAACGTGCGGGGGGGCGAGGTGGCCGACCGGGTTGCCTAGGGTGCCCGGTCGGCTTGGCCCGCCCCTGCTATAACCACATATAGTTCTATCATAAAGTGTTTGCAGGAAGGAATGTAAGATTTATCAAATGGTGAGTTCTACGTTTTTTGGCAGATATCGGCTACATGTGCTTGCACCCAAGCGTATTCATTCATTCAGGTGCAGGCACAGGTAGGAGGCGGATGGTGCTATTTTGGCAAGCAATTTTCAGCTTGCTGAAAATATACGTCAGACGCCTCGTCTGACATTAGCCTTATGCTGTGTTCACCTTGGCTTCCAGACAGACATAGTGAATTCAGCTGTTACTAATCTGGCCACAGGTGCTCTGAGCTAGCATCTTTCTGGCTATAAAATTCCCAACCCTGCTCATTCACTGCCTGCTGTAGGTCGTTTGCTTGTTCCTTGGTTCTCCAATTCCTGTTGCTGATGTTGAAATTCATGTATTTATGATAACATTATGTGTAAATACTATGGTCAAGGTACCGCTCACCAAGGTGATAACAAAATATCTTTATTGAGTGCAATAGTGTTACAAAGTATATGCATAATAAAAAATATCCGGTCAAAACATACCCTTGACAGCTTAGAACATACAATCTGTACGATTAATATATAAGTGTAATATTTAAGTTTATATAAATTTATGTGCGTTTCATGTATGTGTTTGTGTCTGTGTGTGTCCACCTCATGTCTACCAGTATATGCCTAGTTTCAGTGACTATGTTTCCATTCCCCTTATCTATAAAAGGCAAGAACATTTGTCCAAAGATTGTACTCAGTCCTTCCAGAATAACTTACAATTGTGAATGGATAAGATAGGTGTTCATTCATTATACTGTGATGAATACTGAAATTCTAAATGAATGGATTCAACAGCTGAATTCCTGTTCTTGGTTCCTGACTGGTTAAAACGTTGTAATATTAAACATTGCCCTTTGTCTGTGGTGCTCTACTGAAATGTAATGCAGGTACATTTCATTACAACACTATAGCTCTTTTAATAAGTTACCATATTTCATTCTGTAACATACTTTACAAAATATCAAGAAATATTCTTACTGTTATTGCTAGAAATATAATTCATGGCTAATGATAAGAATAGTGATAAGATGATACTACATTTTATTCTTAACTTTTCTTTGATGAATTAAAAAATTCCTTTTAGTGAGCCTATATGTGTTTAGTATGTAATCCTTTTAGGGCCAATGTGCAACTTACAACTGCATTATAAAAATATCAAGCTCATTTTAAACAGTTATTAGGAACAATTCTTGCCAAAATGGAAATAAAAATATTAATATTATGGTGTTTTTGAGACATAAAAAGGTTTTTAACTTAAAACAGACTATTAGAGATGCCATCTCTAGAGAAGCTATAAGCCATTCTTTTCAGAGTGGGGTAAGGACAAGTCAAGGCAAAGGCATATAAAGGATAAGAAAGCCTCAAACAAGGATATCATAGATGTCATCTTTACAGAAGTACTGAGCAGCTTGTTTTGGACAAGTTGCGGCAAAGATATAAGAAATAGAGATAAAGGAAGATTAAAACACTGACAGAATGAAAAACCAACATTAGGCAAGTAGCTGTTACAAAATCTGCTTAATACAAAAAGAAGAAGCTCTGAGTCCAAACATAATGATTGCTT